>NC_088360.1:85299712-85322212 GCF_034508935.2 Berghia stephanieae | reverse complement strand
GTGGACAAGACAAACGATTTTTTTCACACAAACCCCTTCAGAATTAATTAGTCATTTTTCATATCCTAAACTACTAACATTATTGTGGGGAATGGTCATACTGTGAATCTACACGTTTTCGATTAGCAAATATGCTCTTACCAGCTCCACCCGTCATCAACATCCAAACCACCTAGTCGATTCAATAAGTCATTCAGACCAAGAAGATCGAGATACTTGTACATTTTGTCATCATCTAGGAGAAATAATATATTTTAGATAATGAATTCATAATTAATCTTAAGACATTATGTATAAACTTTTCCTTTTCTTTAACGCGCTTTAATAGAAGAAAAGGAGAGAGAGAGAGAGAGAGAGAGAGAGAGAGAGAGAGAGAGAGAGAGAGAGAGAGAGAGAGAGAGAGAGAGAGAGAGAGAGAGAGAGAGAGAGTCATTTGTATAAAAAAGGGTAAGCAAACTCAAGTTCCCATAGTATTGTGTACTAAACTTTATAATTAATACAATGGAATCCGCATAAAGTCAACTTCTACCAAATTTTATATTATGTATCTTATTGTGTTCCATTGATGATGGATAGGCCAACCTTGCTTAAAGTCAACCAATCTTTCTGGTCTGGTCATGTTGGCTTTATCAGGATTCCATTGTGGTATTTTTCTCGGTCAAGTAACGGATATGAGTTTTTATTAGAATTAAGTCTTAACTGTAAATAAGATAAGCATGTGTTTCTGTATTTTTGTTTGTGTGTGTGTGTGTGTGTGTTGGGGGGGGGGGTGAAGTGGGGCTTGTATATATTGGTATTAAAATTAACAATTAAATTTGTCTTAAAATCACAAATTCTAAAATACCTGGAACTACGTCTTCGTCCTCGAAGGGATACATGATCTGTTAAAAACAAGTTTTGAAAAAAAGCGAGTTACATACACATTTCCGTCTTTTAAAAAAATATTATTTGATTTATTTAAAACAATGAAGTCAAATATTTAAATGTTTTTTTAAACATTTCAAGTAATAGAACCATAACGCCGTAAATAAAATCAATAAACACGTTTTAATAATATACGCTACATTTCTTCCTTTTTATTAAAAAAAATAATTAAAAGATAACAATTCCTTTTCTCCTTTAAAAGACGAAAAGGACGATGAAGCTTTCTGAAGCAACGAGCTTGTGATGACATTGTTTTGCGCACCACCCTAAAGTCCTTATCGGGTCTCGTGCGCACGAAATATTATAAATTCCTCCCAAGTTACGAAATGTGGTGACGTTATTTTTTTTTTGCATGAGGGATCATTTTATTTAAAGTGACATTACGAATTCTGAATACCGATAGTGATAGACCAGTTTTCTCACAATGTCGAATTCTTTTGATCTTTTCATCGTTTGCCATAAAATATGATTCAAACTTTAAAATGTTTACAGTAATGGTGTATTTATTCTCTTTCCCGTACAAAAAAAATAATCATTACGAAATTGCATAGCTTAGCAAATATTTTTGGGTTGTTTCAAAAAGTGTAATGATATAGAGTATTTATATTGTTTATTGTAAACCATCCAAATGTTCACTCATACCAGACACGTTTTTTTATATACCGTAAATAAGAAAAATCCCAAATTATGGTACTGTAACTGTAACCGATGCAAAAAAAAAAAAAAAAAAAATAGAAAAAATAAAAATAATAAAAATCCGCTTAACGTCACTAACAATTCTAGTGTTCGAGCCAATTATAATTAAAAACCATCAGATGGTTGCGAAGAATATCATCGTCAACGCGTGCTCACGGGTTGTGAAACGGATTATATTTCGTTAATTATTCGCTCCAATGACAGTATTTAATCCAAAAAAAATATAGTAACCATTTAGATATGATATTTGCGCCTTATATTATTATTACTAACACAAGGAAACACCCAATTGCCTCAGCACCTTAACTTGCACTGGACAGAGACTTATGGAAACAAATTACTAACTGGATATTAGAAACAAACTGACACACTCGAAGTAACTCGAAGTAGTAGATGTACTGAGGACTCGTTACACAATAATGTATTGCTTTTCTATTTTGCAGCTTTGTGGTCTTGTGGTATGACACTCGCTTTCGGATCAGAAGGTCCTGGGTTTGAGCCTATCTCGGCGCATAGTTGAGTCCTTAGAAAAGGCTCTTTACTCGCATTCTCTCACGGTACTCAGGTGTAAAATGATCGCCTATCAGGCGTCATTTCTCGTTCTACGTGTGACGTGTCAGGGACCCTTTGTAAAGCGATTTGATTGAGCACGTGTTGTAGTGGATATCGCTCTATATAAAAGCTTGAGTTCTTTGGGTTTTTTAATTTTTAAATTTTTTTTATTATTAATTCTCCAATTAGACCACTGAGCTTCTTACAGACCAAGAAATTTCGATTTTTTTTCTAGGTCAGTACATCTTGAGTCTCATTTGTTCGTAAATAGTTGAATATTCAACTTGTTTCTAAGCTTTAATATTTTCATTCTTTGTTAAGTGCAACGTCTATCAAGTTGATGGTGTTTCTTGTTTGATACAGAATGAGAAAAAAAAAACCTCGACAAAACTCTAATATGCGATTTTCAGTGTTACACATACTTTTAATTATATCATTTTAATATTCTTGTTCAAAATTGATCAAATTTATGAAACAGGTTAGACGATTAATAGATACTATTTAATTATATCTGAATTTTCATGAGGTTATGTTAAAGTGATACAAAGTTGCTAGAAGAGCGAGCTGTAAAAAGTAATGAACAAAAATGAATAGAACAGCTTCGAAAAAGAACAAAATACAAAACATGGAACGTTTCAGACTAAAAACTCTTCTTCAGCCAAAAACAGAAACAATGAAAACATTAATACATTACTTAAAATCCAGACATCAGGCAGAAAAGATATTTAGCATGTCTGATCACTGACTTTTATTTTTTGCTCAGTATATTATTTTGGTTTTATATTATTCTATCCCTAAAGGAGGATTTTGGTTTGGAATGGGACAGTAAGGGGTTAGTAATCTATGTATCGAAGGGTGTCTTTTCTTGGTTTACCTATGCTATGTGTTGCGAGTTGAAATTCAAGCTTTGTTATGTGTGTTCTGTATTAAGTCGAGTGATTTAAAAAATATTCTCTCAGTAATTGACGTTACTTATTAATGAAATATGTAATAAAAATAATTCATCACACATCACCTGGTCTCTGAGAGTACCATTTGTAAAATATGCCTTTTGTGGAAGACAAATCATTTCTTTCGAACCGATTCCTATGTGATCCTCAATGATACCTATGAAAATGAACGAGTAAAAATATGAGAATTGATTATGACAAAAAGTTCCCAATTGCGCAAAAATGTAATTAATCTGAATATCATGTACATGACAAGAAAGAAGAATGCGCTTTAAAAAAAAGGGAGCAGTGGGGATAGCGATTCGGTATTTGCTTCGAATCCAAAAGGTACCGAGTTTGCCTTTCCGCTGCTATGTGTTGCCTTGTGCAAGTCACCTCGTTCCAGCTCACTTTGAGGTGTTGCGCTATTGTTGACACCTGGGTGATTCCAGTCTTTTCTTGAAATCGACCCTAAAGCAAATTCCCCTGAGGCGTAATTAAGGAAAATTTTCAAAAATGTTCAATTCTTTATCAATTAATTAATTAATCTATTTATCTATTCATCCATTTATTTATGAAACAACAGGTAATAAAATTTTCGTTGTCCCTCGTGTTAATCCCAGGAAGCAGCACGCTTAAAATATATAATAATATGATACTGAAAAAAGAATAATTTCATAATACTTCTGTATCCATTAAATAAAACACACGGTGGATATTGTCGGACATTAACATAAACCCGTACAGTAGGATGACCAGTTCTTTTCTACCGTAGACTATACGTTACCAGGTGTAAAGAGACCTAGCTTTCCATCTATAACATAGCATAAATTATGTGATCCACCACCTGAAAACAATATTATGTCTGATTGATTTAACCATCTCCTTACCAACCATAGGAAAGTCGTCTTATTTGTTGCGATACAGCCAACATTTTTCTCGTTCTGACTTCATTTGTACACCGCAAAATTTGAAGACAAATGTTTGTAATATGAGGATGAATCAAAAAGTAATGGGACTCGGCTTATTACTTTAAAATAAATTGAATCGCTATCATGCACCATACATCAAATTAAAGCTTGGCATTAGCCGAGTAGAATGCTACTTCTCAACACAGTCACCGCCTCTCTCGATAGCCACAGTCCACCTTGTTGTAAGCAAGGCCACGGAATCCGTCCTCGTAAAATTGAGTTGACTGAACTTTCAGCGAAATTTTTAACTACTGTTTTGGCTTCTTATCATCATCTTCAAAGCGATGTCCCTTCTTCCTCCTTCTTTGGACCAAAATGATGGTAGCCTCAAAGGGTCAAGTCCAGTGAATACGGAGGGTGAGACAGTATTGTCCATCGATAACCTCCCTTTTCCTGACACCTGTATGTGGGAGGACATTTTCATGAAGAAATAATATACTCGTTCCATCTCCAAATCCGGTCTAACTCGACGAATTCTTGCTTTCAGTCTCTTCAATGTCTAATTGTAGAGAATTTCTTCTATCAGATCTGATCAATGCTTCTGTCTTTATTTGATTCGCCGGGTTGACACTGCTTGGACGGCGATCATCACAAGATTTGTCAGATAAAGACATGGTTGAGGGGGTTTCAGGTTAGGTGTTAGATTACATCTGATTTTCTTCTAAATGACAAGATAAACCTTCAACCCACCTACAATATTGCTCTACAAAATGCCTGAGTTTTATAATCTTTCCTAAGGCGTTTAAAAATGTTACTCGAGGTTTCTTTTTCGAAATCAAGAAATTCAATGACAGCTTCCTGTCGCTGACGGACATTCGTGGGGGCAACTATTTTGAACTGCATTTACTTTGCCAAAATTTGACAGAATTAAAGTTTTTAACTTTTGGTTTAAAGAATAGATGTGCGAGTTCAATTGAGCCAAATATGACGTCACATGAAAAATTGATCAACTCAGTAAACTTAGGACATTTGTCCCATTACTTTTTGACTCACCCTCGTAGTTATAAAAAAATTAACACTGTGTTGAAGAGCTCAGTCTGCTTAAAAGTATCTCTCGCAAGAACTTACTGCGTTTGTGTTTGAGTGAAAAAAAAAATGTGTTTGCTGGCTGTGAAATCTTGAAAATGGTCGGTAAGGAGAGAGTCAAACAAACTGAACCCAGGTCATGAGTGAGTATGAACTGGAGTTAAGTTTGAGGTGAAGAGTCATAAGTTTGGACAAAAGAGATTACCTGACTTGACAGGCCATAATCCGAAAAGAGTACGGAACAGAGATGATTTTCCACAACCACTCTCACCAGTGACAAGTATATTGTGACCTTCTTTTAACTGCATGTTCAAGTCTGTAATTTAAATCAACAATGAGGTTATTTGGCTTCTATTTTAATGTCGAGATTTTGATAAAGGCTTAAATCAGTTTTAGGTTTGATATTAATAGATTTCTTTTCTGTTCGTTTCCCTTTGACATGTAATATTAAGGACATTAAGGTCATTATTTTTAAACCTACTAAAAAAAAAAGAAAAGAAACAACGGAAATATGACATTTCCTAAATACAAATTCTTCTCATTATTTGATGATGGGGAAATATATAATATTTCCGCCACAATAGTTTGATTTTCGCTCACCTTTACATAATACTGTAGAAGAATTCGGAAAACCGTAGGAAACAGACTTGACATTCACAAAAGTATTGCCATCCCCAAATTGATTGTCTGTAAAACCTCTGTGAATTAGTATACATCACACACAACAGATAATAAAAAACAGATATATTTCTTTTTACTTTAAAGAATGAAATGCATTTGGTATAAAAAAAACTAAAGCTAATGCCGAAAATGAATAATTACTTTATACTTGGCGTATGAAATTGTACTAGATCATAATATTGTAAGGCCGTTATTTTTATTATTTTGAAGTGGTAGAAAATTACAAAGTGTTATCAAGAGCAGATTTATGGTTTTCATAATTCTGCTTTTTATTCATTTCAAAATCTGGAGATTTTTTTTACCGTATCAGCGATATTTTTACACTATTAGATCATCACGTGAGAGCTGAAAATTATTTTTAAGTGGAATTGAAAAATAAGGCGTGGATCATGTAAGATCATTTTTTTATTATAAAATATTATGATTTTAAAAAGACCTGATAGTTCGTAATAAGAAAGAATAGCTTTCCCAGCCACACAACCAACGGAGGTTGTTGACTTTATCCTGGTCACTGTAGCGTAAAATGGACAGTAACAATAATTGTTTGATTACCCGTCTTTGAAACTTTCATCCTGTTCTTGCTCAACCTCCAGCCTCTGTAGTTCTTCAATTAATTGACCAATTCTGCGAATAAGATAACATTGTTAATTAAGGTATTAGAGAACAATTTCCAGATAGATGTGACCCATCGTCTTAAAATGGGATTGTGTCGGAATGGACCAGATGCCAAAAAGTCAAATTAAAGCTAGGCTTGTTAACAATAGGAATTATTGTTATTTAGCAAATTAAAATGTGATAAGCATTCTCTTCAATACAGCATACGAAATCAATGCAAGGTTTGAAAAGATGAGTTACACATGCCTATTTTAATCAATTCATCTTCACAGATATGTTACGTTGAATCATCTGGAATTATATCAACATTATACTGAATGATGACTAATATTTTAAAGACAAAACGTTATCAAGTTGATATTATATTTAACACAGTTTTATCGTTTCAGTATGGTCAATGTACTACTTCACACTTCTATTCATTCCCCTAAAAGGTCATGTGGAATCATTACAAATTGACAGATAGACAACCCTTTTTTGCACAAGCAATATTACAATGTCCGTCGCAATCAGGTACTTATCCACACCTGAAGCATATAGGAAGTATCTTACACAAGAAAACAACGATGGGTCACGATTGATCCAATCATTGTAATTTATCAGAGACAAGGCCCCCTTTAGACGATATTAATTTTTTCCCGACAGAGACAACGCTGTTAACGGCCAGATACTCATTTTACACCTGAGTACGATGTCAACCACTATAAAACAACAGAAGGAAGTCAATAGTAATGAGCACTCTCATGCACTTTTCCGTCCGTTTTAGTCTAGTTTAGTTTAGAGGATTTTTTAATATGACCTTTTCATGACCTTTGTGACGTAATTTCTCAAAATGCTCAATATGCTGAAGGCAGCACTATTCAGATATATTTAATCTAGAGATGTTCAACTTTGATAAAATGCAACCAAAATTTGGCGGATGCTTTTTTTTTTTTTTTGGGGGGGGGGGGGGGGGGGGGGGGGGGGGGGGATTTGGATCTTTCAAGTGCGAGTTATTTCCCTTAGTTGAGTGGTAAAGAGAGAGATTGGCATGGGCTAGGCTTCTTCTTCAAGTAACTAGTCTGTGCCAGACATCGGTGATCATGGTACGCCATTCATCTCTCTGATCAGATAACCTTAGAAAACTAATATTACTCTTCTCTTTCTTTGTCACCCAGATGTTAAAACTATTCAAATATGTTTTTCTTGGTCTACCTTTACTCTTTTTACCTTCTATCTTTCCTGTGAGAGCAAGATGTTCAATAAATTTATGTCGATTTAGGTGCCCTAAAAATTGCATTTTTCTTTTTCTTATTGTACGAATTAAGAACCTTTTAGTTTCAGCTTGCTCTATTACGTCTACATTAGTTTTCTTCTCTGTCCATGAGATTCTTAACATCCTTCTAAGAAACCACATTTCTGTTGCCTCCAATTTCTTTCTAATGTCTTCTGTTGAGTCAGATAAACTCTGGAGTGTGTCTGGCGCCCGCCGATCTGACTGGCGCATCTGTGTTGAAAGAGACGGTTACTTTGTAGAAAAATAATGGTAGCTTTGTATAGCTTAGACCCCATGCTTTTATTTCATGTATAGATAGAACGAAGTTGACGTCACTCAGGTCTTTGTTATTGATTTGTGCCATCCGCGTTTATGAGTAATACTCACTAAAATGTATTAACCAGACTATAAACGTTTAAGATTACACATAGTTGTGTGTGTGTGTTGGTCCCTTATACTTCCGGATGGCAATGTTATGAGCTTCTTAGCCAAACGCATACTATCTATATTACTTTCATTTGTAGATTGATTTGTTTAGAAATTATGAAGGAGTATAATAATATATACCTGTGACCACATCCTATGACATCAGTGGCATCAACTGCTCGATCAATCAATGTCAGCAAGGTTTCCATCAGGTAACTTGAGAAAAACGTATTCTTAAATAGAGAATAGAAATTGTGTGTGTTAATTGGTAACTTCATCAACTTTTTCGAAAGAAGTTAAGCTCAACAGTTGATCCCAAGAGACATATTTCATTTGAGTTAAGTGCTATAGAAACTATATTACTTAACCTCGAGTTAGTGATCAATTGACAATTATCTAAAAAAACATGCAGCTAGATAAATTATTTCTGACATTTAGATTAAAAAACTTGTTAATTATTGTAAGTGAAGGTGACTTTCAAAGCCTGATCTTTTTCAACTCTCGGAAAAATTGCTGTTTTTTTGTCATTTATTTAGTAAGTTAAATTACGTGTCTTTTTGCCTAACAAAAAGAAAAATACCCTGGGTATTTTAAAAAATAAATCAGCTTTTGACGTTGAGTCCAATCTGTCATTGGATTTTAAAAAGGGAGTTTTCTCATTTTCTACACACATACGAATTAGCCGGTTTTGAAAGCCATCTCCTAATAGATTGAAATTGTGTTTTAAGATAATTGCCGACCTTTTTTTTTTTCTTATAATAAAGACTGACAAATGATGTTGTTTGCATTTCTCAAACTCATTCAACCAACATCCATCCCTTATTGGAAAAATAATGTCGACATATTTGACACATATAGGTATTAAAGACATTTCAAAATGTAAAGATAACTTTTTATAGCCAAAATGGAGAAATCAATTAAATAACAATAATGGTGAGGATGATAGGATGACAACGGCGACGACGACGACGACGACGATGAAGATGATGATGATGATGATGATGGTGATGATGATGATGATGATGATGATGATGATGATGATGATGATGATGATGATGATGATGATGAACAAAGATAATTACATTGCTTATCACAGCAGACAATTGCCCTGGGGAATAGTCATCGTAACTTCCCAAAAAAATTGGAACTCCGATGGCAATATAGGGAAAGAGGGGACCAATATTATCAGCCAAGAAGATATTACCTGTATTGTTAGAAGTGAAAGTTACATATTTGTTAGAATTGTATTTTAAATTTCAAATAATAAGGATGATGATGCACAGTGATGAATATGAAATATTATGAGATGCATATATATATATATATATATATATATATATTATATATATATATATATATATATATATATATATATATATATGCAATATTTAAATATGATAAAAATCAAGATAATAATGATGAAGAAACCGAGAACAGTCAAATGTAGATTGTTGATTGGGAACGACAAAACGCTAGGAGTTTTTGGCTATATGAAAGAAATAATATTTGGTTTCTTCACAGTTGAATAAAACCACTAAATTATCAAAGAAATATGACAAACATTGATAAACGCCATCAATACAACGACTTCCTTCACTTCCGTTCATTTAAAAATCCCTTCAATCAGCTGCACCATAATTATTGAACGCATTGATATCTTTTTTTTTTTTTTTTATCAGAGAGCGTAAAAGAGGTAAGAGAGGAGCCGAAATAAAGACATTATGTTTACGAAGTCTAGATTTCAAACTCATAGATTTCAGGCCACTCTTCCCGATCAAAAATCAATCCAAGCATGAAAGACCAAATGATTCAAAAGTTGAAGCCAGAATTTCCAGATTTAGATGTAGATCTATCGACATTAGTTTTACGAAGTCTAGATTCCAATCTCGAAGATAAGTCGAAACCGTTTCGGTCTCAGTTTACTTTTTAATATAGTGAATGCGTGTTATTTGTTTCGCAGATCAGGTAGCTTAGCCCTCCCCGTCTCCGTTCGTGGAATAATAATAATAATAATAATAATAATAATAATAATAATAATAATAATAATAATAATAATAATAATAATAATAATAATAATATTAATAATAATAATAATAATAATAATAATAATAATAATATATAATAATAATAATAATAATAATAATAATAATAATAATAATAATAATAATAATAATACTTAGAGAGCGGCAAGCTGTTGAAATTCATGACTTCTTTTTCTCATTATTCCCATGATACACTACCACCGTTAGTTCTGGGTCATCTCAATGTTTATTTTTCAGTCAAATTACTTTAATAAACACAAAGTATCTAATTCAAGAAAATAAAAGATGAAAAGGAAACTTACAATTGAGAACGAGTTGCCATTTTATCAACGAGTTTTGAGTGAATAAAAGCTCATAAAGTTTTTTGTTCGTTTTTTTCCTCTCAATGTTTCCAGCTCTGTAGAATGCCGCAGATTCTGCATTAACTCTGATCTGCATGTGCTTGAACCTGAGGAACCATGTTGAGCTTTAAAATATGTGGACCATGGTACTTCTAGCATAAGGAAAACTAGCTGAAACATGTGATGCTGGTACCTCACCGATACGAGGTCTGGTATTGTAACAAAGTCTACTCGCGCTAATTGTGATGATAATACTTTTATTATAGGTACTTGATGGATGATGATAATGGCAAACTTTGGCCCTCTGTTTCATCCTTCAATAAAATACTAAAAAGTGTATATTATGCAGATATTGATGTTTTAAGAGTGTTAGATCAAACAAATCGAAACAGGCAAAATTTACTGTATACAATGAAAAAACAAAAACAACAACAACTGGATTCCAATTGATATGCTGGGGGAATAGACAATACATTGTGTAGAGCATTGAGCACGGCCATTAATGGTCAGTAATATGATACATCCATACAATCCAGTACGGTTTCCTCGAACATAGTTTCCTCGAACACACGGTTTCCTCGAACATAGTTTCATCGAACACACGGTTTCCCCGAACTCATTCGAACGTCCCGAATTGTTTCCTAATTTTTCTTCGTTATAATTCCATTTATTCTTCCTCCAACTAATTTTTACCTCGAACACGGTTTCCTCGAACTAATTTCACCAAGCCAACGTTAAAAAAAAAGAATGATTTTTTTAAAAATTGCGCCCGGTGAAATCGATTACTGATGACTATTGATGACTTACTATGATATCGTTACCTATGTGTGCATCGTGTGTATCTATTCACACTGCAGGTGGGTGTATGCAATTTAATACACACACATTCACACACGGCCACTCACACACTCCATCGCCGCAAAAGACACCTCTCTGCTTATTTCTATCACTTTGCCCTAAGTTCCAAATTCAATGACGCCATGACGAGCTCATTGTTGACTATGGCGGTAAATAAATGTTTTGATATAGCAATCTCCCCCTCCGACACACACACACACACACACACACACACACATATATATATATATATATATATTATATATATATTATATATATATATATATATATATATACATATATACACACACACACACACACACTCACACACGGCCTTGTAACATATTAGCAAGGTAAATAATAATAAAGTTCCCTTTATTCACCCCCATGCGGAAATTTGTCTTAGAGTTTATTCAAAGGGAAGATTGAAATAACCCCGATGTCAGCCGCAGCAGAGTGCCGCAAATTGAGCTAGGGAGAGGTGGCTTGCTGACCACAGACTACTAGGAGTGTTATCTATGTTGCTGACGGCCACATAACACGGGGGGTATTCGAAGTAGGTACCTTTCGGGTTCGGAGCAAAGACCATACCGTTGAGCCACATTGCCCCCCCCCCCCCCCTCCTCCCCATATTATGTCACGGCAATGTACGGCTTTGTGGAACGTTCTTACATGTCTCGAGGAGTTCGAGGAAATCGTGCTGGAGTGTACATATAAATTGCATATTGTTCAAGGGGCACTAGCAATTGCTTACTATGCTTTTGATAGCACGCAAGCCACGAAGTAGTTTCCTCTTGGTGTAACAGACTCATCTACCCAATCATTGCTATGGTCATCTACCCAATGACTTCTGAATGAACAAGGGAGTAAAAATAAATACTCGACTGCAACCGTGATCGATATCGATCTTTTCGTGTGTGAAGCGAGTGCTCTAACAACTGAGCTTTGGGATCCCTTGTTTCACCAGGTTTGAGTTAAATTGTAGGCTTAATAAGTTAGTTATTTGAATACTAAACTACCAGCTGTGTACTGTATTAAATAAAAATGAGTAGAACATCGAAAAAGAATTTATTTTTCTAAAATTTGTTTTACTCGTTTTTGTTCAAGACTTATTAGGCGAGTATTCTTTGTCGCTTGCATTAAGTCCGAACAGGATTCGAACCAATGCTAAGGGATGAATTTTCAATGGCCCAGCTGATCATGTAAGAAAGGGAATCGCTGACATCGGGGTGCCTCAATTGTCAAAGAGTGTCCGAATTGGCACAACGCAGTGTCATAATTGGAACACATGGTGTCCGAATTGGGACACGTGAATAGGTCATATTGTGTGGTGGTAATGGACGAGTCGCTTAATGGTGTTTGCAACACATGCAACAGTTATTTTCACATTACTCTCGGTGTGTGGCCCTTAGAAGTTATTGAGCTGAGAGTCATTTTGGGTATCCGAAATTAGCACATCATATCCTATAATAATTACTTCTATGATAGAGTATTATTAACACATTAATAAAAAACATTTTGCTTGAAAATAATTAATCGTGATTTTTTACCTGAAATTGCCTTCCATCTCTTCTTGTTTGTAGTAATATTTAGAAACTGGGCTCATTAAGATTTTGTTGGTCACTGTAAAAACAACGAAAATTCCAACACATGCTACGGGGCCCACATATCCAGACCTGTGTCAAGTAAATAAATGTGCACAAATTGTGCAAGAATTATGGTTTTTCTTTGGAACATTTTTCTTTCTTTCTTTTTTTTTTTTTGTGTGTGGCTAAAGCATATAATTGATAATATGATGGCGTTATTCAAGCAATGGCAATAGGAAATGGGTAAGTTACTTCTTTTGCTGCTTCAGACCTCTCATCAGCCCAAAAAGTGTTATATTTCTATCGTAAACCAAGTATACAAGTCAGACACGATTTCATTTGGGGGAGGAGGTTTAGAATACATTATCATCTGACCTGAATCTTGACTGACCACTCATAAGGAGAGCAATACACACACACACACACCCACACCCACCCACACACACACACACACATATATTATATATATATATATATATATATATATATATATATATATAATCATAAAAAAGTGTAATTATAGTGCTCAACTTTACGATAAAAGGAGCTGTAAAAACAAAAACAAAAAATAAAGAGTAATTTTCTTCAACTTCTACAATATTGTTTTGTTTCGTGCTCTCACAATCATGAGGGAAAAGATAAAGATTGTTAAACATGCACACTGGAACAACTGACTACCAAGCTACGGCCCGCTCCACACTTTTTCTGAATTTTATTGGACGGACTTCATAAATTTCGACTGTTGAAATGCAAGAGCATAGAAACACCTGTATCAACTAACAATGTGCTTTTTAAAACTTATTATGTTCTAATCTTATTGAACAACTATATGACGAAGCAAGTTGCCAAGTAATCCATAATGGAAAACTTTCAGATTCCTTTGAGAATAAAACTGGAGCGAGGCAGGAATGTCTTCTTTCGCCAATAATAATAATTCTAACAGTAATTGACTGGATACTGCGCAGAGATCTGAGAGATGAATAGATTGGAGTAAAATAGAACCTGACTCAATACCCTGAAGGAATTGCCGATAATATTTGTTTATTTTCACAATCCCATCAACATTTACAATAAAAAACAGACAGACTTGTGAAGGAAGGAGCACAGACTTGTTTAAGAATAAACACAAAGAAAACAGAGGTGTTGAGATTTCCAAACAACAACACAACACTCATCTCAGTAAATGGAAACAATCTGAAGGACGTAGACAAATTTACATATTTGGGTAGCATTGTTTCAACATCTGGAGGAACAGATGAAGACACAGAGGCTAGAATAGGAAAAGCACGAATTGCATTTATCCCTGTCACCCCTATATGGAAATCAACAAATCTTTCACCGAAAAACACATTCAGAATACACAACACTAAAGTATAGTCAACCTTTCGTATGGCTCAGAAACATGGGGGGTGACCAATATTCTTTGTAATATATATATATATATATATATATATATATATATATATATATATATATATATATATATATATATATATATATTCAAATTTAAATCCTTAACTAAAATTTCAGTCTTTACAACCCATTCATGTAGACAGAATACAAAAAAGAAACCATTTGAAGAAATTTATGAAATTGTGAATTGTGAATCATGTAATGTTTGATCTATGAAATTTAATAAATACTTCAGCCACCGATAGTAGAATTATTTAAATATGACAAGGATACATGCAAAATAGTAGGTTATCACCCAAGCAGACTTCCCTCTAATCGTAAACCGCCCGCTCTCAAATTTTTCGCGGAATTTTCTGCAGTTTTAGGTTTTTACAACAGTTGATTTTTATACGAAAGAATGCTGTAGGGTCCAAGTACTGAGATTTTTAAAAAATGAATGCTCTTTATCTATAATCAATTACTTTTTCATCTCAAGGAAAAACTTGCGTTGAGTCTCTCAATAGTCAAAGTGTTGGGTGCAGTGCTAGATATTTAAGTGAGCAATTTTGGATAATTTCCATTTTCAAGAAAATTGAGATTCTGACCGTATAGATCGAATTCGAATTCTTCCGATAATAGTCAAATGCTTTATATACACTCAAGGATTTTGCCTTCCTCTCCAACTTCCACATATAAAAACTGCGTCTTAAGTTATCAAAATATCCAGATTTACTCAATTTACACCATATAATTACTGTCTCACAAATTTTCATTATCAAACTCATAAAAGCTGAATGTAAGTTCGATTAGTTTAAAGTTGAGATTAATTTCAAGTACATATTGGGAAAGCAAAAATAGTAACAAATTATCTTACACTTGATAAGATCTGTAAAGGTAGTATCCACCAACAAATGGAGTAATAAGGATGGGTACTAAAAGGTCACTGAAGATAGAGCACATGCGCTCTACATCTTGTGTAATACGTTGATCTCTGGAATAATTTAAACGAAATTGTAGTTGAAAAACTGGGATATTCGTAATTTATCAACAAAATATTGATTATCTTATATCGAGCCGATGTCCTTGAAGACAACGTATTTTAATCTAGTTTTAGATATCCGTAATTATATTTTAAAACGTATCTTTTAAATGGTTTAGTTCTGCACAAAATGATTTAAGATGGAGATTAGCCAAAAGCGATAAAGTTGATGGATCAAGCTGTCATTCCATGTGTCTAGTGACAGCATTTTTCTTGCCGTCTTAATATTTGCAAATTTTCAGTCATTTTATAAAGATGATACACGTGCAGGCAGAAATGCACATTTCGTAAGAGGTTCTGTAGGCGGTCGACTACAGGAATTTTTATAACTCACGTTCTGGCAAACCAATTAAAGCGCAGTGATTGTCGAATGTTAAAACCAGCGTTCTGATTGGCAATGTGCAATCAAAAGAAGGAAAATACCAGGCTATATCATCTGTAGAATTAAATGCAAAATAAAAATGAAATCGATTGAAATTCCCATTCATCCACATGGGAAAATTTGACCTTATACTTCAAGGGAAGTCTGAAATATCACAGGTGACAGCCACAGTCACGCAAGTGAGTTAGTGCGACGATATTAATTTGTTAAGGTTACACTGCGAAGCAGTTGGGACTCCAACTAGATACTTTCAAGATATGAAAGAAATTAAGATCATTCCGGGATCTTGCATGTAAGTTAAGTCGTATCTGCAATAATAACTGAGTGGTTGAGCCCTCACATCTTTTACAAACAAACATACACACACACACACACACACACACATCTAAAAACAAAAACAACGTTTTAAATGACATATAAATTTCGTTACTGTTATCACAAATTTAAATGATTTGTGACGTAATTTTAAATCTCTCTTAATACTATTAAATAATGATAAATAGGGTTGGGGATCAACATTGTCCCGTAAAGCAAATATTAAATTTTATCATCGAACACAGAATTACCGGCATATCTAAAAATACAATACAGTAGTATAATAAGTATAATAGATGAATGCCTGTTCCAAATAGTCTTTATTTATCGCAAATATTGCGGATTCTCCACTAGTACTAGTACTTAAAATTGTATAACTTCTGCAGGCTTAACTCCAAAGTCAAAATGAAATATCTATAGGTTTGAAACAATGAAATGATAACTCACGGATTGTCAATGCTTTTATCAACAACATTTATTTTGTAGTAAAGAATGTCGGTAAAATAAATGTCATGCAGTTTTGTGGAAATTGACCTTCTGAATAAAATGCCGATGAGAGACCTCACATATTCCAGGACGCTGTCCACCTGTAGGATATAAATGAGGATGAAAGGATTTCAGCTCCATGGCAAAACAAATGAGTTTTATAATTGTGATATAGATGTGAGCGGATCGTATGGGCCATTCCACGAAGAGAGTAGACTTTTGATAAAAATTCATTTTCAGAATAATGGTTTCTAGACCTTCTTTTTAACAAGCCTCATAAATTTTAATTTATTTTTTGATATTGGTTCATAGGCCATCAAGCTTGTTATATTTGACCAAAAAAATCCACAAAAACATTAATCATTATGTGCTACGAAACATTTTACAAATTTATCAAATCAATGAAAACTTGACACTTAAAATTTTAGTCTTTGAAAAGATACACAGTTAATAATGATAATTATATGAACTGTAGAGATATGTATATTCTCAGTATTATTTTTGTCTTAAAAATGCTTTCTCCCACTTTATGTTAGGAATGGTGTTGTAAATTACGTGACGCTCTACACATAAAAGTTTTAATTTTGAGTGAAAGAATGATTATCAAAAACAAAATACATATTAAGTTAACACATGGAAAATGTAACTAAAATGAAAGAAATCTAATCACTGGTTTGGAAAACATACCACTAACAAAAGTTGTAATTTACGTGACGCTCGATGTATTTACGTGACATGGTTAATATATATACAAACACACACACACACACACACAGAGAGAGAGAGAGAGAGAGAGAGAGAGAGAGAGAGAGAGAGAGAGAGAGAGAGAGAGAGACTTTACGTGAACTATTTTTTAGCCATTAAGGTCTAGTATTTATAAAAGGGTCATTTTTCCATAATGTCATCATTTTTATTAATTTTGTTTTGGCAAATGCTATCCTCCTTTGGATATCAGGGGTCGATTTTCCATTTGCCTAGCTCTATTTTCGCCCCAGGATATACAAAATTGTTGACATTCTCCAGTTTTTCTCTATATAGCACATTTTGAGCTTCTGGACTTTTATCAGTGTCCGTTACTTTGGTCTTTAGCATTTAGGAGAGGATTTTGTCCTCACTATATTGTATTACTGATTACACTAGCCTTTCTCATCCAGAAGGCTTTGTTGACAGGAGTGCAGTGTCGTCTTCATATTTCACATATAAGTCTGGCTTGCCATTTAATTTTGGTGCCCTGTAGTTTTGTTCAGTCTTATCATCAATGACCCGTCTCATGTTAGATTCAATATAGAGGCTGAAAAAAAGGAGACAGCATGCAACCTTGCCTCACTCCATCTTTGACTGGAAACCATGTGGATGGTCTATGTTCAAGACGAACAGAAATAGACTGATCGACGTATAAATTCGAGATCAAGCTTACAATTTTGTAATGGCAGTTCATTAAAATTTCTTTCAAAGTGTCAATCATTTTTGAGTGGTTCACATAATCGAGGGCTTTAGTGTAGTCAATGAAGCAATAATATGTGTATGTTTGTGTTTGCTTCTCTATATATTTTTTCTATCAGAGCACGAATGTTAAAATTTGGTATCGTATGCCTCTATTTGGTCGAAAGCCTGTCTGAGTTTGATTAATTTCTTCATCAAGCTTAATTTCGAGTCTTTTCATGATTACTTTGAGTAAAATTTTATTCGCATGGCTGATAAGTGTAATTGTTCGATAACTTGTACATTCTTGTAAGTCTCCCTTTTTCGGTATTTAGCGCAATTTTCACTAGACGTGCTTAAAACGCTTTAAATAGGGTCCCTGACCAACGGCAACGCGTAACATGTAGAACTGGACATGATGCCTGCTAGGCGATTTTACATTTTTTTTTCCGACAGAGACTACAGGATTAAAAACAAAGAGGAGGGAAAACACTGACAACAGCAACTAGTCATGCACAGTCACCACATCTGGTCGAAATACAATAAAAATAAATCAGTGATTGCAATGTTTGCTCAACCTTCTTGAAAAACGCAAAAATAATAAAGAACAGCAACAGGGCAACATTAGAAGCCCCGTTATGTCAGTCCATCCATCGGGTCGCACCATCTCTCTCTCTCTCTCTCTCTCTCTCTCTCTCTCTCTCTCTCTATATATATATATATTATATATATATATATATATATATATATATATAATATATATCCCTTTCTCTCGCTCTATCTATCTATCCCTTTCTATCTATCTATCTATCTATCTATCTATCTATCTATCTATCTATCTATCTATCTATTGATCATTGCAGCAAAATAATTACAAACTATACAAGGTTTCTTTTTTACCCGCAAAGTACTGAAACAATATTTTAACCTGGGAAGTAAATTTAAATTTCAAATATATACAACTGAAATATGAAACGACTCGGACTTTATTCTAGTGTTCTTAGTTGACCACGTTTGTGACTAGTGGAACGGAAAACTGGCATAATCGTGTTCATATAATATTAAGCTAAACTCGTGTGACTATCTGTTGAATATAATTTGTGCGATGAAGACTCAATGACCGGAATTCATAACCCTCTGAACCAGCAGTGATCAAAGCGAAACAAATCGGACAGCTGCACCGAGATGTTATCGCATATCATCAAAGAACTAAGAGTGACGCACAAATTGTGAGGGAATGAATGAAAGGTTACTTTATTCCTCCATCGATAAGAGCAAGTTTTGAGAGTGTCTATCGGTTTGTTTGCTTATAATAGTGCAATCAATAAATTAAATTTAACAAACTATAATCAAAATTGTGCTGATATCTAAATGCAAAATATCTCAAAGACAGTAATTCTAATGATAGAGTGTTTGGTACCAAAATACAGATCAAAGTTTTCTCAATGTGTTGCCAATTTGTTTAAATTGGTAAAATTGACTGTGGTTGTGCAAAAGCGA
This sequence comes from Berghia stephanieae, assembly GCF_034508935.2. Classification (NCBI taxonomy): domain Eukaryota; kingdom Metazoa; phylum Mollusca; class Gastropoda; order Nudibranchia; family Aeolidiidae; genus Berghia; species Berghia stephanieae. Next base: position 85,302,795 of record NC_088360.1, on the reverse strand, counting down.
TTGTAATTTAACCAGATGTCAGTAACAAATCTGTTAAGTATCACGGGAGATAACCCGTTGCACTGGTCGGGAATTTGATGGAGTGAATGACCTCTTGACTGCGGCGCAGGTAGAGGACTAAAAGCTCGCCTATTCAACACTGTGCACGAATAATTCCTATGCGCTTCTGGTTGACGGAAATAATATTCGCACATGTGTGTCGAAAACCTAAATATCCAATTTGACACGTGTGCTACTAACACCAAATCAGAGAAATTCTCAGTTTTCTGATTATATTTTTTTTCGTCCTCATTTCTTTGAAGCAATTTACGTTCGAAAGCTGATCTCCTTTTATTGGATGGTTCAAGAATAATTTTATGGTTAACATAGATACTCAAGAATATCTGACCATCGTTCTTTGCTTACACAGTTTCGGTACACACGTGAGTTAATAAAAGCAGCTTACCCGAAAAGGTCCTTACAATTGAGATAATCTATAGAAGGAATGAGTTGACGTCACTCTTTGTTATTGTTTTTAATCCGCCAGTCGAGTGATTGGTGGTCATAACAATACATCAATTAGATAAAAAAAAAAACGTTTAAGGTGACACACACTATTGTGTGTTGATACCATGGAATGTTTCTGCTGGCGGGCAGATGTTGTGAGATTTTACTTACACGCATATTATCAATTAGTGGTGTATGTTTAAGTAAAAATAACCACACTTGCTGCCCTCCAGATCAATCGTTCCAACACACAAAACTATGTGTAGCCTTAAATGTTTATAGACTGACAGAGAGAATTTAGTGAGAGCTAATCATCCAACTGGCCGTCTAAAAGCAATGTCAAAGAGCTTAGTGGCGTAATCTTCGTTTATTCTATATCAATCATCAGTGTACTTGAGTCAATGATCAAGCTGCAAAGTTTGTCAAACACTTGCAAAAACTAGCGTGTAAAAGCGCCTTCGGTCGGCCGTCGACGGTTTGTTTTTTTGAGTCGTCCTTTTGATGCTATGCGTTTAGTTAATAGGGAATGCGATTAGCAGAAGAGTAGCGTCCCTTGATTGGACGTCACCGGTGGAGAAGTTATTAGAGAGAGAACGTCATGTTGGTTGTGCGCATGCGTCTCTCGTCCTCGCTTCCTGTGAAAGCGGCACGAGACACTTCACCGAAAGTGAGGACGAGAGAGACGCATGCGCAAAACCATTTTGACGTTCTCTCTGTAAGGTGACGTCCAATCAAGGGACGCTACTCTTCCGCTAATCTCATTCCCTTAACATCCACCAGACGGATATAGCGTACCAACACACAAAACTATGAGTATCCTTTATCGTTCATTGTCTGATTAATTTAATTTTGTGAGAACTACCAATGTAAATGCTCACTAAAATCAATAACAAAGAGCTGAGTTACGTTAATTTGGTTCATTCTATACGTTTTACCTGCACGTGCGTCATATTTTCTTAAATTAAGAAGTTAAATCTGTACTCACAAGACCCTTCGATACGATAATCAGTATGGTCTCGAAGATCACAGCTTTGAAGGCAGCTTTATCTTTATCTTGGAGAGTTTCATAAAACTTGCCAGTAACAAGGCCAATGTAGTAATTCAGAACTTCCTCTGAAAAAGAGGGGGGAAAGACAGATAGAGTAGCCTTAGATAGTATGGGGATGACGTCACTCAGGTCTTTGTTATTGCTTTTGCCATCCATGTTTATGAGAAATTCTCACTAAACCGTATTAACCAGACTATAAACTTTCATAGTCACATATAGTTTTGTGTTTTGGTCCATTAGACTTCCCGATGGCAATGTTGTGAGCATATCGATAGTATGCGCTTCATACAAAATCTCACAACATTGTTATCAGGAAGTATAACGTACCAACACACAAAAATATGTGTATCCTCGAACGTTTATAGTCTGGTTAATACAGTTTACTGAGAATTACTCATAAACGCGGAGAGCAAAAAGCAACAACAAAGACCTGAGTGACGCCAACTTCATACTATCTATATTTTACTCGGAGACGACGATTTTGTTTATTATGCAATAAGGGAAATCCTCCTCTTACTAATTTATGTTGCTGATAGCTGTATGTAATGTATGCAGTGGGTCTGGAAACTTCTCACAGAGGCACCCATTATCGTACACCTTTTGGAAGGTTTCCTTAAGTCGTACAAAGACCGCATCATATAGTACACATATTATCCAGTCCTCAAGATCCAATATCTCTTACCGTGTTATCACAAAGTTATATTGTTTTAAAGTGATAACAGTTTGGTCAAGGTTAAGCTTTATTTCAGAACGATTTATATTGACATTTTGGATTTCCTTCTTGTCATCAATATAGACAAAATGTTAAAATTTAATTTAGCTACCGTGATAATCCAACCTTTGTCATTAAAAAAAAAAAATTTTTTCCACTTTCCAAGCCGTCGGGACCCATAAGTTATATTGGGTTATGCAGTGAATGAGATGATGGTAGGTACTTACATTTCAGGGACGAGTGTCATGGGCGTTTCGGGTTCCCCCTTCATCCACAACGACAATTTACCTTCTTCTCTTTTTTCACTCATCCGAGCTATTTAAAACCGCACACTACATTATGCAATATAGTGAGAGATGGAATGGTAAGTGCAATTTATTACAGAGATGAATGTTATATACTTTTCCTTAATTTTTTTTTTCACTTTCCGTGCTGTTAAAGTTATATTAAACAATATATTGTTGGAGTGATGGTAAGTACAATTTTTTTTACAGAGAAGAGTTTTAAGGACGTTTTGGGTTTCCCCTTCATCTATAATTAATGATATCTATTCTTTATCATGTTTTTTTCTTCACTTTTCTGAACTGTTGAGATCCAACTGAGGAATACAGCGATTGAGATTATGTTATGGGCGTTTTGAGTTTCCCTTCCTTTACATGATAAGTTATACTTTATCATCTTTTTCAATATTTTAAGTCGTCAAGATCCCATACATTATAATGAGCAATAAATGGATGGGAGGGATGGTAAATACAAATTGCTTCAGACACCAATGTTAAGGACATTTCGGGTTTACCCTTCATGTATATTATCATCAGTTTTCCAAGCTGTCAAGAT
>NC_088360.1:85272212-85287212 GCF_034508935.2 Berghia stephanieae | reverse complement strand
CGTGACATTTTTTGTATTGCTTGATAACAATAAAAGTTCTCCATAAATTTTAATGATTATTTTAGAAGTAATAGAACACGATATTATCTCTGTATAAAATTCCATAGTAATTTATGGAAAATACGGGTACGGTATTGTTTTTTGTCTTTTTCAAACAGACTGCAAAAATGAAATATCAAGATGTCAATTTGTGTATAATCCAGTTTTAAAACGCGTGTATTTCAATTGCGGACTAATATGTTAGATAATTGTGTCATTATCCAAGCTACAATGCATACAGGATAGCACAAGTGATAAAAGCAGGTGGTTAAATAACACACATTCTCCTTCTTTAAAAGCCGTGTTTAACCACAAGTTCTTTTTCATTTTACACATTTGTCTTTCCTCATACATCGTCGAGCATTTATATATATAATTATTTTTTTTTAATTGAGCTTTATATAGCGCAATATCCACTAAATGTGCTCAAAGCGCTTTACAGGGGGTCCCTGGTCAACAGCAACATTTAACATGTAGGACGAGACATGACGCCTGTTAGGCGATATTACAATTTTTCGGACAAAGACAACGCTGTTAACGGCCAGGTACTCATTTTACACCTGAGTACGGTGAGAGAATGTGAGTAAAGAGCCTTTTCCAAGGACTCAACTGTGTGCCGAGCGCGAGGCTCGAACCCAGGCTCGAACTATAACGCAATATCCACTAAACGTGCTGAACGCGCTTTACTGGGGTCCCCAGTCAACAAGCAACACTTAACTAGGACGAAACATGGGGCCTATAAGGCGGTATTGCAGGGCTGTTTGTTTTTCTTCCCGACTAAGACAACACTGTTCACGCCGGGTACTCACTTTACACTCAAGTACGGTGGGAGAATGTGATTAAAGAGTCGTGTCAAAGAATCCAATTATGCGCCGCTCAGAGCAGGAGTCGAACCCTGGACCTCCCGATCCGAAGGCGAATGTCATTGCCGCACATTATCGAATAGGTATACAGTTTTGCATGGATAAAAATTGAGCCATTTAATTTGATATAATATTGTTTCTCCACGAAGGAACAATCGTGTAATGTCAGAATACTGGTTCAAATTTCCTTGGAAGAGTGAAACCAGTACTCAGTAGCTGAATACACACCTTGTTCAAATAATCTTCTGGTCTCAGAGTGATGGCTTCTTATTTTATGGTCTGAATGAATGCTAATCTTCAATAAAGATCTTCCATCCTCGCTCTTTTATGGCCCGTAATTGTATGAATGTGCCTATACACCCTGCTACGTAATAGTTATGCTACCTTATGATTCAATGCATAAGCTTTCATTGCCAGTCCTCTTGACTGATTACACAGTTTCAAGCAGTTTTGAACCATAAGAGAATAAAGTGTGACGTCACAACTTCTGCTTCCCATTATGACGTGTTTAGTTACTCTGATAAGGTTTTGATAGAGGCATTGTGTATTGAGGAAGATCGGGGACCTGCAAGAAACCTCAATGAGTTTCCAAATAAACACCTGGCCCGGTTGTTTGAACAGGAGAGAAGGAAGTAGCCGACCTAAATCATGCCTTACGGACTGTAGTATTGCTATCATAGAAGAACTAGTCTGTTCAAAAGTGTCACGACCAGGGACTCATGAGTCACAAAGACAGATTGCAAACACTCCTGGGTGTAGTAAAACAACTATAAACAACAGCATAAAAAAGGAATATGAAACTGAAAGCCCTTAAACATTGTCAAGAAATATCACCGATGTGAAGGAAAAATGAAAAACCTGTGCTTGACTTTTATTGGATAAACTGAACACTAATGATGTAAAACGGGTTGTTCTTACGGATGGAAAGGATTTCACTTTCGAAATCCACAAAAAAATCGTCAAAATGATGTTGTTTATGGTAACGATTAAAGGAACATTAATTCAAATCGTCTTTATCGTGATGAAAATAGGTTCTCTAGAAAAATAATGATGTCTGCTTGTGTTTCTTTGTTTAAAAATGCAATGAAATGATTTTAAAAAACATTGTTAAAAAAAAAGATTTATGTAAATGCGTGTACAGTGTTATGAATATTGTTTGAATGGTTTAGGAGATTCGACTGTTTAAAAAAAGTCTCAGTTTTAATGATCATCCGATATATATATATATATATATATATATATATATATATATATATATATATATATATATATATATGTATATATATATATATATATATATATATATATATATATATATATATCCAACCCGATTCAATATATATATATATATATATATATATATATATATATATATATATATAATATATATTGTTATGAATATTGTTTGAATGGTTTAGTAGATTCGTCTGTTTAAAAAACGTCTCAGTTTTATTTATCACCCGATATATATATATATATATATATATATATATATATATATATATATATATATATATATATATATATAACGGGTGATCACTAAAACTGAGACGTTTTTTAAGGGGAGGGGCGACACCTGAAACTATTTTCAAGAATAATGATTATATCCAATATCTTTTTATATTGGGACATTGCCTATGACCAATGGATTCGAACCATGTGATTTATTTCGGTGGGCGTGTCCGGTTGCCATGGTGACGGCCGCCATCTTGGATTTTTCTCTTCTCTGGGTGCTATTTTAAAAAGTTACTTTCTCAATAAGTTTCCATTGAATTTTCTTGAAATTTGGCATGGTTGTATATTTGTATATTGTTAAAAAAAATACAGAGCACTTTTTAAATATTTTAAATAGATTTTTATTTACAAATTTTTAAAAATAATATTTTTTCGGTATGATAAAAATCATGTTTTTTGACATAAAAATGTCAATTTTTCAAAAAATAATAAAGATATTTAAAATTCCTTCTGTATGATTTTAGATAATCACTATAGCTCTAGACATGCAAAATTTTTAACAAATTGATTGATAAATGACAAAATAAGATAAAAAATAGTGTTAAAAAATGTCATTTTGAGTAAAACGAGATCAAAGATAACAATGAATGAAAAAAATAAGACAAAACGGTATAACCAGCTCAAAACATATCAGCACCGTATGAGGGTCCCCCGTGTTCTTTTTCTGCCTCCCTCTGGGCTTTTTCACGGGTCTGAGCTTTCATTTTGCCTCTTTTTTTTCTCTTTATGTTGAGCAACCCTTATGCTTTGGTCAAGTCTTTTTGACTCTGCTTCCTGACTCAACATCTGGGAGTGTTCTCCCAGTCCACCGATGCTCAAAGACACTTTCAGGGATGTTATTTCTGTTGGACCAAAATTATACTCTGCACCAAACTCAACTTTTTTCAGGGAATGGAAGTATGTTTTATGGCATCTTGACCAAACAGAATTATGAAACCTTTCGTTTGGATTTTGTGTTGTCTTCATCTCACAACACTTCAACAAAGCATATACAGGCTTCAAGTGCTCATGAATTAAATCAAAATTCAAAGGTGTATTTACACGCTGCTTGTGTCAACAGTTTACACATGGGCAGCAATATATTTTTTATAAAAGCATCTGGAGTCCGGTTCAGGAGGACAATACCTATGTTGAGGGAAGTCATTGGTGTAATAACCGTGGTAAAGACCAGCAAGAATAGCCCATTTCATTTCTTTCCGCTGTGGCATTGCTTGGAATCGCTTTATCATAATACTACTTACTATCACACACCAAATTCCAATCAAAGATTTGTGGTCACGGGTCAACCACGAGCCATCATAACTTTCTTGCTTTCTTGGCTTTTGTAGCAAATAACTGTAGCCAACGTTTGGATTTTTTTGTCACTTTAGGTATAGTTATAATAATCCAGTAAAAATTGGAAATATTTAGAGATAATTAACGTGAATACGTGTCAAAATCTGATCGGTTGACGCAATCTACTTAGATTTTGCTAAAGCTTTTGATTCTGTTCCCCATCAAAGACTCTTAAACAAACTGGAAGCTCATGGTGTACAAGGAAATACTCTAAGCTGGATTAAGCATTTTCTAGTAGGCAGGAAACAGAGAGTTAGCGTGCAAGGCACAGTGTCAAATTGGACAGAAGTTCTTAGTGGAGTGCCACAAGGCAGCGTCTTAGGTCCAACTCTTTTCGTAATCTTCATTAATGATTTACCAAGTATTTTGTCTAGCTCATGTTCAATGTATGCCGATGATACTAAAGTATACAGAAAGGTAAACAATCTAGAAAATAGAGACAGTCTTCAGTTAGATATTGACAATCTAGTCAACTGGGCAGACGATTGGCAACTGAAGTTCAACGCTGGAAAATGCACAGTGCTACATCTTGGAACGAAAAACAAAATCTTTCACTACGATATGAGACAGCATCACTGTAGCGACAGAACAGCTCTGAATAAGTCAAAACTTGAGAAAGATTTGGGAGTACATGTTGATACTAAATTAAAATTCTCAAAGCATATAGAAACACAAGTTAATAAGGCAAACAGAATCCTTGGACTCATCAATAGATCTTTTACCTATTTAGATGCAGCAACTATGAAAATACTATTTACTGCATTAGTCAGACCCCATCTCGAGTTCAGCAACTCAGTATGGTCACCCAATTTGAGAAAGATAAGAAACTTATTGAAGGCGTGCTTCGCAGAGCAACAAAAGTAATTCCTGGTTGAAAGATAAGCAATATGAGGATAGACTGAAACGTATTGAAATTCCAAGCATGACATACAGACGAGTACGAGGTGATATGATTGAAACATACAAGTTTACACACAGTTTGTATCAAGTCGAGAGTAAACTTTTCGTGTTTGCAAACAATGGAACCAGAGGTCATAATTACAAGCTGCATAAACCAAGGTGTAACACATCGCTTAGGCAACACTACTTTAATCAACGTGTGATCGACCGCTGGAACAGTCTCCCTGAAACGGTGACCAATGCTCCAAGTGTCAACGCCTTCAAAAATAGCTTAGATAGCCACTTAGCAGATTACATGTTTAGCATAGTTGAACCGCCCATTAAGATCCCATCAAAGGGTTAGACGTATATACAGGTCAAAAGATCTGTTAGGGTTAGGGCCTTCAATTTATCAAAAAGTTTATATATTATAGATACAGGTCAAAAGATCTGTTAGGGCTTTTTATTGACTTTTATCTCGATGAACTGAATGCCAAGATCAGCAAAGGCACAAAACGCCTAATACGCTGGAAAACTATACTATACTATACTATACTAAAACAACTGATCAATCGAAATGTAAACAGATCGTAGTAAAATATCTATTGTCTTCTGGCACTTTTCTATTCACTTCATATCTTGTTGTTACCAACATAAGTGCCTGCTCCACTCACTTTTCTGAATTAAAAATTCACCCCATACACCGGAGCATACTCAATGTCTCAATCGTTTCTATGTTATATGTTTGTGTTGAGAATATTGGCTATTAAGCTTAACTGCTGGTCAAAATTATTCGCGATGGTGGTGTACGAACGAATCGGCGGTCTCAAGAAGTGGGTGAGAGAGGATCTAGTAATGACTTTGAGTTTGAAACGAATATTTTTGTGTTCGTGGATAGCTCACACGGTAGAGCCACGCTCTCACCTGCCAGGCGGAGTTGTCGTACCAATAAGGTCGCAGGTTCAAACCCACCACCGCCGCGAAAAAATTTTTATTCTCTATTGTCTTCTGGCACTTTTCTATTCACTTCATATCTTGTTGTTACCAACATAAGTGCCTGCTCCACTCACTTTTCTGAATTAAAAATTCACCCCATACACCGGAGCATACTCAATGTCTCAATCGTTTCTATGTTTATGTTTGTGTTGAGAATATTGGCTATTAAGCTTAACTGCTGGTCAAAATTATTCGCGATGGTGGTGTACGAACGAATCGGCGGTCTCAAGAAGTGGGTGAGAGAGGGATCTAGTAATGACTTTGAGTTTGAAACGAATATTTTTGTGTTCGTGGATAGCTCACACGGTAGAGCCACGCTCTCACCTGCCAGGCGGAGTTGTCGTACCAATAAGGTCGCAGGTTCAAACCCCACCACCGCCGCGAAAAAAAAAATTTTTATTCTCTATTGTCTTCTGGCACTTTTCTATTCACTTCATATCTTGTTGTTACCAACATAAGTGCCTGCTCCACTCGCTTTTCTGAATAGTAATAGAGGCGAACTTTCACCCTGACTCAACATCCAATCCCTGGCGCGGAGTCAGAGGTCGAGAACAAGGTCAGCCAATCAGATCGCACCATTCGTGATCACGTTGTATTTACCTGACAACTTGACCTCTTATCAGCTGTTTTACACACAATCTTCGTTCACGACTCACAGTTTCTAAACCCCTCCCCTGCCCATATTCTGATATTTTTGAGACTGAAACCGTGTCAACTAGACGGGCAAAGAGTAGACTAAACTATCGATATCAAAAATTACAACATCGATATGGATTATAATGCTTTTCAGTCCTATTATTTTCAGTTGAATTCTCACAAAAAATTGAAAAGTTTGGTATTTTCATGTCGACTTCCATGGCTATGAAAGACAATTTACAAACTTTATATTATCCAAATCACCATATCAGTGCTGAAAATATGTGAAAAAAAGGATTGTTCTTTGATAATAAATAAAAAACTGAAATTTTATATTTTGACCCAAAAATCGATATTTCAGGTGTCGCCCCTCCCCTTAAACAGACGAATCAACTAAACCATTCAAACAATATTCATAACACTATATATATATATATATATATATATATATATATATATATATATATATTATTATATTATATATATATATATATATTATATTATATTATATTATATATATATATATATATATATATATATTGAATCGTGTTGGATACAAAATATGGTACGAATAGTGCTTGACATGTAACAAAAAAACTGATACAAGTCTGAAATTTTACCATATCAAACCCATTTATTGAAATTCATTCTATATTTTTGTAAAATGTAAACGATTGTTGCACCACAAATTTGCCATTTCGGAGATTTGAGACGTAATTCTAAAATTTTGAAGTCATGTCCGTCATGAACCAATTGATTTTCTAATTTGTATCCGTGGTATCCAATATGACTTATAAGAGTCGTATATCGTTTAATACTGAAGCAGAGTTAAAAGAGTCAATTCAAGATGCACGGGATCAAACCACTATTCAGCATAGTATAAAATCAATTGGATCATGGGAAAAAAGCCAATGTATAGTTGTTCATCAAGCAAAATGGCGGCTCGACAGATCACATCAAAATGTGAGAATGACGTCCTAAATCCTCGATATGCGGTAATTTTAGAATTAGTTTATTTCAATAGATTTTCTTAAAGCATTGTGTCTATTGTTGGATTTCAATAAATGGGTTCAATTGTGGTAACATTTCAAACTTGTATCATTTATAGTCGGACAGCTACAGGCGTCTAAACTTTTCCAAAATAAAATTTGTTCGCATCCGATATATATATATATATATATATATATATATATATATATATATATATATATATATATATATATATATATATATATGCGTGAATCCGTATGTTTAATTGTAACTATTTTCTTTGTTTTGGGATTTATGGGTAGGTGAAAATCATGAGTTGCGCATATAGGTATATAAACGATAGGAATTCATGGGTTTTTTCATGTAAAAAAATATTTAAGCAACAGGTGACAAATGCATGACTCTTAAATGGATTCTTCTTGAAATTCACTAAATGAAATGGTATTTTGGAGCAAATTCCCAGAGGAGGTGTCTATATGGTGAGCTTGGAATATATCTTGGAAACTGATTAAAATAATTTTAAGTTTTAGTAATGAAAGGACAATTTTGCAAACTTTTGATACATAGTTATATAATATACCAATGCACTCGATTAAGTTCAGTTATCAGTTTGACCAAATTAATATTGGCGTATTGAAACTTAAATTTAGTTGGAATGAATGATAAATTCTGCAGTAACACATCACCATATAACTAATGTTCATTATCAGTTTTATAAAAACATTTTCTAACTTACTCGTCTGAAGATGGGTTGGGTTCTTCAAGCTTCTCCATGATTTAATTGTAAAATAAAACTGGATTTGAAATTTAGATACACATAATAAGCAGAATATGAAATTATAATATCCAGAGATCAACCTGTCGTCAATTCAACTTGGTGTCCCAATCACACCTTCACGATAAAACAGCCCTCACGTTCTGCTGACGATAATTGTGGCAGTTGTGGCAGATGTGATTAGACGGGTTGGTGGTGTTGGCAAAAACATTGTTTTGCAGTGTGTTGTTTGAAGATAAAAGAAAAAGTGATGCGTAATACGTGACTGAAATGATCAATTGAGCATTTTTTTCTTTTTTTTTTTTTTGCGCTTTTGTATAGCGCAATTGCCACTAAACGTGCTCAAAGCGCTTTACAAGGAGTCCCTGGTCAACAGCAACATCTAACATGTAGGACGGGACATAACGCATGTTAGGCGATATTACAATTTTTCGGACAAAGACAACGCTGTTAACGGCCAGGTACTCATTTTACACCTCATTTTTAGAGAATGTGAGTAAAGAGCCTTTTCCAAAGACTCAACTATGCGCCGAGCGCGAGGCTCGAACCCAGGACCTTCCGATCCGAAAGCGAGTGTCATACCACTAGACCACATAGCCGCACAATTAACGGATATTATGTTGTATCTATTGGATAACAGCAACATTTTTAAATATGAGAATTTAAGTTATCTGAAGAGGAAACAAATAAAGAAACACAAACGAAAGTGAGGTCCCGAGTTTTAGAGTTTTTGCTAAGATGAGGGTCATTTAAATCTATCGATTTTTGAAGGACGAGTTTTCTGGCCAAATGTTCAAATTTGGGTTTTTCCAGAGTACGGCAGAATATTCTGACGATCGAGTGAGATACTTAACTAAAAAACGACATCCCATCAGACGGCGTTAGGTCAATGACTAATAACTGTTCTTTGTTTATAAACTAGACTTTAATTTTTACTTTACAGAAAGCACATTAATGATGCTCCAAAAATAGTAGAGGTTTGATATAGGAACAACTGACCAACAGTTAAGAGTGAAAACTTGCGAGTGAGCATTTCTATCCAAAATAATGGAGCAGCATCCACCTCAGTATTTGCCCATTCTCAGACTCAGATACATTTTGAAAAAATAGGACATCTCAAAATCATCATCTTCATCAAAGGTGATGACCTTGATTATGACGTTACAAATGATGAGACAGATAATTAAATAGAGTATGTCAAGGTTTCATCAAGTCCAATTCACGTCACTGTGCGGACACAATTTCCCTGTGACTTGTGATATATAATAGCAACTCTTTTTCCCACTCTTTGCTTTTTTATTTCCGATTGAGCAGAAAGTGAATCCTCCTCGACGATTAAGTTTCATCGTTGTTAATTTTTTCTTCGTTAAATCGATGATATATCATGCTAAGTTAATATTGAACCACGCATGTAAAGGATTGAAGAGTTGTTTTTTTTTTTTTGGGGGGGGGGGGGAAGGGGGGGGGGTTTGGTCAGTTTTATCATAAGAAACATTTAATCACTATTTCTAAATACTTCATGCATCTGGGTCACGCAATATATATCATGTTATTTTGCTGTTATCTATATTAAGATATGAGTGATATTTTCGTATCGGGTAACCCTTGGAAAATACGTAAGCTGATTATCGCTCCGTTGTCCTGAAAGTTTGAAAGATAACAGGCATGGCCACCAACTATTAGACTTATTCAAAACATCGTAATGCCATGTCATCACCGAAGAACACACCGTCACTATCAGCAACACCACCACCATCACTGCCGTCAACCCCAACACCAACCGTAATAATAATAATAATAATAATAATAATAATAATAATAATAATAATAATAATAATAATAATAATAATAATAATAATAATGATAATAATAATAATAATAATAATAATAACGATGATAATTATCTATTCTTTTTTTTTAGTGTTGGAGGATAACCTTGTTCCGTACAGCCCATGTTAATTTTTTGTCAACGAGTTACTTGCAAATATTTTTTTTCTAATGAAGGGTAATTCTATCACCCGTTGACTCAAATTGTCATTAAGAATATCTTCTAGGACATAATATACGATTCTTTCATCTCTTTGGATTTATTAAATGAGTTATTTTTATCGTGCCCAATAACACAACGAGCTTGCGAGTATGTGTTATTGCACTATAAAAATATGACGAGTTTAATAAATACAAAGAAATTAAAGAATACATTTATTCCACCCCTCCAAATAAGATTATTCGACATTTTGTAATCAAATGGTATGGTATTAGTACTTCTATTCACTATAATGTGTATCTTTCTCCTTCTGCTTGAACGAAAATTTGCCTCAAAACTAAAAACGTTGGATTTGTATCCATGCGCACCAAAAGATTATTTATAATTGCCAAAGCAGCAGTCATTTACATCAAATTTCACACGAATAAAATGTGCGCAAATATTCTGCAACCGTTGAATGAAATTTGTATTCAACGCGTTACGGATTTACGAAGAAATTACAGGGTTTTCCAATAAGAGGGGCGGAATAATGGCGGGTCCTTAATTTGACTTTAGTCAGTGGAATCGCCATATGACCATCCTGATGCCAGATTCATTTGTACCCACCTACATGCTTTATTTCCGGATCCATTTTACCGTTGATGGGTCAAACGAATAGTCTCGAAAAAGCAGGGGCCGTTTTCATGAACGCGGACTAGCGCTTAGTCTCTGACTATCTCTGAATTTAGTAAATGACTTGAAAAAATCGGATTTCATGTGAGTTGACTAAGCAAGTCCGGGACTAAAATCACGGCACGTTCGGACTAAGTTTTAGTCATTTGCCGAAGTAAGACCATGCTTTAGTCTGAATCTCGTTACTAGGTGACGTCATAGCGTTAACAATATAGCAGTTCTTTTTAGATCGAGTGCGCTTCGCTTCGGAAAGAAAATACGTCGGTTACGAATGACAAAGGCAAAAAGTGTCATGTTGCCATTGACACCGGCTTTAAAAAAAAACAACCTAAAAGATAAGTGCAGCTCGGCGAAAGTAAACATTTTTGTGAGTAAAAAATTTAAAAAAATGAATCTATCAGCTCGAAGTTGAGAGTGAACAAAAGACTCCGAAATCGAAGGGTTTGCGTCAAAGAACAACCAACAACAAAAAAATAATTAGAAAGTATAGTGGAGACAAAATTTCTTCTGTTGACATTGCAATTGACTGATATAATGTGATTAATCAGATCACACTTTCTCTTTTGTGTAATTATTGGGGGGGGGGGGGTTGGTTCAATTTCTTTGAGTTTCAATCTCGGTGTCTCAATGACACTGCCATTGGCTTAAATATAGAATTGACAGTCGACAATGGATATCATTGCAGTCTATAACAGTCGACAGTCAATAGCACGTGTGTTGCTTATTTCCTCTTTGGAAATCATTTTGCGTTGTAAGTATGAAAGTGTGTGTATCTTTCTACCTTCATGTAGTAGAGAGGTGATGTTATCCGCACAAAATAGCCGAATTAGTCACCGTCCTTACAACGCCCACTTCTAGGCAAGTGACTAGCTAGTCCGAGATTAGAAAGCGTTCATGAAATCCGATTTTTTAGACACTTGCTTCGTTTGGGCTTAACACTAGCTAGTCATTTACTAGACTAGTAAATAACTAAATCTAGTCCACGTTAATGAAAACGGGCCCAGATGTTCATTTCTACAATACGATAGAATAATGATTAAAATAGACGAGTGCCTGTTCGTAATATTATAGCCTTTATTTCTCCGTAAATATTGCAAGTTGTCGAATAATAATAATAATAATAATAATAATAATAATAATAATAATAATAATAATAATAATAATAATAATAATAATAATAATAATAATAATAATAATAATAATAATGATACTGATGATGATGATGATGATGATGATGATGATGATAATGATGATGATGATGATGATGATGATGATGATGGTAATAATCTTAATTGTGCAGAAAGGGCAATTTGTTTCGGTTTACGATGTTCTGTGAAACCTTGAACGTTTCTTAGTCTGGTTAATACAGTTTAATGAGAAATACTCATAAACACGGATGGTTAAAAACCAATAACCAAGACCTGAGTGACGTCAACTTTGTTCTATCTATAGATAATATAAACGTTCAAGATTACGCATAGTTTTGTGTGTTGGTCCGTTATACTTCCAGATGGCAATGTTGTGAGTTTATTAGCTAAGGGCACAGTATCAATTGTGCTATCAAATTGCATTTTAAAATAATATGGTAATAAACACATAAACATGCATATCAAAAGTACGCAATACATTTTATGTCAAGTTGTATGATAGACACGTCCATGAAACGCAAACACACGGTGCATCGTGAGGTCTTTACAGGGAAACACACACACAAAAACACATACGTACACAGACACACTCTCTCTCTCACACACACATGCGTGTTACTGTCTTTTGTGATGTAAACGTTAGAATCTAAATACATATTATTTATGAAACTTACAAGTGCGAGAGACTGATAATGATATTGATTAAGAGGTTATTTTATTGGAGTTAAGATTGTTGTCATCACCATGATCATCATTATCATCATGATCATCACCATCATCATGATCATCATCATCATCATCATCATCATCATCATCATCATCATCATCATCATCATCATTATCATCATCATCAACATCATCAATTACAACCTTAGCCGGCATACTTATATGCGTTTTCTTTCCATAACTAATCTATACAGAACCAAACATTTATTTGAAATTAACCGCCCAATCAATTATAAAATCCTTATACCACCATAGGTATCTTTCATCTTGGTTTGTTTCTTGAGGTTTTTTCTGGGTTCCCCCC
The DNA here is from genome assembly GCF_034508935.2 of Berghia stephanieae. Lineage (NCBI taxonomy): Eukaryota > Metazoa > Mollusca > Gastropoda > Nudibranchia > Aeolidiidae > Berghia > Berghia stephanieae. The sequence continues at coordinate 85,274,347 of NC_088360.1, read as the reverse complement.
CCCCCCCCCCCCCCCCCCCACACACACACACACACAGATAAGCTTACAGTTCACTTCTTACCGCTTGCCTTCAACTTCCAACTGTATGGTTTTCTTTTGAACAATGATCGCATTGTTTGTATAGAGAGTGTGCGTTTGGCTAAGAAGCTCACGACATTGCCATCCGGAAGTATAACGGACCAACACACAAAACTATGTGTAACCTTAAAAGTTTATAGTCTGGTTAAAATAGTCTAGACGTCTAGTGAGAATTACTCATAAACGAGAATGGTAAAAAAAAACAAAACAAACCCAATAACAAAGACCCGAGTGACGTCAACTTCATTCTATCTATATTAATTACATTCTATCCTGACATCTAATCCTCTTAAGCATTTTCGGCCAGATCTGGTTTGTCCGGAAAATGTCGAGCAGTTTAATGAGGACATCTTGCTTTTGTCAATTCACATGAGACAAGATGTTATTGAGATTAAAGATTATTTTTTCTATGTCAAAAACCATATTGTTATCACATGCATTCACCACCTATTAGCATCGTTGCTGAGATGCTGCGTTAACTTCATATTACACTTTGTCATTCTATAGTCCGCGTCGTCAAGAAGTTTTTACGAGATTAACTTATCAAAAGTTGATGCTCTTATTGATCTTATTGTTTTAAGTAGTCAGTTCGTCGGGGAAAAATACAACGAAAAACAACGTCAGACAATTACAAAAAAAAAAAAAAAAAAAAGATTTTGTTCCAGCTACAATTAACCAGTTAACTGCCGTACTCTGGAAAGACGCGAATTTCAACTCGTCCTTCAGTTATCAATCTATCTAAATAACCCTCCTTTTGGCAAAAAAAAAAAAAAACCCTCAAAAACTCTTGAGAATGTTTGCCAAGATGAGGGTCACTTAAATCGATCGATAATAGAAGTACGACTTTTCTGGCCAAATTTTCAAAAAGGAGTTTTTCCAGGACGCAACAGTTAACAGGTTAAAAAAGATAGTGAAATGAGCGCATTGATCTTACTTGTGATTCCTTACGATTATGTTACAATAATCAGTTTCTTTTGCAATTTTTGTTGTTGTACGAGTAAACCAAATTAAGTCACTCATCATACTTCTGAATTCAAAACAAATAAAGTGAGAATAAATAAAATATGAATCATATATTATTCCACCCCTCCCATTGGAAAACCCATCGTTTCTTAGTAAATACGTAATCGTTAAATAATGCTTTGAACGCGTTGAATATACATTTTATTCAAAGATTGCAGAATATTTTGGCACATTTTATCGGTGTGAAAAAAGGTTAAAAGACAGCTGATTGGCAATTATAAATAATCTTTTTGTGCGCATGAATACAATTCTAACGTTTTTATTTTTGTCAAATCAAGCAGATGGAGAAAAGTACAAATTATGGTGAATAGAAGTACTAATATCATACGGTTTGGACCACAATGATAATTCTTAATGTAAAATTTTCCTCTTCGAGAATCAATCATTATAAAAAAAATACATTTTGATAAAAAAATAAAATTAGCATTTCACTCATGTGTCCAGCCATAGGCAACCAAATGCCCAACACAGACCGTTGGGTGAGAGCGCAGGCTTCGTAAACTTATAGCCTGACACTGACCAAAAGATTTACTTCAAAAGACAAGTCTTTGGCCACAAAAGAAAACAAATCCTAAGTTGTATTCAACTATCATCACTTGTTTCTTAAGCAAAACTAGCGACAACTCACTAGGCGCTTCACAAACCTAAAAATTGACGTCAAAATATTAGCCGGAGTGGGTCCTCGCGTAGCCATCGTGTAACTTATAGATAGTATGCACTTGGCTAAGAATCTCATAACATTGCCATCCGGAAGTATAACTGGCCAACACACAAAACTATGTGTAACCATGAACTTTTATAGTCTGGTTAATACAGCTTAGTGAGAATCACTCACAAACGCGGATGGCAAAATACAATAACAAAGGCTTGAGTGACGTCATCTTCGTTCTAGCTATAGATAGCGCATTCTATCTATAGATAGAATGCGCTTGGCCAAGGAGTTCACAACATTGCCATCCGGAAGTATAACGGACCAACACACAAACTCTGTGTAACCATGAACTTTTATAGTCTGGTTAATACAGTTTAGTGAG
>NC_088360.1:85217212-85264712 GCF_034508935.2 Berghia stephanieae | reverse complement strand
CATTGAGAATTCACGAAATAAATAACGATAAAGATAATTGATCCCACAAGTTACTAATAGATGTGCGACCGGTTTTAGACACGTTACTGCTGTGTCACAAAGTGTGACACTTCTTAAATCATATTTATAAACATACGTTTTTAAATTGCCGAAAATGTTTATGTTGCTATGCCTTCTGTACGTGGTTTCATCACATAGAATTATTTTTTGAATTGTTCTTGCTTTTTTATATTCAGAATTGAAATAAATAAATAAATTATAACTGTGAAATTGAATGTAAGCTTCAGTTTAATATACGAAAACGTGATAAAATGGACGTTTCGGCATTAGCCGCAGCAGAAGCAACAGTAGTAGTAGTAGTAGGGATGCAGAAAATAAAGACAGGCATTTCAATTTTGACACGGCGCCGTCAAGTCTGGGACTTTTTTGTCCTAGTGCGGAAGGCTGCTATATTTTTCTACTATCACAAACGATATGAACACGGGACTGGGACAGTCCTGTCCCGTTGATTTTGTATAGGGGAAATTTTTCTCCAGGGTCTATTCCAATGGAAGACTGGAATAACCCATGCGTCAGCCGCAATGCAGTGCCGCAAATTTAGCTAGGACGAGGTATAACCCAGGCGTCAGCCGCAGTGCAGCGCCGCTAGGCGAGGTGACTTACTCAACTGATGCCTTTCGGGTACGAAGCATGCTGACTTTCTATTATCCTCTTGAATGATGCTAGTCCGTCAAAGATTACTTTCATCAGCGAACTGGTACTCATTTGCACCTGGGTAAAATGAGGTGATTCCAAGAAAATCATTTTAAGATAAGATCGGAGATCACCATAGAGTCAACGGAATTGACCCTTGAGCAATCTTTGGGTCATTAAAAGATGCACCCAATATTGTTTTCTCTTTCAATTTGTCTTTTTTTTTTCCACGTCGTAAAGCACAGAAATATGCAACCTCTATTTCATCCATTACTAGTAGTAGTAGAGTAGTAGAAGTAGTAGTAGTTGTTGTTGTAGTAGTAGTAGTAGTAGTAGTAGTATAGTATAGTAGTAGTAAGTTAGTAGTAGATAGTAGTAGTAGTAGTAGTAGTAGTAGTAGATGTAGTAGTCGTAATAGTAGTAGTAGTGGTAGTAGTAGAATTAGTAGTAGTAGTAGTAGTGGTAGTAGTGGTAGTAGTAGTACTAGTAGTGGTAGTAGTAGTAGTAGTAGTAGTAGTAGTAGTAGTAGTAGTAGTAGTAGTAGCAGTAGCAATAATATTACTCTTGCTATAAGAATATTTCATGATTATATAAATCTTATGTAAACAAATCCCATTGTACAGTGTAAAAAATCATTATCGTCATGTCGTATCTTATGTTGATTCATAAAATGTGAATTATTAGAGTTGCAATTGCCTACAAATAAACTTTTGAATCTTGTAAAAAAAAAAATAAAAAAATAATGCATTCGCGCAGGTGTGTCCTGGGACAGTCCTGTCCTAGTGCGGAACCCCTTTTGAATAGAAGTTTTCTCCAGTGGTACAGTACAAATTTGTCCCGGGACAGTTTTGTCCTATGGAGTGTTTGTCTCGTGTGCCGCGAGCCGAGCGCCTTGTGTGGTCTATGGTGGGTCAACCTAATCGAATTAAACATTACAATAAAAAAAAATTAATAATAATAATAATAATAATAATAATAATAATAATAATAATAATAATAATAATGATGAAGTCACGAAAGTCACCATTGTGTGTTCATATTTTTCTTTAATCAGAAAAACGAAAAATAAAATAATAAAATCAAATTTAAAAAATAAAAACAAAACAAAAAAAACCCCAAAAATTGCTGTGGCCGTGTATGCAATCGACACAGTGAGTAAGGGCCTCCATGCCCACTGTGGGATGTCAGAAAACCCCACCCAGTAATCTGAGTCTAAGGCTAAGACAAGTACAGAAAACAGTCAGGAAAAGGAAAACATATGTTCGTTTATTTTTTGAAGGTTTTATGGTGCTTGAGACACTTTTAGGTCATTTTAGCGCCGGTAAAAAGGAAGATGGTGGGATAGTAAGAAATATGTACTCGTTTTTTTTTTTTTTAAAGGGATTTACGGCACTTGCAACACGTTAAGGTCATATCAGGGACAGTAAAAAGGAAGAAAATGGAATAGTAAAACGTTCTAGAATCACAATTCAAACATCCAAGAAAAGTTAAGACAAAGGGAAATTAGTTCAAATATTTTTTATTTAAAAAAAAGGGGTTTGTTTGTTTGTTTTTAAGGGTTTTACGGCGCTTGCAACACATTTAGGTTATATTAGCGCCAGTAAAAAGGAAGAAAATGGGATAGTAAAAAGTTCTAGAATTACAATTAAAGTACCCAAGAAAAAGTAAGACAAAGGGGAACTGAGAACAAATAGGGATCAGATGTAGATTCCAAGAGCATACCACCAATGTACTTAGTTTGAAATCACCTACACGTCTCATCCAGACACAAGCACAAAATCCAACAAAGAGGAATACACTCAAATGCTTACATTATACATTCAAAATAAAAATAATAATACATAACAGAGAGATGATTTACAAGGAAAAAAATATCATCTCCCAAAACAATAACTATGCATTTGATTGTTTCCCTCCCAGCTAGGACTCCGGCCAGAGCCAGGACAAAACCAAGTAATCTCATTCCAAGACAAAGACAGAAAGCATGTTGGAAAACAGATATAAGGGGATAGAAGGCACAGTATGTACCTCCCTGCCCGCTATGGGAGGTCAGGATCCCCACTCAGAAAAAGGGGTTTACGGCACTTGCAACCCATTTAGTTCAAATAGGAAACAGATGTAGATTCCAAGAGCACACCATCAAAGTACTTAATTTGAGAGTACCTAAAAGTCTCATCCAGACACAAGCACAGATTTCCACTAAGAGTCAAATGTTTACAAATCATATACATTATGTAAACTAAATATAATACAGTGCATAACAGAGAGATGATTTCCAAGACAATACATTTGGCCTTTTCCCTTCACCTAGGGTATCCGGCCAGGGACAGGACAAAACTAAATAAACTCATCCCAAGACAGACGGAAAACACGTTGGAAAATGGTTAAAGGGGAATAAAAGACATAGTAAGTGCCTTCCTGACCACTATGTGAGGCCAGGAACCCCACCCAGATAGATGGACTCATTAAAGCACAAGAGAAAAGGCGAGACAATTGGGAATGGTTCAAAATAGGGATCAGATGTAGATTCCAAGAGCAAACTATAAATGTGCTTTGTCTGAGATCACCTTAAAGTCGCATCCAGATACAAGGACAGGGTCCCATAAGAATACACTCAAATGCTTATGTTTTGTTGTTGTTTTTAAGGGTTTTACGGCACTTGCAACACATTTAGTTTATATCAGCGCCAGTAAAAAGGAAGAAAATGAGATAGTAAAAAGTTCTAGAATTACAATTAAAGTTAAAGCACCCAAGAGAAAGGAAGACAAAGGGGAACTGGGAACAAATAGGGATCAGATGCAGATTCCAAGAGCAAACCATCAATGTACTTAGTTTGAGATCACCTATGTCTCATCCGGACACAAGCACAAAATCCAACAAAGAGGAATACACTCAAATGCTTACATTATACATTAAAAATAACAAACATAATAATACATAACAGAGAGATGATTTACAAGGAAAAAAAATATCATCTCCCAAAACAATAACTATGCATTTGACTGTTTCCCTCCCAGCTAGGACTCAGGCCAGGGCCAGGACAAAACCAAGTAAATCTCTTTCCAAGATAAAGACAGAAAGCAAGTTGGAAAACAGATATAGGGGATAGAAGACACAGCAAGTACCTCCCTGCCCACTATGGGAGGTCAGTCAAATGCTTACAAAACATGAAAATTAAAAGAGTTGATTTACAAGGAATAAATATCTTTATCTCCCAAAGCTAATACTTAACATTTAATTGCTTCCCTCTCAGCCAAGGACTCTGGCCAGGGCCAAACAAACTAAGTTATCTCGTTACATGAAAAAGACAGAAAACTTGGAAAAATGATATAGGGGGACAACATCAAGTGACCTCCTGGCCACCATGAGAGGTCCCTGCCCAGACAGCAAGAGTGATGTTTGTTTTTTATGTTTTGAAGGTTTGTTTTTATGTTTTTAAGAGTTTTACGGCGCTTGCACACATTTAGGTTATATCAGCGCCAGTAAAAAGGAAGAAAATGGGATAGTAAAAAGTGCTAGAATTACAATTAAAGCACCCAAGAAAAAGTAAGACATAGGGGAACTGGGAACAAATAGGGATCAGATGTAGATTCCAAGAGCATACCACCAATGTACTTAGTAGTTTGAGATCACCTATAAGTCTCATCCGGACACAAGCACAAAATCCAACAAAGAGGAATACACTCAAATGCTTACATTCTACATTGAAAATAACAAATATAATAATACATAACAGAGAGGATTACAAGGAAAAAAAATATCTCCCAAAAAAATAACTATGCATTCGACTGTTTCCCTCCCAGCCAGGACTCCGACCAGGTCCAGGACAAAACCAAGTAATCTCATTCCAAGACAAAGACAGAAAGCATGTTGGAAAACAGATATAAGGGGATGAAAGACACAGTGTGTACCTCCCTGCCCGCTATGGGAGGTCAGGATCCCCACCCAGGCAGCAAGAGTGAACTACCCATCCATCAAGGGAGGTCAAACGACCTGATCCCACAACAAGAAATGATATAAACTGAAATTTGATCGGGCAGAATTAAATTCATTTATTTTTTAAAAAGTAATGCAAAAATAAGATTTTTCCCAAAGCATAAACATGTAAAACGATCAAAATTAAAGAAATTCCCATTCTTCAACCAGGGAACTGGAATTTACTATGTCTGAATGAGAAGAAAAACGCCATCTCTATCCCACATGTCCATATTACATGATATGAAATTAAATGAGGGCAATAAAACAAGAAATACTTTTATACAAGTATAATATCCTTCAATGGAAATAAAACAATATGGATTAAAAAGTATCCTAAAGCATGAAAAAAAAATTAAAATAAAAAATAGAAAGATAAAAGGAAAACACAATAATGATATACATTAACCAATTGAAAAATAAAATCCCATTCATACGCATGGCATAAATTGCATGAATGGAGGGGGGTGGAGAGACAAAAAAAAAAAAAAAAAATTTTTAAAATCATTAAACTGGCAAGGACGGCTTACGACTATTGTTTTGAATTATCATAAGAATCTATGAAAATGTATACCAAGGCATGTGAACAAAAAGAACTAATGGGCATGAAAAATTAAACTTATTCAACTGAATGAAATACATTCACGAGAAACTTTAATAACATACTAATGAGGTAACATTTAACCTATGGAAAAATCAAAATAGTTGTGTCAGTATGAAGGAGAGAACAAACCATATCGCAAAATAACATTATATACTCGTACATTAGACTTTTAGACAAGCTTATCAAACTCCAAAAAGATAAGTGAGCTTACATATCTAAATTTTTAAAAAATTATATTTGAGGGAATGGTAGATGGATAAAAAGAGGTAAAGGCCAGCCAACGTGAATATGGATGGATTGTGGAAGGCCTGAACTGGACTGTAGCATTTCGGAGGCAAAGAGGAGACAGAAAATGGTGCTTTTAAAATTTTTTAAAAGGGTTTTACGGAGCTTGCAACACATTTAGGTCAAATCAGCGCCAGTAAAAAGGAAGAAAATTGGATAGTGAAAAGATTCTAGATGTACAATAAAAAAGGACTTGAGGAAAAAAGTTAGACAAAGGGGAGTGGTTCAAATAGGGAACAGATGTAGATTTCAAGAGCACACTATCAGTGTACTTAGTTTGAGATCACCTAAATGTCTCACCCATACACCAGCACAAGATCCCACTAAGAGGAATACACTCAAATGCTTACATTATACATTCAAAATAACAAATATAATAATACATAACAGAGATGATTTACAAGGAAAAAAATATCATCTCCCAAAACAATAAATATGCATTTGACTGTTTCCCTCCCAGCTAGGACTCCGACGAGGGCCAGGACAAAACCAAGTAATCTCATTCCAAGACGAAGACGGAAAGCATGTTGGAAGACAGATATAAGGGGATAGAAGACACAGTATGTACCACCCTGCCCACTATGGGAGGTCAGGAACCCCACCCAGAAATGGGATAGTAAAAAGTTCTAGAATTATAATTAAGGCACCCAAGAATAGGTAAGACAAAAGGGAATTGGTTCAAATAGGAAACCAGATGTAGATTCCAAGAGCACACTACCAAAGTACTTAAGTTTGAGATTACCTAAAAGTGTCATCCAGATCCAGACACAAGCACAGGTCCCCACTAAGAGGAATACACTCAAATGTTTACAAATCATATATAATATGTAAACAAAACATAACACACTGCATAACAGAGAGATGATTTACAAGGGAAAAAAAATCATCTCCCAAAACTGACTATATATTTGACGGTTTCCCCTCTCAGCTAAGGTATCCGGCCAGGGCCAGAACAAAACCAAGTAATCTAATTCCAAGACAGACAGAAAGCAAGTTGGAAAACGGGTATAAGGGCACGGCCGTCCTGAGGCAGGTGTTCCGCTGCTGGTTTACCTGCTAGTACCAGTTTTGAAAATAATTTAATTTGTAATTTCTAACTGTCCGGAGTCGACGCTAGTTATCAGCGATTTGTTGCTGGCAACAAACGCAGGTAATTTACCAGAACGTCTGGGCAATTGTTTTCCTGCTCCCAGCCGCTGGTTTTGTCCTCTGGCACTATTGGGTCATGAAGATTACACACCAGTTTTTTATAAGACAGTATTCAATTTTCGTCAACATATATTGAAAAGTGTCAATTGACATTCTTGTGTATTCTTGAAATCGAGAAGGATCTGTTTTTTTGAGCACATGGCACAGTGTACTTAATTTGAGACTATCTTAAAGTCTCATTCAGACACCAGGACAATATCCCACTACGAGGAACACACTCAAATGCTTAAAAATCATATGTTAAAATTCAAAAAATAATTGTTCATAACAGAAAGATGATTTACAAGGAAAAAAATATCATCTCCCAAAACTATACATTCGACTGTTTCCCTCCCAGCCAAGGACTTCGGCCATGGTCAGGACAAAACAAAGTACATTCAAAAACAGATACAGGGGGATAGGAGACACAGCAAGTACCTCTCTGCCCTCTATGGGAGGTCAGGAACTCCACCCAGGCAACTGGGATTTATTTTGGTGCCAAAATGCCTGGAAACTAAAGATTTAATGTGTAAAAAAATATATATCTATTAGATCTTTTCCTTCTTAAAAAAAGAACAAAAAAGTGAGTCTCAAATTTCAACACAAACTTCAAAAACTTAACATAACTACGTTACTATTATAGAAAATAATCTGCATCAGTGTATTGGCAACAACAATCAGAGCATTGTTATATCAAATTTTATTGTATAAAAATGAATAGAACTCACCATTGTTTGTTTTCAATGGTTTTACGGGGCCTGCAACACATTTGGGTCATATCCGCGCCAGTAAAAAGGAAGAAAATTGGATAGAAAAAATATTAAATAAAGTAAAAAGAGCACACTATCAGTGTACTTAGTTTGAGATCACCTGAAAGTCTCATCCAAACACCAGCACAAGATCCCACAAAGAGGAATACCCTCAAATATTCACATATATATTACATTATTATCTATTATTATTATCATATGTTAAAGATAAAATAAAATAACAGTACATAACAGAGAGATGATTTACAAGGAAAAACTATAATCTCCCAAAACTATAACTATACATTCGACTTTCCCTCCGACAGGGTCAGGATAAAACTAAGTAATCTCGTTCAAACAACTGTAGATTCCAAGAACATTCTATCAGTGTACTTAGTTTGAGATCACCTAGATGTCTCATCCAAGACACCAGCACAGGATCCCACTGAGAAGAATACACTCAAATATCTACAGAATATATCCAAAACAGAAAACACAGCTAACAATACATAGCAGTGGAAAAACAAATCATCTCCAAAAAACTAATACTAAACAGACTGTTTCCTTCTCAGCTAGGACTTCCTTGCATTTGGTGGTAATAATCCAAAAAGGAAAACCTTCTTGCCATTTAATTGTTTAAAAAAATGCAAGTCATGAAAAAAAATATACCGAAATGACCTCAATCAGGACAAGTATCAACTGAGAATGTCTTCTTTTGACAGTAAATGGAATTGTAAGGTACCAGTGGTCCCATCTATATTAATATCAAACCGTGTATAAGGCATTTTATCAAATCATAAAACTAAAATATACAGAATTGATCTTACTATGTTAGAGATATATGTAAACCAGTAAAATTTACCTAAATTATCATCAAGATGTATACAATTAACATATAACAAATGTAAAATAAAATATATATGGCAATTTCTGACAGAACAATAAACAACAATTCTCTGTCACAATATGCTATCGATGTCATTGAAAAGAAATGTGGATTCTGAGCATTTGTTTTCTCAAAACTACACTTCTGATGAAACATGATATCATACAAGTGCTAAAATCAACAATTACAACAAATGTAGTAATATTTCGGTGATAATGAATATTGCAGATTTTTAATCTATGCCTATCTTAAGCATCATGAAAATCGTGTATCAAAAACGTGATTGTCACATAAACATTCCACATCCTATATTCAATTATATCCAAGTGGGTAAATAGCAAATCTTGAAAGCAAAATCATCTTTAAAAAACTTTCTCTACTTCCCTTTTCAATATCTATTTGAATTGCCCAAAAATCACAAAATCAAGGCACAAACATGTATGGAATTGCATTGAAAAAAAGACACCAAAAAAAACATAATCTACTAATGGAATCTTTTTTCTCTATGTATCCTCTGATAAAAATGAATAATCTTAATTCATTTAAAGAAAGGTTTCAGGAAAAATCATTACCAATTTGATTTGTCCAAAATTCCGATCAACTCATCTCACACTTTCTCAAGTCCAACATGAAATTTGAAATCTATTCTTACACACACTGTTATTGCACTCATTTGACAATTTGTGTCAGGCGTGCTGGTGCTTTGGGATAAGCAGTCACAGTCTTTATATTATTAAGTGTAATATTAAAATCAAACCTCTGTTTAATTATCTATGGATGCATTATTAATACCAAGTGGATCTAATTCATCTACAGACATTAAATGAATTGGTTTTAAAGACCACACTGCCCCTGGACCAATGACTAGTTCCATGTCATGGAATTGCCTTATTGTTGACCTGTGACCGATGCTAAAAACTGTAATCTTTAACTCTTTGCATGTCCTGTACAGCAACTCCTCCATTGCTTGGCTCACTTGACTTGTAGATTCATCCAGTACTGTATTTTGATATTTTTGGGGAATGGGGGGGGGGGGGGTAAAAAAGATGAGAATAATTTTTTATATTTCTGTATAGAATAAGGAATAAGGGGGAAAAAAATATAAATACATACAGTGAAAAATATATAAAAATCAGCCTTTTACATGACTGATTGACTGAGGCTTGGATATTACCGCATCTCATGACAACACATTAACACAAAATGGTTATTGCTTCATATTGCTAAAGACACAAGCAACCTGTTCCAGCATAGTTAACAACACATTACACAATTTTAATCAATACAGCATGCCTCATCAAAAAGCATTGAACCAAATCGCTAATCTTCTTAATTATTTGTTGCTTCCTAAGATGATTGCAAATAATACATATGGGATTTCATTGTAAGTGACACAATGAATATTAATTGTGATCTTAAACGTCTTTTTAAATGCATGAGATAATACCATTTTTATTACTCGAGACATATTTTTTTGTCTGGGTAATTGAGGAATTTTTTCAAAAGCGACTTTGTAAATAAAGTTTGATTTTTCAAGAATATTAATATGACATGGTTGTCTGTAAATAACAGGTAGCTATCAAAACTATAAGAAATAAGTAATAATATATTATGAGCAAAAATAATTCACTAGAAAGAAAATCAGACTTGAAAAGGATTCCCAGACAAGGACATTACTCCCTGAGGATTCCCAGACAAGGACATTACTCCCTGAGGATTCCCAGACAAGGACATTACTCCCTGCTATTCATCATTCAATAATTAATGTAGCCAACAACCTTCCTGAAATATGCAAGGTTTTAAAAAAATGCTCATAAAAACTAATGAAGCAAAAAATCAGCATACCCGAATCATTTATGGCAGAATGACGGAACGACATATATTGAGGTGGTGGGTCACTAATGTGGGACGTAATCCATCAAAGAAACTCTAAAAAAAAAAAGGGGGCTTTCTGCTTTTTGTTGGTCGATTAAATTGGAAAAAAAAAAAAGCTCTAAACTACATTTATGATTCTTTTAGGCTCTTGCTTAAACAGTACCTGCAACTCTAGGTTCATGGAAAAACAATCGAACAAAAGACAATCTTTGCATCTCTCCTGGTGACATTTCATCGTACCTGAAATTCAAGATGAACTTATCTTAAGTAATCTATATTACATAATTATAATACACTATTTATCCATTTAACAGTTATCAGTTGTAAAGCACGTTGAGCACGTTAAGTGGATATTGCGCTATATAATATCTCAAGTTTTGTTGTTTTTTTAAAAATTAGATCTGTTTATATATCAATAGCAGATTTGCTTCTCAGCTCATAACTAAGTCTGTAGCGCTACACATGCCACAATACCAAACTTGAAAAGTGAAAAATTTTTAATCAATTAAGTGGATGTTTGCTCTTACCAGTTCCACCCAGCATCAACATCTAGACCACCAAGTCGATCCAACAAATCATTGAGACCAAGAAGCTCCAAATATTTGTATATTTTGGCATCATCTGGAATTAATGATTTGGCTGTAAACTTCATATATATATATATATATATATATAGAGGAGAGAGAGAGAGAGAGAGAGGAGAGAGAGAGAGAGAGAGAGAGAGGAGAGAGAGGAGAGAGAGAGAGAGAGAGAGAGAAAGAGAGAGAGAGAGAAAGAGAGAGAGAGAGAGAAAGAGAGAATTTTTTTTTGTCTTTAGGGGTTTTACGGCGCTTGCAACACATTTAGGTCATATCAGCGCCAGTAAAAAGGAAGAAAATTGGATAGTAAAGACATTCTTGATGTAAAATGAAAAGGCCTTGAAGAAAAAGTAAGACAAAGGGGAATCGGTTAAAATAGGGAATAGATTTAGATTCCAAGAGCAACACTATCAGTGTACTTAGTCTGAGATCACCTTAAAGTCTCAACCAAACACCAGCACACCAACCCACTTAGAGGAATAGACTCAAATGTTAGAAATAAAAATAATAACAGTACATAACAGAGAGATGATTTACAAGGAAAAAAATACCATCTCCCAAAACTATAATTATAAATTTGTCTGTTTCCTTCCCAACCAAGGACTCCGGCCAGGGTCAGGACAAAACCAAGTAATCTCATTACAAGACAAAGACAGAAAGCAATTGGAAAACAGACAGCGTGATAGTAGACACATAAAGTACCTCCCTGCCCACTATGAGAGAGAGAGAGAGAGAGAGAGAGAGAGAGAGAGAGAGAGAGAGAGAGAGAGAGAGAGAGAGAGAGAGAGAGGGGGGGGGAGGAGATATGGTTAGTTTTAGCACTGTCATGACCACAAACAATGAAGCTGTTATCTTTTCTTGCCATTTTTTACATTAGCAGGTAGAGAGAGGTGGATTGCTTCCAAGAATTTACAATTTTTTAAAAATGGATTTATTGCTGTACACTGAAAATAAAGTTTTAAAAGATTTTGGCTGGATAATATTTTTCTTCATGAGCATGTAGATTATTGTTTGCTTGTTTTTAAAGGTTTTTAAGGGTTGTGACACACTTAAGTCATCTCAGCGCCAGTAAAAATAAGAAAATGGAAAAATGTGATCTTAATCCATCAACATGTGAAGTAAAAATCCAAAACGAAAGAAAAGCATCAGTTTTAAATAATTATTGGGCTAATAATGAACATGAGCATTCATTGGGCTTTTAAAAAATCAAAATTGTGAATGATACAATGAAAAATTATTTATATTGTAATATATCAAACTTAGATATACCTGGTACAACGTCACTGTCTTGAAGGGGATAAATAACCTGTCGTATAAAGAAAAATTACATTTGGTGGTTAAAATGTACTTCAGCAAAATATACACAATGTGTATTTCATGATTATTTCTTTTGTTTATTATTCCCAATTAAAATTTTAAGTGGATAAAATAAAATTTACTTCTCACAAATGAATTATAATCAAGTATGGTAATCATGATAAAAAAAAAAATCTTTTAGAACAGACTTATCTTATTTCGTTGTCTGTAGTACTAATTATTACATTGGTTTAGTTTTAAAGTTAAATGACACTTGCAATACTTTTCACTCATTTCAGTGCCTAAGAAAGGAAAGAGTCAAGAAAAATCAGGATCACATTGCACATCAAAATTAGTCTCTTTGATTGTAAGGCAAATGCTCTCTGCCAATTTAACTATCCCCACCCACAGTTTGAAGCCTCTATTCATCACAAACCTGATCTCTCAAGGTGCCATCTGTGAAATATGGTTTTTGAGGAAGACAAATTATGTCTCTTGAACCAATACCGATGTAGTCTTCAATGCTACCTGTAAATAGAAATGGGAAACAATTGTTATCAAAATTATTAAAAGAACATAAATGAGTTGGATTTTTTTACAGTGATTTTTTACTAAAAGCTCGAATTGTTGGGAATTGGGGAGAGAAAAAACAGCAGGCAAGCAAAATACTTCATCAAAAACAGAGAATTCCTCACTGAGCTTGATAGTGGAACCAATGGGTTGACCTAATATTTTTAATGCAATAGATGCAATTATGTTTTATTTCTGATTTAACTACATATCCCAACATATTGTACAAGCATATACTTTAATTACGATCTTCTCACATCCAAACAAGGCCTTTATCACAAAATCATCATAACATACGTAGTTCTGAGGTGATTACAAAACAATGTCCAAAGTAAATCATCAGGTTGTATTAGTCCTTTGGAGCCATCTTCCCCTGCAACCAGCGTGCATTTTCGTTTCTTAAGTATTAAACAATTAGTAAAATTACTTGTTACGCTTTTGCTGGGATAGTAATTTATTGCAAGGTATTTTCCATCAGATCTAGCAAAAGCAGCTACTGAATAACTGATGAATGGACAGAGAGGTCAGAAAAGTAGACACTCTTTTCCTTTGTGCCCTGTTGACCCTATCAAATGGTATCACCATGAATAAAACTCTCACCACTGTCATGTGATCTAACCAGAAATAACAGTTGAAAAGAAAGAAAGAAAGAGAGAGAGAGAGAGAGAGAGAGAGAGAGAGAGAGAGAGAGAGAGAGAGAGAGAGAGAGAGAGAGAGAGAGAGAGAGGAGAGAGAGAGAGAGGAGAGAGAGAGAGAGGAGAGAGAGAGAGGAGAGAGAGAGAGAGAGAGAGGAGGAGGAGAGAGAGGAGAGAGAGAGAGAGAGAGAGAGAGAGAGAGAGAGAGGAGAGAGAGAAGGAGAGAGAGAGAGAGAGAGAGAGAGGAGAGAGAGAGAGAGAGGAGAGAGAGAGAGAGAGAGAGAGAGAGAGAGAGAGAGAGAGAGAGAGAGAGAGAGAGAGAGAGGAGAGAGAGAGAGAGAGAGAGAGAGAGAGAGAGAGAGAGAGAGAGAGAGAGAGAGAGAGAGAGAGAGAGAGAGAGAGAGAGAGAGAGAGAGAGAGAGAGAGAGAGAGAGAGGAGAGAGAGAGAGAGAGAGAGAGAGAGAGAGAGAGAGAGAGAGAGAGAGAGAGAGAGAGAGAGAGAGGAGAGAGAGAGAAGAGAGGAGAGAGAGAGAGAGAGAGAGAGAGAGAGGAGAGAGAGAGGAGAGAGAGAGAGAGAGAGGAGGAGAGAGAGAGAGAGAGAGAGAGAAGAGAGAGAGGAGAGAGAGAGGAGGAGGAGAGAGAGAGAGAGAGAGGGGGAGAGAGAGAGAGAGAGAGAGAGAGAGAGAGAGAGAAAAAAGCTAAACAACGGTTTAAAAAATACTGATCAGGCAATCAGGCTAGTTCTTTGGAAAAGCATGCAATGATGATGAGGAAAGCATGATAGCAAGTCTCTCAATGAGAGAAAAAAATCTACAGAATTAGATGGCTAACTATATTAAAATACTGGGGGCACTTCAAAAATGAAAACGATTTCAAGAATTGTTTCCTTGAAACAATAGACATTCAACGACATCAGGCGTTCAATGGGCAGGCACTCTTATGGACCAGCAATTGTACCAATACTTCTCTAAAAAGTTTATGAACTGATAATATAGCATGTAAAATATTTTTTGATTTTTAGGGTTTTACGGCGCTTGCAACACATTTAGGTTATATCAGCGCCAGTAAAAAGGAAGAAAATGGGATAGTAAAAAGTTCCAGAATTACAATTAAAGCACCCAAGAAAAAGTAAGACAAAGGAGAATTGAGAACAAATAGGGATCAGATGTAGATTCCAAGAGCATACAACCAATGTACTTAGTTTGAAATCACCTACAAGTCTCATCCAGACACAAGCACAAAATCCAACAAAGAGGAACACACTCAAATGCTTACATTATACATTCAAAATAAAAATAATACATAACAGAGAGATGATTTACAAGGAAAAAAATATCTCCCAAAACAATAACTATGCATTTGACTGTTTCCCTCCCAGCTAGGATTCCGGCCAGTGCCAGGACAAAACCAAGTAATCTCATTCCGAGACAAAGACAGAAAGCATGTTGGATAACAGATATAAGGGGATAAAAGACACAGTATGTACCTCCCTGCCCGCTATGGGAGGTCAGGATCCCCACCCAGGCATGTAAAATAACAACATTTCAAAACAATTTCTTCTAAGAGGCATTCAAAAGTGGTTACCAGATCGAAGTGTCCATAATCCAAACAGAGTACGAAACAGAGATGTCTTTCCACAACCACTTTCACCAGTGACAAGAATATTGGTGCTTTCCTCTAAACGTAAGTTCAAATCTGAAATTTAAAACAAGCACAAATGTATTTACAGGGTGTCGTAGACATTAAAAAATCTTACCAGCCCAAGTAAAAATCCTACCATAAATTTTAGGAATCAGACTTTACAAAATGATGCGAAGAAGTAAATTTCAAGACATTTACTTATAATACAATCTATCACACCATTTTTCAAGTAGTCCTTGAATTTAAGGCAGCCGCAGTAACCCTGTAGGGGGTTAAAAACACCTGCATGACAAGCATCATCCAGCATCCTCAGTGACACTTCCATGTACTACGTCATCATTCATTTCATCTTCACGTGCAAACTCCCTTCATCCCTCACCCCTGCAATAATGCAAAATGATACATGTGCCATTAAACCAGACTCATAGATAGAGGCACCAATAATTTGGTGCTTGATGCAAAGCAATACACGACAAATGGCACAATGCCATACATTGGTGTCTATTGAACATCTTGTGTCATAGGAATGGCCATTATGATAGATGGAGATGGATATATATATATATATATATATATATATATATATATATTATATATATATATATATATATATTGAATCGTGTTTGATACAAATATGGTACGAAAAGTGCTCGACATGTAGTAATGGAGCGAATTATTATTTAAAATATTTACCACAATGTTTGGGGCAGTCTACATCGATGTTTCAGCCTTAAATTCAAGGACTACTTGAAAAATGGTGTGATAGATTGTATTATAAGTAAATGTCTTGAAATTTACTTCTTCGCATCATTTTGTAAAGTCTGATTCCTAAACAATTAAGCCTGAAACATCGATGTAGACTGCCCCAAACATTGTGGTAAATATTTTAAATAATATATAATATATATATATATATATATATATATATATATATATATATATATATATGTGTGTGTGTGACGTCGCGCGACGGTTTGGTCCGGAAGGTACATTTTGGACATTTGGACCTTTTGGTATTTCTGAATAGATCATTCTTTTCTCTTTAATTTGATACCTGTTTCATTGACGTATCATAATTTTTGGCTGAGTTATAAAAGATTGAAATTGGGAGGTTCCTGCTAATCTCAGATCCAAAATTCAGAGAAATTTGCACTTAAAGATTTTACACACATCACCATAGCAACGGCATGTTATATTTCAGCTATCGTAATGAAATTTGGCATGCTTTTTATATAGCATGTGACAAACATGTATGTAAAATTATATTTAATTTGGTCGATCAGCTTTTACACAACACTCGTTTTTGTAATGACGATATTTTTGTGAATTGACCCTCGAGTGAAAAAATAAACCCAACAAATAGCACTCATACTTTTATCCATTTTAACAGTGCAATGTTTATTTAAGTTAGCTGTGATATCGGCACTATTTCACAAGATCTGCAATTCTGGAAAGTCTTCACAAATTAACTGGCGAAAGTAGCCGAGGCATTACAGTCGATTGACTGAAAACCGAAAGGCCGTGAGTAAGTCAGACAATCTAACACTTCAAACTTGAAACAAAGGAATGAAAATAGTGTCAACTCAACCATAATTTCTTTTACTCAACTCAATCGATGTGTTCAAATTTGATTGAGCCATTGGCGGGCGTGAGGAGGTGGTGGTAACAGCTCTTTGCACTCAGAAAGGAAAGAGTCCTCACCCACTCGGTTTTTTTTTTTCCTTTTATTTTCAACATCCTCCTGCATGCCCCCCCCCCCCTCTCTCCCCTTCCTTCCTTCCTTTCCCATAACTCTCTCTCTCTCTCTACTTCCTGTTCCATCATTATTTTTTTCATTTCATAATCACTCTCATTTTGTCTCGTCCTATTCACTATAGCTATCTCTTTCTATCGGTCTGTCCATTAACTCTTTTCTGTTAGTCTTCCGAGTGCAATACAATTAGCGGCCGAATCTAACAAGTTAAATTATTCATTTGACAAAATATCTCATAAAATTCAGTTTATAATGAAGCAAGATTTTTGTTTGTTTGTTTGTTTGTTGCTTTAGGTCTCTTCCAACACAATTGAGGTTATATGAGAGACCGCTGAAACAAAAAAACAAGCAATCTAACAAAAATAGTACAAATGTAAATCAAAATCATAACCTTAAGATATCATAAGCTAAATTATAAATAACCAAGAACAAACAGGCAGATTTACAGAAAAAAAAAAATATCCCCTGTCAAAAATACAATCACAAACCAAAGAAGCAGGATAGGCTAGTAAAGAGAAGAAGAAACGACATCACTATCGGATCGTACACCCATGCGAACATCATAGGTATATGATTCAAGGGTGATGCTCCCATCCAACCACCCGCTTTAAAATGCAATTTTCTCTGAATTATGAAAATGCGGCCCAGCAGATTTTGTAATCTACTTATATGCACAAATTATGTGTAACGCATTTCCAAAGAAATCCTCGTGAAGCAAGATTTTGAATTTCTTGCAACATCAACTCTTAACAATAATCGTGCAGCGTAAGCGGCAATTTTGCATAACTTATGACCATGTGATCCCGAGGACCAATAACTATGCAATGGCCTACTTCTGTTTACATAATTGGAATTTGACTACCCTCTTTCGGGGTTATAATTTGACCACAAGATGGGGTCAATGGGCTAAAAATAGCATATAATATAAACTGATATTTGTGACTCCTGACCTGCGTCAATTTTATCTACAAAATTTTTATTTATCCGACTTACAGATCAGGGATGCCTACCCTCAATTTCAAGTTTTAGGGAGCTTGTTTTACGTTATTAAGGGTTTTACGGCGCTTGCAACACATTAAGGTCATACCAGCGCCAGTAAAAAGGAAGAAAATGGGATAGTAAAAAGATTCTAGTTGTAAAATAGATGTAGATTCCAAGAGCACACTGTCAAAGTATTTAGTTTGAGATCACCTAAAGTCTCATCCAGACACAAGCACAGGTCCCAACTAAGAGGAATACACTCAAATGTTTACCAATCATATAATATAATATGTAAACTAAATATAAAACAATGCATAACAGAGAGATGATTTACAAGGAAAAAATCTCATTTCCCAAAACTATAACTATACATTCGACTGTTTCCCTCCCAACCAAGGAACTCCGGCAAGGATCAGGACAAAACTAAGTAATCTCATTCCAAGACAATGACAGGAAACAATTGGAAAACGGGTATGGGGGGATAGAAGACACAGCATGTACCTCCCTGCCCAAGTTTTAGGGAGATTTTACTGATAAAACCTCAAATTTCAGGAACAATATTCCATGCAATAGTAATGTCTTAAAAGACAGTCAAACATCTGATATCAAGAGCAAGATATGGTTACAATGGTGCAGAGATAATTATAAGTAACTACTAATCTGCTTACAACAAAAGGGGTATCCTCCCTCACTGGTAAAAAATATATTACTTGGATAACACCTCAAGATAACAACACCACTGTGAGAATAACTGACAACAAAAGGAAACATTTTTTCTCTCCAACCATTGTGATAGAGAATAACTCGCCAATTTGCAAATTATATGGTTTGTTGATGCTAATGATGTGGTGGTGGTGGTTGTATTAGCAGTTGCAGGGGTGGTGATGTGGTGTTGTAGGTTGTAGTGGTGGTTGAAGGAATGATGGTATGGTGATGGTAGTGGTGCTAGGAATGATGTGGTAGTGGTGATTTTAGTAATGGTAGTGGGATGGTGATGTGGAAGTGGTGGTTGTAGTAGTGGGGGTAGTAATGATGATGTGGTGGTGATTGTTGTAGTAGTGGTGGTAGAAATGATGATGTGGTGGTAGTTGTTGAAGTAATGGTGGTTGAAATGATGTGGTAGTTTTAGTAGTGGGGATCATAATAATCATAATTCTGTATCAGTCAAGTTTCCGAACTAAACTTTTGAATAAAACATTTTAAAAAAGCTTTTCTTTATAAGAGTTATTGACAAACCTCTACATAATAATTTGGAAGACTTGGGCAGGCCATATGTGACAGACTTGAAATCCAAAAATCTTATTTTGTCAGTCCTTAATTGACTCATTTCCAAATTCCTGAGGATAAGTAAGTACAAGTTTCTTTTAATATCTGGTAAAATCCATGGCAAAATAATAAACAAATTCTAAAAATGGACTAAAACACACAAGTAAATTTAAGATTCAGATTAAAGAAAAATACAAACATATTTAATTAAAACAGAATCAACAGTCTAAATTACACAACTTAATAAGAGCTTAAGAGACATATCCAAGAATGATCACGAGCAGTAATTTATAATTTTTAGAAATTCCTAAGAGCAGAAATGTGAAAAAAAAAGTTTACCCTTCTTTGAAATTATCATCCTCTGCTTGTTTAACTTTCAGCCTAAACAGCTCTTCAAATAACTGACCAATTCTGACAGAAATAATAGTAAGTTAAACATAGAAAACAATATTAAGATTTGTCAACATAAAAGAAGAAATCCTTTCAGATAAATACTCGTAAAATCAGTGGCAATATTGACAAAACACAAATTGATATGATCATTATTGCAATAAACCCACTCTAAAATCCAGATTTACAGATTCAATCTTTTCTCATAATATGAGTGTTTACCCTATCAAGATCACACTGTCATGACTTTTTACAATTCGCTCTGTCCCATGTGAATCATTATTGTGATCCCACCCAAAAGGGTGATCTCTCACTTCTTTCTCAGTTTTCTTACATGCACACTTCAACAAGCCCATTAGTTTCGAACTTTTTCAATTTCTAAAAATATAGCTTATACCTTGAATACGAGGCAGGACATTTTTCTTCCTTTATGATGCAAAACTACAGTGAATTGACATGTAAAATCTCGGCCACTGCAGTTCAAACAAATCTCTGATCACAATGGCAGTCAGAAAGATGAATAAATTTCTAAATTGATTTTATAATCGATTAAATATGACTATCACAGAATCAGCAAAAATACTTTCCAAATGTTTTACAATACAACAAAACAATGAGTAAAAAGAATTAAACCAACCTGTGACCAGCTCCAACAACATCGGTGATCTCCACTGCTTGATCTATCAATGTGGTGAAGCAGTTAATCAAATAAATTGAGAAAAATGCATTCTTAAAAGAAAAGAAAAAAAAGAAAAAAATCAACACATTAATATGAATCTCCATTTTCCCTATTACATATTCTAATAACCCCATCCTTAAGGTATGTCTATCATTTCATCCATAGCTATTTTTTCACAACCTTTAAATTTAATAGCGTGAGCTAGCATTCTTTGATAGGAAGAAGAAATAAAGTCAATCTTACACCCTGAAATACATTCTATCATAAATGGATCAGAATTAAATGTTTTCCAAACTGACGTTAACAATTTTGTCCTCCCCCTCATTAATTTATTCCTTGTTTTTTGTACTAGTATCCTCTTTTCTGGCCTCTTCGCTTGTTGATGGCCTGCTCACCGCCATCGTCCTCGGAACGAGGACTAAACATTGAATTCATTATTTAGACCTGTAAATGAGCTCTATAAAAATTGACTGAAACTGAAACTCTTCGTAATTCGTCGTGTCGTAGCGGTAAAATCCAAAGAATCAAAATGAAAGGTAAACAGCAAGCTCACTTGAGCAAAGCAATGGCAGAAAACTAAATTGCGAGGGAATTAATTAGGCTATTTACCATTGTTCCTTGTAATTAGGTACCCAATCAGTGAAGAAACTTAGAAACGGTCAACCAGTTTGTTTACAACATGAGGTAATCGAGATATGCTTGTAGCAATCATTTAACTTTCGATTTGAAGGTGTCTACATAACGAACTTCCGGTGTTTCGAATTTTTCTTTCTCATACTTTTCCTGTCCTTCAAGTAAATGTGGTCAATTTTAGCTTAGACGAAACAGTGAAATTTATCGCTCGGCGGCTCAGTTAAAATTGGCTACGACAGGTTTCGAAAGTGAAAAAATAATTTCACGAAGGCTGTGTGAAAATACACTGGGGTGTGTTCAGACACGTCAATTCTAAAAAGCGTCGCTTAGCCTTGGCAATATATATCCATCATTAATATAAACGGCCCATGAGCTATGCGTGGGGCTGTGGAACATTCCTAGTTAACTTTACAGTCAATCGACTACGATTCATGAATTCTTTCTTTATTCATTTTTCTTCCCTTTTTAAAAATATTTGAATTTGACGAATTGACTGATTTCAGTTAATTGACTGAGAATTTACAGGTCTAATTATTTAATTTTAAGTGAATATTAAAATGATAAAAATCACTCTTACCACTTAATTTAACACAAATACTAAAACACAATTCAGTGTATTGAAACACAAATGTCTTTATAAATCCACAGAAAAGAAATAAATTGAACAAAAGTCAGTTATCTTATGTGATCTTCATGGACGCTACAGTAAAAAGTGATCTGTCCAGGCATGTTGTTTTGTTTGTTTTTGTTTTTGTTTTTAAGGGTTTTACAGCGATTGCAACACATTTAGGTTATATCAGCGCCAGTAAAAAGGAATAAAATGGGATAGTAAAAAGTTCTAGAATTACAATTGAAGCACCCAGGAGAAAGTAAGACAAAGGGGATCTGGGAACAAATAGGGATCAGATGTAGATTCCAAGAGCATACCACCAATGTACTTAGTTTGAGATCACCTATAAGTCTCATCCGGACACAAGCACAAAATCCAACAAAGAGGAATACACTCAAATGCTTACATTATACATTTAAAATAAATATAATAATACATAACAGACAGATGATTTACAAGGAAAAAAATATCATCTCCCAAAACAATAACTATGCATTTGACTGTTTCCCTCCCAGCCAGGACTCCAGCCAGGGCCAGGACAAAACCAAGTAATCTCATTCCAAGATAAAAGACGGAAACATATTGGAAAACAGATATAAGGGGATAGAAGACACAGTAAGTACCTCCCTGCCCACTATGGGAGGTCAGGAACCCCACCCAGTTGTCCAGGCATGCACAGTATATCTCAAATGATTCCCCAACACTATTGCAGTAGACAAAAGAATTGGTTCTATTTGTACAGATAAACATCTGTCACAACTCTTGCTGGCCCTGAATCTTAATCTGTATGAGTAAAGGTTGATTAACATGCACAATCACAACCAAGCACATTGAATATATATGCGTCTCCTGAGAAATTATCAGTAGTACATACCACACCACATTTTCATTATCCACTCTGCATCATAAATATTAATCAGGAATTTTGGGTAAAGAAGAAAAGATTCGGCTAAACAAGATACTTACATTGCTTATTAAAGCAGACAGTTTCCCTGGGGTTAGATTATTGTAAGATCCTAAAAATATTGGTACAGCAATGGCAACATAACTCAATATGGAACCGATGTAATCAGCTGAGTTTATACTGCCTGAAATGAGATCAAAACAAAAATCAGGTTTGGTGTAATGATGTAAAGTCATATTCTGCATCTCAAACAAAACAATAGAGAAATTGAAAATTTATTATTTATTCATGTAGGATGAGTTGAAAATATAATAAATAATAATACAGATGAACGCTTATAAAGTGTAAATGGACATAAATTTCAAATCAAATCATTTCTACAGGGTCACTACAGCAATTCCATTTTGAAATTCAAGGAGTTTTCAAGGTGAAATCTCATTCCCAAGTTTGCCCTTCTTGACCTCTAGCTCAGCAAATTTATCCTCCCTCCCTCTCTCTTTTTCTCCCTCTTCCTCTTTCTAGGGATGGTGATCTGGTGGTGGCGGTTGTAGTAGTGGTGGTAGGGACGGTGATGTGGTGGTGGTTGTAGTAGTGGTGGTAGGGACGGTGATGTGGTGGTTGTAGTATTGGTAAGGTTGGCGATGTGGTGGTGATATGGATCGTGAATTGGTGGTTAATGTAGTAGCGGTGGTAGGGATGGTGATGTGGTGGTTTTGTAGTAATAGTGGTGGGGATGGTGATGTGGTGGTGGTTGTAGAAGTGGTGATAAGGATGGTTGAGTTTTCATGATTACATAAACTTCATAATTCCAGGTAGTAATATTTTGGTCGATTTTTCAAATTTCGGGACAAAGAGTAAACTTCCATATTTTCCAGGACATTACTTTTTTTTTCCAAGATGACATGTTGAACGACTAACACTTGAAATAGATGAATTTTTTTCTTCTGAACTTTACTGGAATCATTTTTATTTTTTCATACATCTCAGAAAACTTGATACCGGAATCAGCCCACTTTGGGAGTTGTGAAACCGGAAAATTGGCATCTATGATCTAAATTTAATATCAATTCAAGTAATAACAGTTTTTTCTCTCAACAAACTGGACCCAAATTAAGAAAAAAAAACCCACAAAATATATGATAGATATTATGTTGACAATAGTAAAATAGTTTACGAATTGCCACTCAAAATGCTTAAATAAGCAACTTAATGAACATTATGTTGTCAATTTAAAATGAATAGACATGTAGAATCTCAGCCACTGCAATTCAATTAAATATCTGATCACAATGTCAGTCCAACAGATAGCACGTAAAAGATGTTTGGTCGAAGTAATTTCCCTGAGCTTTCATTCTTAGTTCTTTCTGAAAATTTCAAAGAATTCTTTTAAAAAAAAACAAAAACAAACAAAATAAACAAACATCAAGACCTTGCAGAATTAAAAAGCTACTTACAGTTGAGGGCTAGTTCCCATCTTATCAATTTGTGTTGAGTTGATAAAAGAGAGTTAAGTTTTTCATTTGTCTTTTCTTTCTCAATATTTCCAGCTCTGTAAAATGCCGCAGATTCTGCAAAAGTTCTGATTTGCATGTGCTTAAACCTGAAATATCAGTGTAACAAGAAATATTTTTTAAAAACTTAAAAACACCCCCCCCTCCCCCCCAAATAAAAACATCAATATTTTGAAAACAAAGTTGTGAGAAATAAGCAGGACATATTTAGAGGAACAATTGCCTTTTTGACACACTAAAGAAAAAGTCAATTGAACATGCTTACCTAAAATTTCCTTCCATCTTTTCTTGTCGATAGAAGTATTTAGCAGCTGGGGTCATTAAAACTTTATTGATCACTGTGAAGAATATGAAGGTCACAACACAACTTACAGGGCCCACAAATCCAGACCTATAAGGAATGTAACATTTTGTATCAAAGAGAGAAGTCAAGACAATACATGCATTATGCATCAGAAGTATATTTCTTGGTCTTGTGTTAAGCTTGGAATTTCACAAAAATAAAAATATTGGCGGTTATGGACTTTCATAATCCTTGCTTTAGCCCTTAAAGGGCTGACCCTCTTCAAATATTCCCCCCCCCAGATGGCTGACTTAAGGGGCATAACTCGGTTTGCTAATGAATGAGGTTTTTTAAAAAAAGGCATAACTTGCTGACTGTATAAGATACAGAGATGATTCAAACGTCAAAAAATAGAATGAATTGCCTTTCTATGATATACGACACATTATTTAATAAAATTATCAAGACTGAAAAAAAAAAAAAATTGGTTTTAAACAAAATTCAAAATTCTAACACTTTTTAACCCATTATTTTCTTTGTTTAAATTAATCTAAGAAGTTAGCATGAAATTCTGCAAAGCAGAGTTCATCACACAAGTGAATATTGCAAATGGGACACCCAAACACAGTTTCTGGACATCAGCAGCTGTCAGTTTTAACATTTTTTTTTTTACGGCACTGAAAACACTGCTTTTCCACAATGGCAGTTGCACGTGTGGTTTCTAATGGCCAACCCAGCAGCCGAACCCCCAGCTCTGCAATCTGAGTCACAAGGGTATCAGAGAAGAAGAGAGCTTGAAAACTCATAAGGATGAGAGGTAAAATCTAAATCAATGTCACAGATTAGGACCAGTATGTCCAACAAACATCTTCATTTCTACATTTTCCAGCTGATCAGACCACGGTCACACTGCCCGGTCACCAGCCTCATCAAGCCTATCTTCATCGCAATCTGACACATCCAGATCTGGTAGAAAGTCATCCCGTCTATCATCAACATCTATATCACTTTCAATATCAATTCCATCTTCAACATTATCAACTGCAGTGCCTTCATCTTCCTTATCTATTTCAATCTGCAATCAATCAATCAGCTGACACAGGAAATTGAATGCCATTTTATAAAAATCATTAACTCATTAATGGTGAAAGGTAAAGCAGAAACAAAAGTTATAGTAAAAACAAATTGTTCACGGCTATAAATAGAAAAAAACAAAAAACTTTAATCAGTACTGAAAAAGTACCGGGCAACCACAGACAATACAGCAGCGGGCGTTGGCAGGCGATAATACTTCTATGACAATGTCTTAAACAGTTCACATCTAGTTGTATATTTGACAATGTAATGTCTAGATAATCAAGACTCCTCTATGACCCAGATGTATCAAGAAACCAAGTAGATGAGCAGGAGGTGGGTATCTATTTTTTTTTTAACTTGAGGTTATGGAAAAATGTACGTTATTTTAAAGAGATGTGGACACAGAGCATGAAAACTAGTTTTCATTACTTTCTCCTGATTTTGGCGAAAGATGATCTTGAAACTAATACCAAAAGTACTTCTAAATGTGCTGCTTGCCATGGTGGACAAAATCAGTCATAAATCATGGTTAAAGAAATAGCGAATTGAAATGAAACAAAAAATGATATCTTGGTGAGCAATCAATTCATGTATATCATATTTTCCTATTAAATTTATTTTCTAGTAGTATAGAAGACTGCAAAGTTAATAAACTTTGCCCTCCCTTCACACATAATAGTAAATCATTTTGCCCTAATGATTTGATAATTCAAATGTCTTGACAATTTTACCAAATTTACAACAGAAATGACTGCATAATCATGTGAATCAAAAAGCAGAATATTAATTAACTCATGATATTAATTTCTTTTTATTCTTTTTCACAATAATCCAATTGACTTAACCATTTTAATATTTACCGTTGAATAAAAAAATCAGTATAAGACACAGAAATAATAAATTTTCTTACGCAACATAGCATTTGTAAGTGTAGTATCCTATTGTGAATGGAGTAATAATGAGAGGCACTAAAACTTTGCTGAATGTGCTACACATGCGTTCGACATCCTGGGTAATACGTTGATCTCTGAAATGATATGAACAAAATTACAGATGAGAAGACATGAAAAAGTAATTATAAAAATGATATTTGACTTTTTTACCCCATACTAAAACTCCTTAAAATGCCTCTAGTTTTACTTTGAAATTCGATTTGATTTTACAAATAATTGAAATCAATGAAAATCTCACTAAAATACCTATGTGAAATGGAACTGCAAAATTTTTTACTGACAAAATGCTTGTCTTGAGCTGAATAGAAAAACAAATTGATAGATTAATAAATAATTAAATATAGATTAATAAATAGCAATAGATTTAAATAATAAATAAGTTTATGAGTAAATAATAAATATAAAAATATTACTAAATAAACAAATAAATTAATGTTAGAATTTCAGACATTAAGAACCCAAAATAAATGAAAATAAAAAAAACAAAAAACATATGGATCATGGTAGGAAAAAAACTGTGTGTGTGTTTCACGACACTTTTGACACGTTGGGTTACTGCAACATCAGTAAAATGCAAAATAATGTGAGATTTCCTTATTTGTTCTTTTGTTTTCTCTTTTTTTAAAAAAAAGGGGTTGTAAACGTTTATGACACTTTCACGTCATTTCAGCTATAGTAAAAAGAAAGATGAAAAAAAATAGTCAAAATATTTAGATAAAAATATCAAGCAGCAAAAGAAATTTAAGACAAGGTTTAGTTCAGCAAGGATCAGAAGTAGTTCAACGAGCAATATATTTCAGCTGTTATCACATGCAATATATCCACTTAATGTGCTTAAAGCGCTTAAAGGAAGGTCGGGACACTATGCCTATAAAGCTCTATTACAATTTATCATTATAATATACAGACAACACTGTTAGCAGCAAAGTACTCATTATTCACCCGAATTTAGTCAAAGAATGTGGGTAAGGACCAAGGACTCAACAATGACTACCCAGCGTGAAACTTGGACCAGGGATCTACTAGTTTCATACCATAAGATAAAAAAGCTGCTAGTCAGAAACCACTTTAAAAGTCTCACATAGACCATTACAAGATATCTGCCAAAAGGGATACACCCGGATAATTTTTTAAAATCAACACTGACATACCAATCAGTTATGGAGAGATGATTTACAAGGGGAAAAAATATCATTTCTCAAAAAAAAACCCAAAAAGATAAGTATCCAATTGTTTCTCACTCAAAAGAAAGAAAAAAAAATAATAAAAAGACCCCAGACAGGGCGGGCCCAGGCATATTGCAAACAGTTCTATTCCAGGACAAAGACAGAAAGCCACATGGCAAGGACAAACCATTTAAAGGGTTAAAAGAGATAAGACTATGGACCAATGAAAACTCAATCGACCCAGAGGATTCAACGTTCCTATGCCATGAGGGGAATTCCACCTACCATAAAGAAGATTATTGATGAAGAGTTTATATGCATTTAGGAAAATAAGACAAGAGGATAAGCTCAAGTAGCGAACAGGAACAGAGCCAAGAGCAAACCATCTGTGTCTCCAGTCTGAGACTATTTAAAAATCCTACCCAGGCACAAAGTTATTGACAAAAGGTCTCAAATGCTTATAAAATATATATTTAACTCTAAAAATTTACATGCATATTTCATTTTGTAATGTTTAAATTATTTCAATAGTTATAATTATTAACAACTATAAAAATCTTAATGTGATGTTTAATATTGTATAAGAATTATGGCCATTTCAAGTATTTGATTGCCATGAATATAATATAATAATAATAATAATATAATAATAATAATAATAATAATAATAATAATAATAATAATAATAATAATAATACTTTATTGCATCCCAAAAAGGAAATTTTTTGTACAGACGTGTTATAATTTACACAATAAGATACAAATACAATGGAAATAGGATGTATATATATTTTTTTAAAAAGGAGCAGCTCTATAACCAGAGCTGCACTTTATAATATGAATAATCAACACTGTATAATAGTTAAAACTGTCACTATAAATTGAAAATTGAAAAGATTGCAAAACAAATAAATTAATAAATTAATATTTATATTTTTTAAAAGTAAAAATGAGAAATTATTATATAAAATGATCATTGCTTGTTGTTATAAAGCCTAATACTGGACGGCAGAAAAGATTTTCGGTGTCTCTCTGTTTTCGTTGAAATAGAGAAAGGGCGACCACTTCTTTCTGACATAATAATTGATGGTCTTAGTGGATGATACTGGTCATTTAATATTTTAGTTATTTTATTTATACAAAATTTCTCGTATAAAAGATCTACATCGTCAACATCATTTATATAGCGTTTAATGGATTTTTTAATATTTGAATTTATTTTGTTCCTTTCCACTGCTAAGCAATTGCCTCCCCAAGCTGTTATACAAAATGACAAAACACTTTCAATTACTGCTCTATAAAATAATGTGCAGAGGGTTTTATCTATTCTAAACTGAGAGAGTTTTGATAAAAAATATGTACGTCTGCACATCTTATGCTTAATTATTTTCAAGTGTTCATCCCACTTGAGCCTGTCATCAATCGTTACACCAAGGTATTTGTAGTGAGGAACTCGCTGGACGAATTGGTCCTTTAATTTTAACGGTTCTATCGGTTCCTTCACTCTCCTAAAGTCAATCACTAGCTCCTTTGTCTTGCTTATGTTAAGCTCTAGGTGGTGGGCATCACACCAAGACACAAATCTATCAATTTCTTCTTCTTTATTCAAAGGTCCATTAACCTTATAGACCTTAAACCTCATGACATATCAAATAATTATGATGATTATAATAATAATAATAATAATAAAAATAATAATAATAATAAAAATAATAAAAATAATGTGTTAACATTGACATACAAGAAATTATAATAATAATAATAATAATAATAGATCTTTATTGTCCACAAATATGGCAATTTGTCATTTAGTTACACTTGTCATAACGTTATATGATAACTATAACATTGAACAGACACCTCACTCCTACCCATTCTCTCTCTCTCTCTCTCTCTCTCTCTCTCTCTCTCTCTCTCTCTCTCTCTCTCTCTCTCTCTCTCTCTCTTCCTCTTTCTTTCACGCATGCGACATACACAACATCAACATTTTCATTTCATTTTCAATTCGTTACATTCTTGGCAATTCAACACCAAATATTATCATCATTATCAATTGGTCACTTCATCTAGCCTAACATTAAACAAATTAATCAATCAGTCAACGCATCAATCCTTGGTTTTGCTGTACCATATGAAATATTCAACATTTTTATTGCTGATGGAACGAACGTTGATTTATACTTGTTAGTTCCACATTTAATCTGACAAAAACTTCTCCCAGATGGCAAAATATCAAATTCATGGTATAAAATATGTTTTTTTATTGTTGGTAATTGAGAATGCTTTCCTTTCTATTGCTTTTCCATGAATTCTTTCTACTTCATCAACAGGATGGTTTATTATTTTTGATGCCTCTTTGTAATTCTAAATCATCATACAATGCTTTATATAATATTAAGCGAAGGATAATTCTTCAATCAACAAATCGCGAAATAAGATGAAATTAGTGGTGCACTTTTGTGTCGGAAGTAAACAAGGCCGCCGCCATTTCGATTTCCTTGAGACAAAAACATTGATACGAACGATTTTTCCGAGGATTTGAAGCAGAACTCTAAACGTTAAAGTTTGAAGTACATACCATTCATTAATACGAACAATCATACAACGTTTAATACGTAAATGAGTGAAACGTTGCCATGAAACAAATAAATATCAAAAGAATTCATCACATAGGTGTAACTGTGCGTCGCTATTCAGCGCCGCCATTTTGAAAAAAAAAACAAACAAAAAAACCAAACAAAGCATCGAATTTAACTTCAAGGTCAAAATTCAAAAGTCATACTCACGGATTGTCAATGCTTTTATCAAGAACATTTAGCTTGTAGTATAGGATGTCTGTAAAATAAATGTTGTGCAGTTTTGTGCATATAGACTTTCGCCAAGTGATGTAGATGACAGATGACACATAAGTCTGGATACTTAATACCTGCAGATAAAAAAGCGGAAAAGAAATTATTTTCAAAGCTGAAAATTCCATTCTTATGCGATGAAAGGTAAGGAATCATTTCGAAATAATCATTGACAAGTGATTAAACATTTTTTTTTATAATAAAAAAAGTCCTTAGGATAAAGATTCAAGAGCCACCAGGATCTGAAATGGACACCAACAATGGCTTACTGCTAGTTTATTGACTTGTAATTTATTCCTCTTCATTCTTTGAGATTCCATCTACTGCCTGGGTCTTCATCTCCTCCTAGATCAGACCCGAGACTTTGAATTCACATTGCAGGCTTCATGTCTGTCTGGGGCACAATCTTTTCCTCCTACTCTGCAACTTCTATTCAAATAACTGACTGGTGATATTGCAAGCATGTCCAATCCATTGTCACTTTCGTTCTTTGACCCAGGCCTCCATTGACAGTTGTTTTGCTCTCTTCCATGGTTCAGATTTTAGCACTCTGTTGAACCACTTAATATGAAGGATCTATCAGAGGCACATTAGTGAAGGCATGTAGTTTCAAGATGGTGTTGGTTATCTCAAGTGTCAGTTTTATAGAGATGGAATGAAATTTATGTCACTCACCTCTTTGTTATTGTTTTTTGACAGCCATTTTAATGATTAGTTCTCACTACATTATGTCAGTCAGACTCTAAACGTTTAAGGTTATACAAAGTTTTGTGTGTTGGTACATATATTCGACTGGTGGATGTTGTGAGTATATGATCTAAAGGCATATCATCAAAAACTTTACACTGGGCCTGAAAATTCTCAACTTGGTGTTGATCAAGATGGTGTTTGAGCTACACTGTGACTGTGCATTGTTTTCTGCTATCGTTGATAGAGCAGTGAGTTGTGGATAATGAGAAAGTAGGCCCAGGTTGTAGACAAACTCTCTTAATGTGTTAGCTTTGTTCATTGACCACCTTTCTTTGATTTTGTATAGGTTGTATGAGTTACCAAGTCCAGAACAATCAGAAAAGAGAAATGCCAGAGACCTGGACATAATCAGACCATTTTCCATTATGGATAATCTGGTTGGAAAAACCATGATAGTGTTAGAGTTGGTTGTCTGATGATAGTGATGATCTTATTTGGCATGCCATAGCATTTAAGGACGACCCAGATTGCTTGTCTATCAATACTGTCAAAGGACCTTTCAATGTCCACAAAACACAGAGAGTAGTCTGCCATTCAATTGAAAAATTTACTATGATTCTGCAAATCCATATTGTGTGATACCAAAAAACTATTGTAAAGCGCCTCTGAGCACTATTTGTGGATACTGATGCTGTATCAAATAATAATAATAATAATAATAATAATAATAATAATAATAATATTTGGTATACACAGGAGCGCTCTTTTCTAAAGCCAATCTGCTCGTTACACTGGGTCTTTTTGGTTGTGTTTTGTACTTCCCTCATTCTTTCAAAATTGATTCTTGTCAGGATCTTACCGGGGATGAAGAGTAAGGTAATTCCTCTCCATTGCTACCCAGGACTGGACACTATGCATAGGGATGTTCACTTGGAAGGCCTTTTCTCCATTCAGCTGGGCTATTCACAGATATTCAAATTAAGTTAAGGGTGGAGTTGGTTAACTATCACCTTCCTTAAAAGCTTCAGAAAGAATGTTGTCGAAACCAGCTGCTTTCACATTCTTCAACTTCAAGCTTATAAGGACCTTCAGGATCTCAGTTCTGTGATTTCTCCAATATAGAGGGTCTCTCCAAATTCTAAATGCATGGTGTCTCTTGAAAGTGATTGATTAAGCACTTCTTGGAAATGACACTTCCATCTCACTGCTCTAGTGATTAATCTATTGGGATCCCCTTTGTAATTTCTATTTATTAAATGAACAAAGCAACCTTGTTATTTTCTGTTAGGAATGAAGACAGAAGGTCAATTGATAAATTTGACATAACTTGAGCTGTAACCCTTTATTTTTATGTTATATAAATGAAACTAAATCAATACTCACAAATGCTTTAGAAAGAACAAGTAGTAAAGCTTCGACCAACACTGATCTGAAGCCGTCTTCATCTTTATCATTCAAAGTTTTAAAAAACTTTCCAGGAACCAGGCCAATAAAATAAGTTAGAACTTGCTCTGCAATGCAAAGTCAACAAAAGATAATTGAAAGAAAATAATAAATCTAGTTGGCTTTTTGAAAAAATGATAATGTGTCCTTTTATCTCAAATGCTTACAAAATAACAACATTGCTGACTCTTTATTAGAGACAATAATATGAATAAAGACTTTTTTCACACAATCTTATAAGGTAAAATAAGACAAAACGTACCTTACAATTCATAATTTAGTAAACAATATGATTGCTCTCACAACAGAAATACAGTTCTAACACCAAAAATATATCTGCTATTATATGAAGTTGATGCAAATAATTTTTTAAAAGTGCAAATTCAGGATTGATAAATGAAGTTTCAGGAAGAAGCCCGACATCATTGATATAGTTTTGAAGAGCAAAATATTTAAAACGTAAAAGCAAGAGGATCCTTGCATGCTATCTTTAAGATATCATCAGAAACCTACTCTATCAGGAAAACTCTCCCATCCACTAGTGATTTTTTTTTTATCTTATATTCTAAAAAGCTCATTAGGATAATATATATTATCCTTTCAATCCTTATACATGACATGATATTGCAGCAATCTTACATTTATTTTTGTTTATGATAAACGTTGACCATATCAGTATCTTAAAGAATTCAATTCTTTGTTGATCACTTCTTAAATTGGTCATTTTAAGAATTGATCCAACAGAATTAGCCTTTTTTTTTCAAATTTGTTTGTTTGTTTTTAAGGGTTTTACGGCGCTCGCCACACATTAAGGTCATATCAGCGCCAGTAAAAAGGAAGAAAATAGGATAGTAAAAAGTTCAAGAATTACATTAAAGCACCCAAGAAAAGGTAAGACAAAGGGGGATTGGTTCAAATAGGAAACATTTAGATTCCAAGAGCACATTATCAAAGTACTAAGTTTAGGATCACCTTAAAGTCTTACCCATACAACAGCACAAGTTCCCATTAAGAGGAATCCACTCAAATGTTTACAAATCATATGCTAAAAATACAAAATAACAGTTCATAACAGAGAGATGATTTACAGGGTAAAAAAAATCATTTCCCCAAACTAACCATACATTTGACAGTTTCCCTCTCAGCCAGGGCCTAGACAAAACCAAGTAATCTCATTCCAAGACAAAGACAGAAAGCAAGTTGGAAAACAAATATAGGGGGATATACGACAGTAAGTGCTTCCCTGCCCATTATGGGAGGTTAGGAATTTTTCAACTTTAATGCTATTCCAAATGTTAACTATAGGATGAACAATAGAATTTTTAGTCTAAATTTAGCTTTACACGCACAATAATTTAAACAGTTTTTAATACAATTCACATCGTCAATGATAAGGTTATATCATACATCCAACTTAATGTGTTCACCTCTGTGCTAATCTATATTAATTTATTCTATATAAAATAAGCATGTACATAAAATTTATCTCACAATCAAAATTCATAATAAATTGTTAATCAAAATGCTAACTGAATATCATTTGTGAAATATGAGCTCAGTAAATACATTAAATTACAAATTACATACTCTGCCATATGGTTGGAAGCTGATGAATGAACCGTGACATAGATCCAACATTCTACATGTGTAGATTTTATAAATGAATATGTAATAACCAGCAATAATTCAATTTACTAATGACACAAACTCCTGCTGAAGCCATAGACTATTTATATACACAGGACATGACTTACGTAAAAAGCATATAATCAGCAATAAAAAAGTCAGTAGAGAGGCTGGATGTTTCACAGATGGGAAAATGAGGGTGCATATTTTCAAAAATCTTTTGAGGAACTTCAAATCAAATCTTGCTCTGAAAAAAAGATAAATGTAAAAACTAACAGGACATGTTTGAAGATATAACAAATTCATTCTGAATCATGAACTCTACGTAAGAAATAGACGGTCTGTCCTTTCATTTTAACCTTATTATACTTTTCTATACATCACTCATTGCCAATTCAATGAAAGATCTTGACGTTGTCTTTGATAAAATGTTGAGTTTGGATTTGCATGTTCATAATTATTCATAATTGTGTCAATAAAATGATTGGTCTTGGTTGTTTTTTTAAGAATGCTTACTAATTTGGATTTAAAATTTCTAATTGTAATGTATAAATCTGTAATCCAACCTATATGGGAGTATGTCAATTGTGTATGGAGACCTTTGTACAATTGTTTGTTTGCTTTTAAGGGTTTTACAGCGCTTGCTACACATTAAGGTCATATCAGCGCCTGAAAAAAAAGGAAGAACATGGATAGTAAAAAGTTCAAGAATTACAATTAAAGCACCCAAGAAAAGGGAAGACAAAGGAGAATTAGTTTAAATAGGAAACAGATGTAGATTCCAAGAGCATAGTGTAGATGCACACATTCTCATGTGACACATACTTGAGGTGATAGTTTTAAAATATCTATGACAGAGTTTAACACATCAAATAAAATAATTCCTTTGTTCAAAGAACAATACAAATGTTGAACTAAAATATGAAACGAAAAGTGCAGCAACAGTTATAAGAATTAAGCAATTGTTGATAGGTAACTTTGTAATATTAGGTTTTCCTCTTATGACGGACTATTTTTGCTCATACGGTGCAATCTCTGGATAACGACACCCTGTGGACAGCCACAATGACCACCAGATTTTTTTGCTATTTGTTATTAGTAATAGCAATCCACAATATTGACAAACATTTTAGTAAAACCCCTGTTCAGCAACATTGATATATCCATAATCGGCAGATGACACAATGCTTGATACCAAGATCCTAGCCAAATATACAACCTCGTTTCCGAACGAAGCGAGAATCAAGATAAGATATCAGAATAAAAAGATGACAAAGATGGAAATAGTTGTGAAGTACTGGATTCCTAACAATAGTCTGTTAACAACAGTCAAGAACCTGGACAAGATTGATACGAATGGCCATAAACCACAATGGAAGAAACCTAGACTTGCGACAAATACCGCCATCATCAAAGCTAACTAATTTGGTTTAATCTACGCAGACGAGAGCTATAAATGCAACAAATTATTGCCCCATCATATGCAAGCAGATGAAAATTGTTGTGGACAATATTGGAATGGTGGATTTTCAAGCAAGTATTGTTTGGCTCGATAACTAGAGCACATATATAGCGCAATATCCACTAAACATGGCACTGGTCAACACATCACATATATTCAAGGGTCTCATCACACGCCCTTTTCTGCCATCTTGAAAACCTCGGAATAATGACATAATTTTCCGCCCCCGGGTGATGTCATTATCCAGGAGTTGAACTGTAATTATTCATAATATAATCAGGCCTGGTTTTAGGATCGATCCCTAGCAGGGCTCTGTTAGGAAATACATTTTTCATAAATTTTCTTTCCTAATCTTCTTTGTTTCAACTGTATTTTATTTGGAGAGGGGGGGGGGGGGATGCAGAGGTGTAATGGTTAAAAAGTAGGTTTACTGACTTGAAGCACTTTATTGAAAAGGCAAATATAAACACCCAAATTCAAACTTTTGGCACAGCACATATTGCCAAACAGCTCAACAGTAATTATTGCCAGTCAAATAAAAGACATGATGAACAAGTGGTTCAGAAAAGGGGGATTTTGGATTAGATAATAAAATTATCAAATTTTGTGGTGCCTTAGATAGGACATGTTCTTCTACCAATCGAGGGGCTTTATTAGATTTGGTAGAGCTCATTGCTACTTTAGATATTTATTTAAATGAGCATATAAAAGCACAATGGTCCATAAATTCTTAATTTATTGTTTTGGTCTCCCAAGCAAAAATGGCTCGTTTAGGCTAAGAAGATCGTACATTTAGGAACTGTTTCTTTATGTTGAGGGGAGAGTTTGTTTTTTTCTTCTAGTTAATTATTACGTACTTGGTTGTTTTTGTTGCTGTTCTTGACTTTTTTTTTTATGCCTTGTGGTAAAAATATCATTCGTACTCCTACCTCCCCCCCCCCCCATCAAAAGTAAAAGCCAGAAGAGAAATTGTAGGTTATTGGCCATCCAACACTTAAATTAATTTGTTTCCTTTTCCTTTTTAACTAATATTTTTCAATTTTTGCTAGGGAGACCATGATTTTCGTCTTGAAAAGTACAGCCGTATTTTCATATTTAGACGTCTAGAATTGTTTCTTGTGGAGTGGATTTGTTCATGTTCTATATTTATTTGAGGGGGGGGGGGGGGGGGTAGATTTTGGCCCCATAGCCAAATTGGTTGATTTTGGGTAGGGAGTCCTAAATCTTGGTCTCCCTACCATTTCGTAGTTTCAGACTTGACCTATCCATAATGACAATGATTGGATAATTATCAGAAGTCAGAAGGCAATTCCAATTATTCGACACCTCAAAAAATGGAAGTAATTTTATCAAATTAAATGTATTTAGAAAGATGATCTCAGCGTCAGGGTTGATGTTCTCATAATGAGAGGACCCCTAGGGTAACAATTTTGACTTTCAGAAATGGTTATGCTCTATCTATGTTGTTATGCGGTGTGAGTGTATGGTAGAGAGGTGGGCCTTTGGCCAACCAACCTCCGCTGAAAGTCCAATTCGCCTTGAGCACACAT
Source organism: Berghia stephanieae (assembly GCF_034508935.2). NCBI lineage: Eukaryota > Metazoa > Mollusca > Gastropoda > Nudibranchia > Aeolidiidae > Berghia > Berghia stephanieae. The sequence goes on along the minus strand of NC_088360.1, from coordinate 85,227,911 downwards.
TCAAGTAAAAGATAAATTTTTTTTTTAAAACCTACCTCTGTTTCAAAAACTAGCATCTTTCAACTTTCTAAGAAACATGATTTTTCAGAACTTTAGTTCGTTAAAAAATACCGGCCAATCTGACCCGTTGAGTCGAATGAAAACGAAATTGTTAACACGGTTCAAAGGAAATGCCGTAAATAAGCTTTCATGGACTTCCTGTGTTGTTTTACAGTGTCACGTGACCGTTTTGAGAAATTTGTCATCTGCTACAAATAATTAGACTGGTGGGGGGTAGATATTTTCGTTGGAGCAGAAAAAAAGTGAGTATCATTTCTTGTACTTGTAGAGAGGCCTAGGGTCCAACAGCATCAAGTTGATTGAATGAGTGGAGGGGGGGGGGTGTGTGTGTGTGTGTGTGTGTGTGTGTGTGTGTGTGTGTGTGCATGCAGACGAAAGGGAGACATGTCGCTTGGTGACCTTGGTGACGTAGAGCATGTCAAGGATGCTTGCAGGTGTTCTTAACCCCTTAACAGCGAAGCTAATTTTTTGCTTTCAGATAATAGTTTGCTTTTATCTTTATTATTGTTAACGGGGAATACAGCGTTTCCACCAAGAGAAGGGAATACAGCGTTTCCACCAAGAGAGCAGTCAGACTATCGCAACTCTGACTTCAATTGTCTATAATCGTTTTGCCGTTACTTGTCTTTTGATGATAGAAGATTTGGTGTTAGGTCAAAGATCGAATTTCGCCGCTAAAAGGTTGCATTGCTACTCGGTTTGCTCTCCCCTCCCTCTCCCCTCCTTTTTTTTTTCCAACTTAGTATTGTTGATTGCTATTTCCTTTTTTATGCTTAGCAAGTGCCGTAGGAGTCTCACAGGATGCAGGAGTACTGCAATTAACCCTTTGCCAGTGACTCTGATTTTTTTGTTTTCAAATAATAGTCTCCATTTATATTTTTTAACGCAGAAAAAAAACGTTTCCACCATAAGAGCAGTAAGAATATTGATAAAAAGCGCTTTGAGCACGTTGGGTGGATATTGCCCTATATAAAAGCTCATGTTTTTAAATTGTATTTTGTTCTTTGTCTTTGATAAAAACGGTAAGATTTTATTTTTGATCTAAGTAAGATTAAGATTGATATTCGCCTTTAAAAGGTTAAGTTGTTTTGTTTTTTTCAGGTTTTTGTCTTTTTTCAAATGCCTAGTGAGAAAAAACAAAACAATCATACATGTATCTGCAAACAGCAGACGTTTTCATTTTACAATGAGATGGGAAGGGGAAGGGATAACACTATGACAAGAGAGAGAGAGAGAGAGAGAGAGAGAGAGAGAGAGAGAGAGAGAGAGAGAGAGAGAGAGAGAGAGAGAGAGAGATAGATGGGTGGGGGGGATGGGGGGATAGTAAGGAGGAATGGGAAAAGATGAAAGAAACAATGGGTTGCCTGATGACGTAGATCAAAGGATTGTTACAGCGGTGTTCACAGAGCGTACTTCGTGAAATTTTAACCTTTTACAGTGACACTGATTTTTTTCTCCAGATTGCTGATGCAGAATAAATCGTTTCCACCATGAGAGCAGTAGTAAGAGTATATTTCGATTTGGGCTTCAATTAAACTATAAATCGCAAAGCTTGTCTTTTAATGATAACATTAAGACTAAGATCTGGAGTTTGGGGAGTGTAAAATCGAATCTCGCCATTAATGGTTAAAATTGTTTTGATATTTAAAAAAAATAACACACACACGAGCGCGCAGTCACGACAGCGAGGACCATCTGCTTGTGTTGCAACGGTAAACCAGTTTAGTGTACGTAGATCCTGAGGCTAGATGCCCCGTTACCGTGTACGTAGGCACTCCCAAAAAAAAAAAAAAAAAAAAAGACACACACAGTCTCGCATCTGCTACTAATTTTGCGCACCAATTTTTACTGCACTAATGCACCAAATTGCAGACCTATCTATGGACACTTTTTTCTGTATCTTTTTCTCAATAAACTTTTTTATAAACCTTTGTTATTTTTGCGCAGCACCGTTGGAACCAGACGTAAATACACACGATTTCGCGAGGAATGAATCATGAAAATATTTAGGATATAATTTCAAACACAACTTTTGAAATTCATCAAGGATTGTCTAGTTCCGAATGTTTTTTGATAGAAAACAAATGCATCTTCAAATCTAAACTGCTTTTGACGGTAAGCGGTAAGTTTTTTATTTATTTTTCTGTCCAAACGAATGATTTGTCCTGGTATGGAAGCTAAGTATTGGTAATTGGTAACACCGGCGCACCTCTCAGTACCGAATGTTTTTTGATAGAAAACAAATGCATCTTCAAATCTAAACTGCTTTTGACGGTAAGCGGTAAGTTTTTTTGTTGTTTTTTTTTCTGTCCAAACGAATGATTAGTAAGGATTAAGAAGCTTAGTATTGGTAACCCCGGCTCGCCTCTTTAATGTGAGTGAGTTTGTTGTCTGCTGGGGTGAAGAAGAGACATTCATTTGGAGTTGCTGGAGTGGAGCAAGGGGAAAATGCCAAGGACAATGCTAAGTAAACTCAGTCTGAAACAATATCCTCATAGCTAAGTGATCAATTTGTTTTTACAATTTTGGAATTGTTAATAACGTTATATTTTTCTTACTTACTCGTGCGAAGAGGGGGTGGATTCGCGAAACACTTCCATGCTTTGCATGGATTGAAAAGTGATAAGAAAGTGAAACGAAGGTTTGCGGTATTTATACAGATTTGCGGTAATTTAAAAAGTACGACCAATGTCAATAAGCAAGGTCAATGTCACAGCAACTGCTCGAGACTCTCGCTCAGAATTGCCAATTTGGCTTTTTCATAGCCAAATTTTAGAAATCTGGCATTTATTTCAAGGCGACTGGCCTCAAATTTTTTGTTTGGCTTTTCATCACTTTTATTTTGGTTTTTTTTTTTTGCCATCGATTTGGCTTTTTTCTTTTAACCCGGTCGATTTTCTTTAAATTAATAATAGTTGAATACCAAACGAGTCACTGAAGTCTGTAAGTCAAATTTTTGAATTATTTTAGTACAATAATTTGGTGTCCAAACCTAAACTGACTGTTAGATATCTGGCCTTTTGTCTCCTGTCTGTCTACTCAATAGAACAGTAAAGGAAGGTGCCCCAAACGTAAACAAAGGTCGAGAAGCACGTGGCAAACCACATGTTCCTGTCTTGACAGCTCACGTTCCAATGTAAATAATAGAAAAAAATAACCTTTAAAATTTGGCTGTTAGGTGGCAAAAGAAACACATATTCATAAATACTCGATCATGCATCAAATAATGTCTAGATATGGATATTTTATGGAACAAAAGGTAAAATTTTCTAAAATTTATCAAAAGTTACAGTCTATCTATTTTTAGACCAGAGCAAATTACTCCGCTGGTGTGAACAAAACGAGAATTATTCGGAGCCTGATTTTCATAAAAATTTAGCCTTATAATATTATTTCTGCAACTGTTAGATTTTATGTAAACATATTTTCAATACTGAAAGTGTATTGCCTACAACTCAAACTACAAAATTGGGAGACCTATATTGTGCGTAAATTTTTCCGGTCCCTAACGGAAATCACTAGCAACTTGTTATTGTTTACGTTTCGGGCACCTTCCTTTACTGTTCTATACAAAAAGGGAGCGTGAGGGGAGGAAATAATACATATATCTTTTTTTTTAAAAATAAAAAATTAACGGGGGGGGGGGGGGAGGGGAGGGTTGGTATCAGCGTGAACAGACGTAAGACCTCAAATGGTAAAATTGCAGTAAAAGGTGAGAGTGGTGTGGTGCCCTTTTTGTGCTTTGTGAAGTCACAGCAGATAATTTGGCTTTTTTATATAATATATATTTTTTTTGTTCTTGCAACCCTGCTCTTGCTACATCAAAAAAAAAAAAAAAAAAAAAAAAAAAAAGTGAGTGGAGCAGGCACCTATGTTGATAACACGAACAAGAAATGGAGTAGAAACGTGCCAGAAGCATCGTGCTCTTAACCCTTTGTTGCATAGTGTCCAATATTTTGGACACATTAAAAAGTGTCCCTCATCTTCAGACCGACCTCACAAGTATTAGATTAGAAGTTTTGTTTCGCGGCAAATGGAAGCCCCAAATGCTAGTTTTTTAAACACCAAGAACCGCAACTCTGCCTACTTTCCACTCAATGCCATGCTGCAAAATGGCAACACCAGCACCTAAGAGGTAAGCCAACTTTTCGCTTATTTTTGACTGCTTTGTAGCTTTTAGTCCCAATAAAAGTTATTGTTGATGTGGGTTTATGGGTCCTGCTCACTTCTGAAGGGTTTATAGGTTCAAAACGTTGATCATTATTTTATAATTGGTGATTTTAAGGCTTGTCCAAAATATTGGACAGTATGCATTGGAGGAGGAAGTGACTTTTATCGAGCGTCCAAAATATTGGACACCATGTGCGGGGGCGCGTTACTATAAATAGAACCGTCCAATATTTTGGACAGTATGCATGCAAATAACTAGATCAGTGACAACATTGCAATTAATTCAGTTGATTCTTTACTGTAACTTTATTTAGATATAGTCGGTAGTAAAGCAGCATTTGTGGCCGAGTTGTTAGCACGACTCGCTGCTTGTGCTGGTCAAGATTCAGTGAGCATGCTAAGTGATAAAATGGGTGGCAATGTGACCAATCGTGTTGTTTTTAATCTGTCATATAGGCTGAAAAGATCAATGAATGCAGCTGAAGCAAGGCTACTGGTGATTGATGACATCCAAGACAACATTCCAGACTGTAGTGATGACGAGCGTCTTGATGAGGAAGGAGATGAAGAGTATGCAAATGGAGATGCTAGTGGTTCCGATGACGAGTGCGACGGCGACACAGCTGATTCGGAGGAGGCTGATCTTTCTAGCAGTATTGACTCGTAAGTTATTGTGATTGTAGAATTCCTCCACCAATGTGTAAAATAGCAAATCAATATCTTGAATAATTTTTGTGGTCGGATGTTTTAGGGCGGCATATCACCTCGCATGCAAAAGGTCGAGGGTTCGGTTCTCTGTCCTGCTCACATGAGACCGGAATTTTGGACATGTGTCAACGTTTCGGCTCCTGTCACCCACTGCACTGTGTGGGCCTTTGAAGATGTACGCAATTCTTACGGTTTTTTCGTCTGTTTGTTTGTACTTTACTTAGATTTAGTATTTATTTCTACTTTTTATAACGTAAATGGTACATCTATTTCCTTGCAGAACTCCAAGAACATGGCACTGGATGAAAAGAGACCTACCGCTTCATACTAGAGTGGAAAATGAGTTGCGAGCCAAGGGGCCACCCTTGAACTGCCGGACGCCACTTGACATGTTTATCGCTCATCTTGATAATGAGTTATTGGACCTCATGCTCCTTGAAACCAACAGACACCGGCTGGCGCAACAAAGACACCACGTCCAATCGGTAAAGAAGGAAGAACTGAGGACCTTCATTGGTATATGCCTGTACATGACGATTGTGAATTTGCCATTTCGGAGATGGTATTGGTCTGAAGCAACGAAGCAGCACACTGTCTCCGATGCCATGACCTGTAATAGGTTTGATGAAATTTTGTCTGTCATCCACTTGAATGACAATGAACTAATGAGGCCAAGGGGGGAGGTGGGCTATGATAGGCTGCACCGGGTACGACCTCTATTAGAAAAGTTGAATATTCAGCTCGAGGCATGTGCCGAACAAGAGCTACATGTTTCAGTTGATGAGCAGATGGTCCCTTTCAAGGGTAGACATAGCCTCAAGGTTTATATGATGAAGAAACCCAAAAAATGGGGATATAAGGTCTGGGTTTTGGCAGGGACATCAGGCTATGTCCACAAGTTCATGTTTGCTGGGGACCCTTTAGCTGCTAGTTTTAGTCAACCTGGGACGGTGGGGGAGGGACTCAATGTGGGGAAATCAGGGGAGATTGTTCTAGCTCTTACTGGGGAACAGCCGCAGGGGAGCTATGTCTACTTTGACAACTACTTTGCTTCACCTGGCCTCCTACATGCTACATGCACACTGAGGGCAAACAGGACAAAGAAATGTCCCCTATTGTGTCAAAAGGACATAAAGAAAAGAGGTAGGGGGAACTACGACTACAGGTCAGATGATGATCAGAGCCTGGTCATTTGTGAGTGGTTTGATAACAAACTTGTCCTTGTTGGCTCAAACGTCCATGGAGTCGAACCCACCACACTTGTCACAAGGTATGACAGGACAAACAAGCGCCATATCACAGTGGCCTGTCCTGCCCTTATAAAGGAATACAATCAAAATATGGGTGGGGTGGACAAATGCGATATGTTGCTTGCCTTGTACAGGAACACGATGAAGGGAAAGAAATGGTACAAGAGGATTTTGTTCCATCTCATTGACCTTTGTGTCGTCAACTCTTGGTTGCTGTGCAAGGCTAGCAATGCCGAGTGCAAGATGCAACTAGCAATGTTCAAGTTAGATGTTGCGAGGGGACTGATCAAGTCTTCGTGCCCTACCGAGCGGACTCTAGAGCCAACCCCTCCTGTCCCTGACAGGCGCCAGTCCAAGTCTGCCAAAAGTGTGAATGTGAATGCAAGGTATGACAGGGTCGATCATTTTTTGAAAAGAATGGATGTGAAGGATGGACAGAGGTGCAAGATGGAAGGATGCAAGAGAAAGTCTGTGTTCATGTGTCGCAAGTGTTGTGCGTATCTGTGTATGACCGGGAAGGATGGGTTGGATGACTGTTTTTATCGTTTCCACCACGCTTCATAATAGTAATTTTTTCAAAACTTGTATTTTGATTTTGATGCATTCTGACTTTCTTTCAAGTAATAAATGATCATCTGTCATATGATTCTTTGGGTTTTTTTCTTCATATTTTGCTTATTTTATGGTTTACAAAATAGGGTATGAGCTACACGCCCTACTCTTGTATTGTTTTCAATCATTGCTCTAAATGTAAAAGAGCATGATGAAGTCTTTTCTGCTTGGTCCAGAATAAGTAAAGGTGTTAAAATCCTAATATTTTATACCAAATTTATTAACTTTGGGAATGGCAAAATTTTTCACATTCGAACCCCGTATGCATGACGTCCAATATATTGGACAACTTGACCCCCCTAATTGACAAGGTTTGGATAAAAAATGATGATGTCAATGTCATTTTAGTGTCGAAACATGCTTGTTTGCCAAAAATCATCATCCTAGGTCGATGGTATCATACCTCATGCAACAAAGGGTTAAACACACTTGTTAGTACACGCTGGCCAGAAGACAATCGAGAATGAAAACTTCGCGGCGGTGGGGGCTCGAACCCACGATCCTTCTGTTACGACAACTCCGCCTGGCCGCGAAAACCCCCTGTAAAAAAATATATAACCATCCAAAATTGAAGCAAAATGTTGATTTTTATCAAATTGACATTTTACACAGACTTGGTAACCCCGAGGTTAAATAGCTATATAGTGAAAACCCATGGAGCTCTTACATAATGTCTGTTCACCTAGTGAAAACCCCTTCCATCACGCCAATGCATATCATGTGACCTATCGTTTCAAAACGTGTATTGTGTAGGGGTGAAATTATTCTATGATAGGGTTTTAAGCTTAATTTTTTAAAGTTAAAAATAAATTCCTTCGTTGAAGAAAGTGAGCTTTGTTCTCCAACTTCAAAAAAACAAAACAAAAAACAATCCTAATTTTGACTTGAAAATCAGTTTTCTTCCCGCTATAATACCGCTTTGAGACGGTTGGTCACATATAGACTGTATTGGACTCATTCACACCTGTGACGAATAGAGTAATCTGTAGCCCACGTAACGCTGTACCAATGGAGACAATGCAGGGGCCAGATTTGCAATTTTTGTCATTTATTAATTAATTTGCAGTCTTAGCGCAAGACAAGGTGATTATAATATTACAAAATCGGTCATATCGTGTGACAAATTCGGGCGTAGGCCGTTTGTAGATTTAAAATTTATTAATTTTTTATTTAAAAAATTATTTTTTTTATTTATTTTTTTTTTTTGGGGGGGGGGGGGGGGGAGGATTCCGTTGTTTTTGTTTTTGTTTTGTTTTTTTCTTTTGTGTTGTTTGTTTTCTTGTTTGTACGTGTTGTAAGACCAGCAGTGTTGTGTGGATTAGAGACTGCAGCTACGACAAAGAAACAAGATAAAGAACTTGAGGTGGCAGAAATGAGGATGTTGAGATGCTCATTTTGGCTGGATTCGAAGATTGACTGAAGTGAAGAGTGTATCGATCAAGATGAGAGAAGATAGATTGAGATAGTTCGGATATGGTAAGAGACGAGAGCGGGAGCAACGTGGGAAAGAAAGTATTATTATAGATGTGTGTGTGTGTGTGTGTGTGTGTGTGTGTGTGTATAAGCTGCCCACAATGTTGTTGGTGGGAGTGCTTGAGGCATGTCGGGGGCAAAGGAGTAATTCCGGTTGACCGTCCTTAGACCATCCTGGATGTCGGGCCTATAAGCGGGCGACTTGAACGGCCCGCCCTGATATATGGCAGCAGCAGCCCCTTATGGTTCTCACACTCACACTACTATGTTATGACGATCGACCCAATCAGCAAAGTCTGGTACGCATTCGTGCACCGTCGCAAACCCGCCGGGTAGCATCGTCGCAACACACCGTTCGACTAGATGCTCTGCCGCCTCAGGTTCTTGCCCACAGCGGGTACATATTGGACAGGTAGAAAGACCCCACCGATGAAGCGCACTTGCCGTTAGGCAGCTCCTCGACCGGAGCCGATTCGCAGCCACCCAATGTCTCCTCTTATTGGTATCAAAGCCTGACAACTTCTCACCAAGCTTAGAGGAGTGTACGTCCCCGTCCCCACGAGGGATTGAATTCGTCCAAACCGACTTCCATCTCGTATGTGCAGCTCTAGACGTAGTCAGGGATTCTGCGTACAAGGGTTGCCGGGACTTATTTCGGCTCGAAACGGGGGCACCGTCCATTATGCGCAACAGAGGGGTATCCCCATTCCCTCTTTCTTTGATCTTACTCAGCCAGTTTCCCGTAATCGTCTCCCTCCGGATATTGGGGGGGGGGGGGGGGGGGGGGGGGGCTGGATCGCTGCCATTATCGGGCCCCATTCTCTAGGAGTTGTTGCTAGCGTTCCCGACACTATGTGCATCGACTTGCGAAGTTTTACATCCACCTTCTCAACGTTTCTGCTTCTACCCCACACTGGAGCGCAATACTCCGCGATGGAATAGCATAGTGCAGTGCCAAGTAGTGCCGCGCTGAGGGACCGGAGGAACGGTCACAACTTGAAAAACCGTTGGCGGTTCACTTCTTATCTTTCTATTTGAACGGTCTAGTTTCTAGTTTCTTTACTGTCTTTTCTCGGTCATTTTCTCGGTTCTTTTGCCTGGGTCGCCTAACCACCCATCCCACTTAATTAATCGCACCAACCCCCTCTTGCACCTACGCCCTCTTGTGTGTGTGGTGGGGTAAGAGGGGCCCCGAGACGCCTTGGACGATTCCATTACTCGGGGTAAATTTCCTAATTTACTACACACTAATGATCGCAATGACAATGATCTATTTTGACGACATCACCCCTCTTCTCAAATGGGTTATTCTTTGAAATGAATGTGACTACTATTAGATGTGTGTTTGTGTGTATGTGTGTGTTCGTGTGTGTGTTTCGAACCTAGCTGGTCCGATTTTTATATTTTGGCTATCTGTTGTCACCACTCCTTTCTATCGCATTGTTGTCATTTGATGATACAATAATATTTATATTTCATTTGGTGTTTTAACTAATCAAATGATACAAGTTTCACATACTATAGCTTTCTTCAAAAATAACAATTATAACGTCTGTATTAAAAAAAAACCACCATTAGATTATTTGGGGGGCCCGATAGCTCAGTTGATAGAGCACTCTCTTTACACGCAAGGGGCCAGAGATTGATCCCGGGTGCAGTCGAGCTTTTTTTCCTTCTGATCTCTGTCTATTCAGCAGTGAATGGGTAGCTGGGTTTGTTAGATCTGGCGAAAAGTACTTTGGGATAGACAGCGTCCTATCCAAAGATAGAATTTTTTTATTAAAAAAGAAACCAAAAAAAAAGTTAGCTTTCATATAGCGCAATATCCACTAAATGTGCTCAAAGCGCTTTACAACGGGTCCCTGACTAATAGCAACACGTAACATGTAGAACGAGACATGACGCCTGTTAGGCGATGTTACAATTTTTTCCGACAGAGACAACAATGTTGACGACCAGGTACTCATTTTACACCTGAGTACGGTGATATGATGTGAGTAAAGAGTCTTTCAAGGACTAAACTATGCGCCGAGCGAGGCTCGAACCCAGGACCTTCCAATCCGAAAGCGAGTGTCATACCACAAGACCACATAGCCGGACGAAAAGAGAAAAAAGGAATGGAGACAACAACAACCCCCCCCCCCCCCCCCAAAAAAAAAAAAAAAAAATTTTAAAAAAAAAGGTGTTTTTTTTAATCAAAACAAACTCTTCCCACTTCCCATACTTTTGGTCCAGCATGTCACAGACACAAAATATTAACAATCCCTTTTCCTTTCACTCCCTAACCCTCCTTCCGCACTAGGACAAAACTGTCCCGGGACAAATTTGTCCTGTCCCACTGGAGAAAACTTCTATTCAAAAGGGGTTCCGCACTAGGACAGGACTGTCCCAGGACACACCTGCGCGAATGCATTATTTTTTTTTTT
>NC_088360.1:85209712-85212212 GCF_034508935.2 Berghia stephanieae | reverse complement strand
ACAGCAACATTTAACATGTAAGACGGGACATGATGCCTGTTAGGCGATAATTTTTTAGGACAGAGACAACGCTGTTAACGGCCAGGTACTCATTTGACATCTGAGTACGGTGAGAGATTGTGAGTAAAGAGCCTTCTCCAAGGACTCAACTATGCGCCGAGCGAGGCCCAAACCCAGGACCTTCTGATTTGAAAGCGAGTGTCATACCACAACAGACGTTTTTTTATTAGTTTGTTTGTTTTTTGCCTATTGAGCATGGTCGCAGCTCTAAATTTGAATATTTTCTTTTATTTCCACAGATCTATCTTGATGATGCCTTGGGTTGATTCAGTCCAAAACTAAGTTGTCATATTTTATTTAACAATGTTAATGACATTGAACATACATTGATACAACAATGCCATAATTTGTCATGTTTATCATGTAAAATTATGTATGGGTGACCTACAAAACCATTATTTTGAATGGTGATTTGATGATGATGAACAAAATATGTGTGTTGTACAAAATAAATGGCAAAGCTAACAAAATGCAGTCTCCTTAATAAGAGGAGACTGGAGATTGACAAGTGCTGCAACTAATTGAAAAATATTATCAGATGTTTCTCTTAACATGGTTGGAATATATGAGAGGATGTTAATTTTTGTTAACATTTTTCAGTCTTTCATTAGCCCACTCAACACGAATTCTACATGAAGCAATTTCTTTTGTTAATAAAATCTCATTTTCAGTAAAATTATTATGTAAAAAGGGAGGGATATTTACAGTTACCCCTTGAGGTAAAATATCTTGAATCAGGAAACCTTTATCTGCTAAAATTAAAAGTTTTAGTAATCCACAATTGTGTACAACGACCTTATCCGAGACAGACCCTGGATAAAGTTTAGAAACAAAATTTATCACACCATTTGGACTCACACCAACAAGAGCTTTAACAAAATTCATGGACCTATAAGAAGAATAAGTTAACCGTTGTTTATCCATTTCTTTAGGAATAGCAATTTTGTCATCTGTGCAATCAATGATCATTCTGCAATTTGGAAATCTTAAAAATGATGATGGAGCTGATAGTTTATTTTTATATCTAGAAGGGCATGTAACCTTCATAACATTTTCAAAGAGAAGCTTATGGCTTATGTAAAACATGAATAAAAGTGTGTATAATATTTTTTATAGTACTTTCACTAACGCTAAACAATTGTGAAATATGAAGGTTAAGGTTAGTGTAGTTTTGTCTAAGTTTCATAAGTGTAATGAAAATTTGGTCTTTTAATGCAACTGTCTCTTCCTGAACTTCCCATCCACTATAATAAATAATGTTACCTTTAAAGCACTTAACATATTGAACAATAATATTAAATATTTTAAAAGAATGTACACATGTCTCCATTCGAAGAACTTTTTCTGTAAGGCCTGAAACAGTGTAAGTGCATTGAATCTAAGTTGTTTTTTTAAAGCTAGCTATTTCCTTATTTTTGTCTGTAATTTCTTGTTCTTGAATTAAATTTGTTGTTCTATTTAAAATATCCTCACTTGTTCTACAATCTGTTTTTTTAAAGATGGAATCCTGTGATGATGATGACGAGAGTTGAGATGATGATGAGGGTTAAGATAATGATGATGAGGATGATGATGATGAGGAAAATAATGATGATGAGGAATCTGGTTTTTTTTAACAGCGTCAAATAGGGCGAAATTAAATATTATTTGAAAATGAATAAAATCATGAAAATTATATTACACAGTACAAAATCCACGGCCAACTCCATATTCATGTGGCTTTACAATGAAAAACAAAACCCTGTGAGCTTTTATATAGCGCGTTATCCACCAAACTGTTCAAAGCACTTTACAATGATTCCCGGACGGGGTAAGCTTTCAAGCGAATGCTAACTACCTTGAGACCTGATATTGACTGTTTAAAGGGCGACCTTTAGAAAATCCGACAAAATATTGCTGTCTGTGTGAATGACGTCAGAAGTATTCATATTCAACTTTTCTCGATCAACACCGGACTCATCATTTGTAGGTTACTGAAACATGGAAATACTTGTTCCGTGGACAGAGTTTTTGTGAGTTGTTGAGCTTGGGTTATAATCAATGTTATCAACAGCAGCAACAGTAAAAAGTTCTTTCTTCAGATTGATTGGGCAAAGAATTTCTTCCTCTTCGAATCTATTTTCAGCTGTTGATGCGATATCCGATGACAATGACAACATACGTTTATATGAGGAACACAACCCTAGCAAAAATAATGTGTCAATTATCTTCTTTGATCTTGTATGTGTGTATAAAAAAATACTTACATACAACGGTAATGGCGTCTCTTTGATCTGCGATTGTTTTTTTGAAAAGTCGACCCGGTTTTATTTTTATTTTTGGTATTTGACACAATAAGTTGTGATATAGATAGGCTTTCTTGATGCCTGGAATCTGACTTTTCTGAAGGAGACGATCCAACCAAAATCATTTTGATTAATGTCAACAGGGAGTTAGGCAC
>NC_088360.1:85117212-85204712 GCF_034508935.2 Berghia stephanieae | reverse complement strand
TACTGCTGACTGGCCCATTAGCAGAGAAAAGCGAAGAACAAAAGAGTAGCTACTTCCTGCTCTATATTGGTGAAGATGGGCGAGATATTTACAACTCCTGGAACACCGAGGAGCAACTGGCAGTAAGTGAAATGATAGAACGATTCACAAGGTATTGCCAACCAAAGAAAAACGTTCCAATGGCCCGCTACAAGTTCAATTCCAGAATGCAGGCAACTGAAGAAATGGTCGATCAGTTTATTACAGATTTGAAGATTCTGGCCAACGATTGTGAATTTGGAGAAAAAACATGAACAATTTTGAACTTGAAGATGAAGACGAAGACTTACATTTTGAAACATTGCAAATACAGAGCCTCAAAGACGAAGTATTCACCTCAATAAAGATAAAACTTAACGAGAAGAAGACTGCTACTTTAAAGGTGAAAGTTGATATCGGTGCACAAGGCAACTCCCTTCCACTAAGAATCTACAAAAACATGTACCCAGATGATGTCGACAAAGAAGGATTACCAAAATCACTCCAGCCTTCCTCAAGAACATTGATGGCATACGGTGGTCACCAAGTCAAACAATTTGGAACAGTTACTTTTCCCTGTTCGAGTAAAAACAAATACCAAAATGCCTTATTCTATGTCACAGAAGATGAAGGAAACGCAATCTTAGGACTGCCAACAGCTCAAGCACTCAATCTAATCACAATTAATTGCCAACTTAAAAATGAAAATTGTGAAGAGAAGATCAAGAACAGATTTCCATTGGCAAATTCCAAGGCCAATATCACATCAACATTGACAAAAGTATTCCACCAGTGATACATGCTCCAAGAAGAGTCCCAATTATCCTGAAAGACCGAATAAAAGAAGAATTGGACGAAATGACAGAAAAAGGAATCATCAACAAAATCAAAGAAGGTGAACCGACGGCATGGGTCAACAGCCTTGTCTACAGAGAAAAATCTAATGGCAAACTAAGACTATGTCTTGACCCGAAAGATTTAAACAAGGCTATACTGAGAGAACATCATGCCATTCCAACACTTGAAGAAATCATACCGCAACTCAATGGTGCCAAGTATTTCTCATTACTTGATGCAAAAACTGGATACTGGAACATTGAACTGGACGACGAATCCAGTTACCTGACAACCTTCAATATCCCTTTCCGCAGATACAGATTCTTGAGAATGCCATTTGGTCTGAAAATGAGCCAAGACATTTTTCAAGCCAAGATCGATCAGACTTTTGAAAGATGCAAAGGTGTGATTGGAATATCAGACGATATTGTGGTACATGGGGAGACAGAAGAAGAACATGATGCCAACCTCAATGAGATGTTGAAAAGATGTGAAGCCACCGGTTTGAAACTGAATCCAGAAAAGTGCCAAATAAAACAAAAAAGCATCAAATTTTATGGCATCATATGCTCAGAAGATGGTATAAAACCAGACCCTGCAAAAGTAGCAGCTCTCAAGAATATGAAGCCACCACAAACGCCCCGAGAACTACCATCATTCCTAGGACTGACGACATACATGAGCACATTCATTCCAAACACCAGTGACCTTACTGCACCTCTAAGAGAAATCCTGAAAAAAGACAGCGATTTTTGTTGGAATGCTACAATGCAAGAAGCTTATGACAAAATCAAAGAGGCTATATCTGAAAAAGTAACACTTGCATACTTCGACAGCAGGAAATCAATCACGATCCAAGTAGATGCATCACTGAAAGGGTTAGGGGCCACACTTCTACAAGAAGGTCTCCATGTTGCATTCGCCAGCAAATCCCTCACGGAAGAGGAAACAAGATATGCCAATATAGAGAGATAAATGTTGGTTGTCGTTTATGGCTGCGAGAGATTCCACACCTATCTTTATGGACAACAATTCATTGTGGAAAGCGAGCATAAACCCCTTGAGTCCATCCAACTCAAAACATTTGAAGGCAGCACCACCCAGATTGCAACGAATGCTGCTTAGAATTCAGCCTTACAACTTGAAGATAAAATATGTTCCAGGCAAGGAAATGGCAATTGCAGACCCACTGTCAAGAATCTCTCCACAAGAAATGAACTCTATCAACGACCTGAATGTTCAAATACATTCCATACTTTCAGAATTCAGCAACGACAAGCTTCAGAGGATCAAAGAGGAAGTCGAACAAGACACAGAACTAAATGCTCTCAAGCATACAGTTTTCACTGGATGGCCAGAGAAAATTCAAGATGTTGACTACCTCTGCAGACCCTATTGGAACTACAGAGATGAAATCAGCATAGAGGAAGGTATTTTGCTAAAAGGCAGAAGAGTTATCATACCCAAAACATTACAGAAAGAGATCCTTGAAACACTCCATAAACCACACCTGGGGGTTGAAAAAACTCAACTAAGGGCACGAGCTTCAGTGTTTTGGAGAAACATAACCAGAGACATAGCAGAAATCACGAAAGAGTGTAAAACATGCCAAGCTTACCAACCATCTCAAAGGAAAGAACCTCTCATCCCTTCTGAAGTTCCACCCCATGCATGGCACACAATAGGTACAGACCTGTTCTGCCTTGATGGAGAAGAATACCTTTTGGTTGCAGATTACTTCACAAAGTTTCATTTTGTAAGGAAGATTCCGCAAGACCAAAGCACTAGCCAAAAAATAGTGACACTAACGAAACAAATCATTAGTGAACATGGGATTCCTGTAACAATAAGATCAGACAATGGTCCTCATTTCAGCGGGAATGCATACAAACATTTTACACAAGATTATGGAATCCGCCATGACACAAGTTCACCTCACTATCTACGTAGCAATGGATTCATCGAGAGCCAGGTGAAAATAGTGAAACGTACACTCAAGAAAGCATGTGAAACAGCATCAGATCCATTCATGGCCATGTTAGCTCTCAGGACAACTCCGATTGACAATAACACTCCATCACCTGCACAACTACTCTATGGCCGACAACTGAAAGATGATTTGCCAAGAAAAGAATCTCGTGCTCCAGACCTAGAAGAAACCAAATGCCATCTTGAGAATCGGCAGAAAACCCAAGAACACTACTACAATAGATCAACGTATCAACTCCCAAAATTATCAATGGGACAGCCAGTAACCTACCAAAACAAATCGACCAACAGATGGCAACAAAGTATCATAATGCAGAAAGACGAACATCCCAGATCGTACCTTGTCAGAACAGAAAACGACAACATCATTCGTCGAAATAGGCACCATCTACGTCAATTGCCAAATCCAAATACAGCAAGACCAAATCTACATCTAGTGCCAATCATCAGATGGTACAGACAACGGCAGCACAGGTCGAGCTCCCATGCTCACCTGTGCCCGAACAGAACAAGCACGAGCGCTCTTCTGTTCGTGAAGACAATCTGTCTACACAGGAACACAACACACAGACAAACAAAAGTAAATCACCTTATATAACTAGAAGTGGTCGTACTGTTAAGGTTTCACAGACTTACAAACACTGGCGGTCGGTCAATAGAGCGAAGTTGTTTTGTGCCGCCCTATATTTTCCGTAGATTAGCATGTCAACCAAACAAAAAACTTCAATTTTACAATTTTGATAAAATTAAAAATTTAGCACATACTGCTTTTTGTTTTGAATTTAATATTTGATGACTCGTGCGTCGCTCCGCGAAGGTAGCGTCAAATCGGCACGTTTCATCTTTCCCCCGTTGCCTGCGCGGGGTGACAATGAGCGGAGGGTGTGGTGTGGTGGGGAAGTTTTTTTTGTTTATATGAGCCAGTCTTCGTTTGGCCGTCCTGTCCTTATCCTATACTCCGTTGTACCTTGAAGAAAGTTAGTCGGAGTGCTCCCCAATCTCCCTCCACCCTCCCTCCCCAACTAACTATTGTCTTTCACTGCTAAAATAATTAGGCCAAGACGGCCAATCTAGCGATGCACGCCCTGAGGTCCTACTTGGGATAAATTAAAACCATATCAGTTTTATCACTGAAAGAAGAGGCTTTGCTTCACTTAGATATACGGATGAAGAGAATGGCAATAAATATATATTTTTATCATTGTTTTGCTTAAATATATATTAAATATAAAAAAGAACAGTAAACAAAGTATGCACCGAGAAGAGCCCCATGGTACTATAAATAAAAATCCCTGACCCCACGGAGTCCTTCATCCCCGCACATTCCCAACGATCCCTACTCAACTTGTATTGTGTGCATTGTCTAATAATAGTATAATTATAAAGATGTCGCTGATTGTGTGTGAAGTTAACAAGTGCTTTGCGTTTGGAATTAAATGTGGATTTTTAAATTCTATTATTCTAAAGTTGTCTGTCATACCGTTAGTCGTTAGTATTCAGAGAAAAGTATTATCGCTATTGTCATTGTTTATGAAACCTACCTGTTTTTATCTTGAATCATTTTATTTTAAAAAGTTATTTCTGTAATTTGTAACCAATCATGAATCATGTTGATTTTTTAATTGATAATCAATTCCGACACTTATCCCCTCAAGAGAAAATAGTGGTGAAAGATTTAGGTCCACACAAACCAGTGAATTTTAACTTAGTTTCTAACACTCCGAGGAGACAGCGCCGATTGAATAATGATTATTTTTAAAATGTTGAATGGCTTACTGCCAGTGAAAGCCGTTAAAACGCTTCATTGTTTTTATTGCTTGATTTTTGGTGATGTATGCTATAACGGACAACAGGAGGATTCAGTGATATTGCGCACATCTCTCAGGCACTGAAGAAACATTCTGAATCAAATAGCCATGTCACAGATGCTGTTAAATATAAACTTTTCAACGTTGTAGATATAAGAAATCAGTTGGAAACAGGACATGCTGCGTCTGTGAGTCGTTATAATGAACAGGTGAAAGTTACCAGACAAGTTTTGTCCAAGATAATTGATGCTCTTTTGTGAGTACGTCTCGTTAATATTCTAACACACACACACACACACACACACACACACACACACATACACGCACACACAAATACACGCACATATATGCAAACAATTGCAATACCGCCCTCCACACACACACACACACACACACATACACACATACACACACACACACATACAAAGTAGGTCAAATTAAGTTAAATTAACTAGACCAATAAAATTTGATTCTGTATTTCGGATTTGTGCCGCCTTAAATACAATGTGACCAACCGCCCCTGCTTACAAATGATAGGCATGGCCATTTAGCATGAAATATGATTGTGAATACGACCACTAACACGACAGACTTGCAAACACTAGATGCAAATATACACTAAAATAAGCCGCTAGGGCATTGGATAGGTTTTACATTTATCATAATTTAGTCAGTAGTTTAGAAACAGAGGAAACATCTTTTCACAGAAGAATAAAATGAAAAACATTGACAATAACCTCAACATTATAATGTTGTTGGAAAGGGGGATGTTATATAATCATACTGAGTTGAAAACAGCCAATATGGCAACACCATATGGACCCGGCAACTAAAATGCCAACTTCCCCTCAGTTGTGAATAAACATGGTTGACGACTAGACCACATGTGTTTTGTTTGTCATTCATAGTAGGACACAAATCATAACAATAGTTGCATTGTTGCATCGAAAAATATACTTGATCGCATGGTCGTGACTCACATACTCTAGCAGTAACGCCTTTGAATCATTTCCGGCTCTCTGTAATAATATTACATATTATAATTTAGGTGGCGTTTTTATACACCTCCGTTGGAGGTGTACAAAAACGCACCGTTTTTATACACCTCCATTGGAGGTGTACAAAAACGCACCGTTTTTATGCACCTCCGTTGGCGGTGATGGTAAAGTTGTTGCTGCATACGTCCATGAGGTTTAAATAGTTTTAGATTGTAGTTTAGCACGCTGCTTAGTGATTACCGATGTACAATGATAATAAATTAAAGAATAATAACAATAATTTAAAAAATCAAAAGTAAAAAGAAACATGGCACACAAATACTGATCTCAAATAAATAAATAATTTTAGATAATTAAAATCGAAGTATTTTTTAAAAACATGATAAAAAGTTTTTGAAAAAAAAAAAAGAAAGAAAAAAAAGCAAACAAAAACAAAGAAAATCCAAAAAAAAAAAAAAAGTCACCATTGCGAATCGAACCGGGTACTTTCAAGGTTGGAGACTGACAGCTTGTCCACTGCGCTACGGAGCCACCTGACTGTGCATCACATTTAATAAGGTCTTTCTAAAACATTATTTTACCTTCAATGCAACTTCTATTTTCTGGTTTTATATTTCGATTTTTTAAATTATTAATATTTTTATATAAATTTATTAACAAAGACATCCTACAGATGTCACAATATAACTTTCGCCATGTCCAAATGAAGAAACACAATATCGCTAATGAAATTGGGTGGAATGCGCATGCGTGACGGAGGTGTATAAAAACGATCCGTTAAGATACACCGTCAACGGAGGTGCATAAAAACACTACGTTTTTTAAAAACCGACTCAACCGGATTTAAGCTTGTGAGTTGTGAGTTGGGAATCCTAGTAACTGAGCTATCGCAACCCTCCAGCCAACTTTCTTCTTTAATTTTTCAGACCTATTAATAACTTTCACTATTGGGTATTAACTTGTACCAATATCTGATTTTTCACCTACTTATTTTCCCTACCAGATTGCCATTGTAGATGATATATCGTAACATTAATATGATCTGTCTAAAGACGAGACTGGATTTCAGATCATAAAAATATTCCCATAATGTATATTTAACTACGAGGGACGTCCAAATAGAAACCATTATCTTGCCACAATTCAAAAAAGTTTTGAAACTCACATTCATGGTAGAGAATCACTCTTTAGCTACTTTTCAATAAAGTCACCATGAGGCCCCAAGCTCTAAAATCCAATCTTGAGCTATCCCAACAAGATCTTCTTCTATCTTGTACTTCCTTTCCCCTTTGTGGCAGCAGCTTCTAATGGTTCTCACACTACTATGTTATGACGATCGACCCAATCAGCAAAGTCCGGTCCGCATTCGTGCACCGTCTTAAACCCACCCGGTAGCATCTCAACACACAGTTCAACTAGATGCTCTGCGGTTTCGGGTTCTTGCCCACATCGGGTACATGTACAGGTGGAAAGTCCCCACTGATGAAACGCTTTTGCCGTGAGGCAGCAGCTTCTTATGGTTCACACTATTATGTTATGACGATCGACCCAATCAGCAAAGTCCGGTCCGCATTCGTGCACCATCGCGAACCCGCCTGGTAGCATCGTCACAACACACCTTTCGACTAGATGCTCTGCCGTTTCGGGTTCTTGCCCACAGCGTGGACATAAAGGACAGGAAGTTAGACCCCACTGATGTAACGCACCGGCCGTTAGGCAGCTCCTCGACCGAAGCCGATTCGCAGCTACCCAGTGTCTCCTCTTACTGGTATCAAAGCCTGGCAACTTCTCACCAAGCTTAGAGGAGTGTAGGTCCCCGCCCCCACGAGGGATTGAATTCGTCCAAACCGACTTCCATCTCGTATGTGCAGCTCTGTCCGTAGTCAGGGATTCTGCGTACAAGGGTTGCCGGGACTTATTTCGGCTCGAAACGGGGGCACCGTTCATTATGCGCATGAGAGGGGTATCCCCATTCCCTCTCTCTTTGATCTTACTCAGCCAGTTTCCCGTAATGGTCTCCCTCCGGACATCGGGGGGCTGGATCGCTGCCATTACCGGGCCCCATTCTCTAGGGGTTGTTGCTAGCGTTCCCGACACTATGTGCATCGACTTGCGAAGTTTTACATCCACCTTCTCAACGTTTCTGCTTCTACCCCACACTGGAGCGCAATACTCCGCGGTGGAATAGCATAGTGCCAGGGCGGATGTTCTCAGGAGCGCTTGGCTAGCGCCCCAAGTCGATCCCGCCAGCTTCCTCAGAAGACTATTCCGCTTCTCTATCTTCCGGGCAACCCCTTCGAGATGAACCCGATAGGTAAGGCTGCGATCCAGCGTCACCCCTAAATATTTTGGACGCGGCTCATATGGGAGTGGCTGGTCCCCGACTAGGACATTCAGTTTACGGGTGTGCCAGCCACTGCATAAGTGAAATGCAGTGGCCACGGTTTTTGAAGTGTTCATCTTCAGGTACCACTTGTCAAAGTAGGATTTGAGTCTGGTGACGTCCTCGCTGAGTACGCTCTCGAGACGGGTCCACACTTTACTCTGAGTAACGAGTGCCCAGTCGTCTGCGTATCCCAGCCTCAGGGAGGAAGTGTTCGGCATATCGCTAATGTAAACGTTAAACACCATTGGCGCAAGTACCGACCCCTGAGGGACCCCATTCTTCAATTTCCTAACTTTGCTCGTGACGTCTCCCAGCGCGACGTGGAATTGCCTTTCCCTAAGATCGAAGAGAACAACTTCAAGGTCTTTTTGCACCTTATGATTTTTGCAAGTTTGAGCATTAACCCATCGCACCAGACCGTATCGTACGCCGCTGATAGGTCTATAAACACAGCACCTGTTTGCTGTTTTCTCTCGAACCCGTGCTCAATATGCTCTGTAAGGGCAATGACCTGCTCCGTGGTGCACCTCCCTTCCCTGAAGCCTGCCTGCTCAGGTGGCAGGGCAGCGTCTAGGACCGGCCCCCATCGGTTTAATAGAACACGCTCCAACAATTTGTAAAGACAGCTCAGCAGCGATATGGGTCTGTAACTGTCTGCCTCCTTCGCCGGCTTCCCTGGCTTCAGGATGGCAACTATCTTCGCATGCTTCCACACTTGTGGAAGCTTTCCGTTTGCAAGGATGTCAGACATTGCCTCTGCTAGCCAGGCCCGTGCCCTGGGGCCCAGATGCGTCACCATATCGGGATATACACCATCTATCCCAGCTGCTTTGCCGTTCTTCACTTCGCTAATGGCTGCACCCACTTCTCGGGGACTGAACGGGGCCGTCCAGTCCGACTCCTCCGCAGGTAGCGAGTCCAGAATCGTACGGTACGCCTTGCGGACACCGCGCTCAAAAGCCTGATTAGGGATCCGCTTGCTACGGTTCTTAATATTCTTGGCAATTGTGTCTGCCTCGCATTCCGGTGCAGCCTTCGCGAAATTCCGATCTGGGTCCAATTTCTTTATCAAACGCCAAGCGTGGCGGCTGGAGTGTGTAAAGTCGAGACTTTCCACGGTCTCCTGCCACCGTTGCTTCCTTCCCTCTGCCAGAGACTGAAGTAGTCTATCGGCTGTGTCCTGGGACTGGGTCTGCTGGTACTCTCGGTACAGCTCTTCCGACTCTGCTGTCCAGCAAGGGGTGTAGAATTTCCGTTTGCCCCGTGGAATAGAGCGTTGAGCGCTCTTAACCAGTAGCCTACTAAATCTGGTTATATTCTTGGACTTGGGAGGAATGGCAGGGCAGACCTGCTCGATATAGGAACTGAATTCCTCCCAGTCAGCCTTCCTGAAATTCCATCTGCAAAGTGGGAGAGACTGCACCCTCGGTATTGTCACCCCAGCTGTGACAAGAACCGGCCTGTGCTGGCTATGCGGAAAGTCCCCGAGGACTGTCCGCTTCACCTGCAGTGGTTCACCGTTCGCGCCTTTCGTTACGAGGGTGAGGTCTGGAGTATACTCCTTCTTATGGCGGGTACCCCGGAAGGTACCCTTGGCTGTAGGATCGTACACTAGGTGTAGATCATTACAGTCCATCCATGAGCGGAGTTGTCTTCCTGCCTCGTTGCAGTCTCGGTAGCCCCATTGGTGATGGTGGCTATTAAAGTCTCCCAGACAGATGGAAGGATGGCTGACCACCGGTACCGGTGGTGTAGTCCAAGTCGCTCTAGGTGGTTTGTAAATATTATGCAAACACAGTCCACCTACTTCCACGGAAATTCGGTTCACCCCATTGCTGTCCGTTACGCTCTCAATGACCCTTACCTTCGATGGCTCTTTAGCGTAAACGCTAACCCCTCCTTTGAGCCTCGAAGTGTCCTCGCGTTGGACCACCGTATAGCCTGGGATCTGAAATCGGGAAGATTGCGCGCCTGGATAAAGGTGGGTCTCCTGTAAAAGGAGGATATCAACGCAATGAACGGCCAGTAGCTTTGATAAAAGCTCATTTTTTGCCATACTCTGGCTCTCGACGTTCAGGGACAATATACACGTCAGTTCGCCATCCCCGCCGTCGCATTTTCCAATCGGCAGGCCGCGAATCGATTGATGCATGGGACGTTTGCTTTTTTCTCGGACGTGCCGACGACCCGGGCGACACGAACGCGGTATTATTTGGCTAGGCGGCAGACCGCTTCGCCATTGACGGGACTGATTTGGACTCGACATAAGGACAATAGTGTGGCGCCCGGGATAGGGCTGCTATTCGGGCACCGGGTTTGGATCAAATTTAGTCACACACCGGGGCGAGCAGCTCATGTGGCTCGTTGGCTCGATACCCGGGATGGTCTCGTGACGGTCGACCGGGATTTACACCTTTGCCCTCCCGTGTGCCTCAAGCCCCCTCACCAACTGCAAGGTAAAGATCCACGAGGGGGGCCGTGAGGCGAATAAAGGGCCGGAGCAGGTGAAAGTCAGACGGTGCCAAATTTGAAAAGTGGTGATCAAATATTTTAGAATGCAATTCTTGAAAGCCCCCATAAGACCCTTTGTATGTTTCGGCTACGCCGTCATCATGACACCGATCCAGAAAGTTTTGGGAAACTTCCACTCTTGTATTCTTCTGTGAACTTTTTTTTTTTTTTGATCAACATGGCCCAATCTATCCAATACTCAAATATGTCATAGATAATTTCATGAATGGTGATTTTACAAAAAAAAAATAAAAAAAAAAAAAAAAATAAATTCAACTCCCCAAGCAATCTACCGACTCTTCACTCCTAACTCCTATCACATTTGATGATCTCGTTGGTCCGGAATAAATATAGAGTTATGATCACTGTTTTCTAACATTGGCTGACTAGACTTGAATTCGTTTTCTAGAGATACGACCATCTTTGAAAAAGAACACCACTGATAAACATGAGACTTAGGGAGCGTTCACATATTACGTCATCAGCTAGGGGGGAGGGGGGGTCTACCAAATGTTGACCTGTGTTGACATGGGGGGGGGGGGGGGGGTCAGACCCAAGATGATGTCATCAAAACATAGGCAAATTAAGCCTATTTCAAAGTTTGTTCCTTTCAAAACAGCTAAAGATAAATTGCTATGATGAGTATTGCCCATCTCTCAAGAAACAAAATGGGAAAGGGGTATCACTTCTCAAAAGGCGAACTTGCCCTAAATGTTCATTGTATCACTCCTCGATCACAGCAATGAAAGACCATTCACGAAAATGCGGCATAATGAAGAACAGCAAATGGGAGAAAATGATGACGATGAAGATGAAATTGATGATACTATTTATAGTACATTGCCAGAGGTCCAAGGCAGAAACATTTTTGAATCAATTAATTTTATGTTTGGAAATTGAAACAGAAATTCATTCCACTAAAAGACTAATATGCTATAAAATAATTTGCCTCCTATACTATTTTAAATTACACTATTTTTTTAAATAGCTCCTGCACCAAGTAGCCTAATTTAATAATGTTTGTTAGATTTTATCTTTGCAAATTTAAATTTTATGTCCCCATTGTATCGTAAAACATAAATTATCAACAGTTTCTGAAATTAATAAAATGTCTGAATGTGTTTTATCAAACGTTGATAATCAATGTTTATGGTTTGAAAAACGAATAATAAATATTGTGAAATTAAAGTTATCTTTTAGTTTTATTAAATTAGATGACGTCATCATCTGTTGGGGGGGGGGGGGGGTCAGGTCAATGATGACAAGTGATGACTTGGGGGAGGGGGGGGGGTCTAAAAAGGGCAAATTTTTGATGACGTAATATGTGAACGCTCCCTTATACTACATTGCATTCTCACCAGCGTATATGGGCTTCTTGATTCTCACCATAATGTTCTGGTTGTTTCATGAAGAGTTTCAGACGGTGTCTTCTTTTTGTAAACAAAAACAAAGCAACAGCTCTGACTTCTAGCTTTGACCATTCTGTGATAGGAACCGCCGTCTTAAAAACACTGTAGTAAAGATGACTTCTTTTTCTCTCTCTCCCAGACAAAATAGAAGCATTGATTAAAATAGAAGACAAAGGGAGTAAATATATTATGCCCCTGGTTACTCGAAGTCTGTTACTGACCTTTCTGGCCATCCAACATTGGGCTATTGGTCAGTACTGACCCCCAGACGCTAGTACCTGCGTGTCAGTGCTGACGAACAGGCGCCAGCGCCTGGGGGTCAGCACTGACCAATAACCTGGTGTTATTGGTCAGTATTGAACAACAGGTGCCGCCGCCCACAGACAGCCTCTCTTCGGTCTGTGCCACCGCCCGCCATTAATCAGCACTGACGAACATCGGGCCTGTTCGTCAGTGCAGACAAAGACCTCTTCGCACTTATTTGTCACTTCCTAAAGTAAAAAAAAACAAAAAACAATTAAATTCCCAGGCTTTCAAGGCCAACTTATCCGATGACACTAAGCAACACGTGGTCACTTAGATAAATTTGATGTCTAACGCGTTAGATCGTGGCCTTCGTAAAGTTATGGCCTGATACTTACCAAAAAATGACGTCAAACTGCCAGTCTTTTGCCATAAAAGAAAACAAATCGTGAGTCGTATTCAGTAGTTCAACCAACGAAATAACTTGTTTCCTTGAGCTCTACTAACAACTCACTAACCGGTGCAAAAACCAAATAATGACGTCAAACTGCCGGTCCTTTTGGATTTCAGTATCAGGCTATAACATAACGATGGCTACGGTTAGATGCCGTTGGGGCAACGGTATGACTGTCGTTTCAAGCCACCATACGATTCTTTTTTATTTTATGTTGTCTTTGTGTGTATGTGTTTTTGTTTTTATTTTTTTTTTGTTCGTATATTTTCGTTATTGCTTAAATTAAAGAAAAATAGAGGAAACGTGTTATAATATAATATTTCTTGTTACGATTCTTTTATAATACATTGTCCATTCTATTGATGAGGTTTTTAAAAAAATGTATTTGTTTTGTTTTTGTTTTTTGTCATGCAAAAAAAAAAAAAAAATAATAATAGCGGAAAGGAGGAGAAACCTGATAACGAATAGATAATTCCATATTTTTTTTTTTTTTTGGGAGGGGGGGGGGGGGGGGGGGGGGGGGCCAGCGTGGCTCAGCGCTACGGTCTTTGCTTCGTACCCGAAAGGTACCGAGTTCGATTGCTTCTTTCTTTATAAAAAGAACATTACTTTCCTCCTCATGCCTTTTAATGGCATCAGTTAAAGCCTTCAAGGAGGCAAATTTGTTGCCGACAGCGAGTTCCATAATTTGTAGCTTTCTCCTGTCTCAGTGAGATTCGAGCAAGCCGAATTTCAAATGACAGAATGAAAAAAGACGAGACAATGAAAGAGCTTCACTTTCAGTTCTGACGTCACGCATCAGTGAGCATGCGCGTTGGAGGAACCGAAATATAAGGTTTCCAGTTTGGCGTTTCAACAGCAAATTTGGTATTTTTCTCAGGATTGAACAATATCATTTGTTTAATTAATTGATAAATTTATTAAACAAATCTCACGTAAACCGATAAAAAAAGGTGAAACCAAGGGACTTCCTTGCGACTAGTATGGGACAGGAAATGCGGATTTATTTGTCGTAGAGCAAGTTATTTCAAAAATGGCATTTTTCCATAATTTTGGCGCCGTCAGTACAGGCGCCAGAACTGACCAATCAGTGCTGACCCCCAGACGCTGGTGCCTGTTCCAGGGTTGCCAGTTTGGCATTTTAAATGCCAGATTCCAAAAATCTGGCATTTTTGAAAACCGTTTGGCATTAGAAAAATCATTTGGCATTTGGCATTTTCATTTGGCATTTTCTTTTCTTGTATATTATACTTCAAATGACACCTTTTCTCAACCGTGGTGTAGTGGTTTAGCACTCCACTTAGTAGTCAGTAGGTAAAAAATACCCCAACAGGAAATTTAGTATAATTCAAAAAAAGAAAAAAGAAAACATGCAAGCCACCAGGATATGATAGTAAATTGTCTATCAAAAGTGACTAGTTTTCTTAGTGGGGGTGGGAGTCAACAGACTTTGGCATTTTTTTTGGAGTGTTTTGGCATTTTTTGAGTCTTCCCCTGGCATTTTGTTGAAAAATAATCTGGCAACCCTGGCCTGTTCGTCAGTACTGACCCCCAGATGCTAGCGTCTGGGGGTCAGTACTGACGAATAGTCACTCCGTTTAGAAAATGGGTCTGTTATTTGCAGAGACAATTCTGAGTGTATTTGTGGCAGAAAATCATTTGCGAAGGACTAGCGTCCCACGCCCAAATGATAGCTAACAGTGATTGCTCGTTTACTGGTTTGATTCCTGTGGTCATTACACTGGATTGATCGCCGTGGCCATAAAGGGCACGCAACACCTCCTTTAATCTACATTAATGACTTACACCAGGAATCCAATTAATTGAGATTGTTTGCAATGATAACCTTCTATATCGTACAATAAGAACTGAACGTGACACAGAAATTCTTCAAGCTGATCTAGATAGCTTATAATGCTAGGAAATAGAAACTAAACTAGCTTGGGATTCCTTCCTCAAGTGTCAGGTTCTACAATTCACAAACAACAGGAAAATCAGATACCTATTCAACCTACACGATACATAACAATA
The DNA here is from genome assembly GCF_034508935.2 of Berghia stephanieae. Classification (NCBI taxonomy): domain Eukaryota; kingdom Metazoa; phylum Mollusca; class Gastropoda; order Nudibranchia; family Aeolidiidae; genus Berghia; species Berghia stephanieae. The sequence continues at coordinate 85,190,028 of NC_088360.1, read as the reverse complement.
ACACCGCACTAGAAGAAGTGAGCAAGGCAAAATATCTAGGAGTGACAATAACTAACCAACTAAATTGGAAAGATTATTTAAAACATTATTTAAACATTAAAAAAAATAAAAATAAAAAAACAAAACAAAACAACAACAACAACAAAAAACCAACAAACAACAACAAAAAAAAACAAAAAAAAAAAAAAAACAAAAAAAAAACAAACAAAACAAAACAAAGCAAAAACAACAACAAACAAACTCTGCTTTAACCCTATTTTCATACTAAAATAGAAAGTATTAGAAAGTCCTATTTCCTGATTTGGGGTCCATTTGGCCCCCCTGACTTGCAAAAAAAAAAAAAAATACTAGAAAGTCCTATTTTCTTATTTGGGGGCCATTTGACCCCCATGATTTTACTATGGAAAATTCAGTTAAAATAATATTTTCTCATTAAATGTATGGGGTTAAAACATGTTGTTTTTGTTGTGACATCATGCATCTATTTATTTAGTGACATAGTCGTGTCAATATGATCCACAACTTACTGGTAGATGGCATCTACAATAATTGACTAAGTTAATTTTGTTTCCTGTTTGCTGTCCAATATGATGAGCGCCAGTTTCATCAACTCTAATCCAGAAACATCCAAGTAAGTACTAACTCTTTATTTTTTTTTTTTCATTAGAAATGTGACGAATGAAGATGATTCTTATACTTATCCTATGTAATAAAAATGAATTGATAGTAGATCTATCATTAATTTTCTGATTGTAGTACTAGCTAGAATGAATCGCCAAACATGAAATGATGAAACAATACTGGATAAATGAAAGTGTTAATATTCAATTTAATGTTTCTTGCAATACTTGCCTTACTTTCGTGTCTTGCTTATCTTTTCTTATTGTGTGTACCCTACCTTAACATAACATATAACATATGGTGTAGGGCGACATAGGATAAAATCCTTTGAATGCCCATTAAATTGATTGAAAGATTACAATAATGATACACGTGGTAAAGATAGTATAACAACTTAAATACACTCATGTAAATGTGATGTACAAACATATATCTTTAACCTTGACATGCAAAGCACACACACACACACACACACACACATACACTCATACATCCAAACATATAGAAGATGGCCATAATAAGGTAACAATGCATAATATTTGCATACAAGATTGAACGGCATGTCAACAGCAGTGCAAACAAGCATCATTCGTCATATATAAATCCTTCCCACATATTTGTTTGTAACTTCTTATATGAAAAGTTATTTATTTTCTAGTACCGTTTTTCAATGTCTAGGTGAACTAAATTGATAGCTTGAATGACTACGTTATGTCTCAGCCATAGTGTCATGAATTTGCTAACTAAATGGTTTGTATGTTGTTTTTTTTTTTAAATCAGCCATCCGTTGTGTGGTCTAAATTATGCTGCACTGGGCCTAATAAAAATTATTATTATTATTATTATTATTATTATTATTATTATTATTATTATTATTATTATTTTATTATTATTATTATTATTATTGAAAATTGTGAAATGAAATTAAAGATAGAGCTTCCTTTGATATCTTTAGTATTTTTTTCTCTAGGCTAGGGCTATTGGTCAGTACTGACCAATAGGTGCCAGCGCCTGAGTACTAAATAAGAGGTACCACCGGCAATTGATCAGTACTGTCGAACACAGGGCCTGTTCGTCAGTGCTGACAAAGACCTTTTCGAACTTATTCGTCACTACTGGATTATTTCATTAGTAATAAAATTATATAAAAAATCCCAGGCCAACTTATCCCATGACTGTTTGTTACACTTAGACAACTTTGATTTAAGTTTAACGCGTGGGGCAATGGAATGACTCTCACTCTCATTGTTTTATGCCGCCATAAGATTCTTGTTATTTTATGCTGTCCATTCTATTTATGTATTAGTTGTTTTGTTTTTTGTTATGTTTTTTTTAAAAAATAGTTTTTCGTTTCTTTTGTTTGCTCATTCAGCCCACGCCAGCTTGTTGCTGGTTTCAGTTCTAAATTCATAATCACAACCGTGACGACCCAAGAAAGAGCAGCTTTATTATTTTATGACATTATTGTCAATTATTCTAAGACTAAGACTGGTAGAGGCATGTCTTGACAATTTCCAAGAATCGTCTATTTGGAATGAATAGAATTATTATAAAAGGATCCTTGAGGATTGTAGATTTTGAATCTTTACATAAGAGTTAGGGAACATAATGACAATCGTTCAAGCGTAAGAAAAACAACTGGTTTGAAAGTCATGAAAATTTGTTACTTATTTCCTCTAAACTGTGTCATGTCGGGCTGATTGAAAATGTTCAAAATTGATTTTATGCACAAAATCTGAGTTTTTGTGTTTTATTAAAGAGAATGATCAAAATTTGTTAAACTGACAAAATCTATAATTTCACATGTAATGACCAATCGTTTAACTGTTAAATCCATTTTGCTATTTAGTTAATTCAGATATAATACTGTTTGGAAGTTATAGGTGACATAGCGGGTGGTTGGATGGGAGCATCACCCTTGAATCATATACCTATGATGTTCGCATGGGTGTACGATCCGATAGTGATGTCGTTTCTTCTTCTCTTTACTAGCCTATCCTGCTTCTTTGGTTTGTGATTGTATTTTTGACAGGGGATATTTTTTTTCTGTAAATCTTCTGCCTGTTTGCTCTTGGTTATTTATAATTTAGCTTATATCTTTAGGTTATGATTTTGATTTACATTTGTACTATTTTTGTTAGATTGCTTGTTTTTTTTTGTTTCAGCGGTCTCTCATATAACCTCAATTGTGTTGGAAGAGACCTAAAGCAACAAACAAACAAAAAAAAAAAAAAAAAAATAGGTGACATATGTTATGAAAAGACTTCCCAGAATATCGATGGGTTCTTGAATCAAGTTCTAAAAGTCATACCGTTTGATACGGGTCAATAAGCCGGGGTTGATCCTAGATTCTATGACGTGAGATGAACTAGTAACAATCATTATTCTTAAAGTTTATCCACTGTCTAAGACACAAGTTGAGATAAAAGCCACTTAATGCAAGACAATAAACGTTCAAGGTTACTCATAGTTTTGTGTGTTGGTCCGTTATATTTCCGGATGGCAATGTTGTGAGCTTCTTAGCCAATCATACAGCATCTATTCCCGTCCCCAACATTTGCTCTCTTCATCATCACCACAACTACATCATCATTAGAGGAAACACGGGTGATATCAAAAAACTGGTTCCGATCTCAATGGAAGTGTAAAACCACTCTTCTGGAGGACTGGATACCTTGTGTAATTCATCTTCTGGTTTCAGATTGATGGGATCTTATTTTCTAGTCTAAATAGGTAAATGCTGGTCGTCTTCTGTACTTCTCATTACTGCCTCCACCACCAATATATATTTCAACCACATATTATCACTATCATACGATAGGTGGATATTCGTTTAGCACAGGGACCAACTCCCCCTCTCCTTCCATTTCCAGTGCATCCTAAAATCTTGACAGAAAGTGTTCCCATAGGCCAGTTTTAAATCTTTCGCCTGGGTGGGGTTCCTACCTCCCATAGTGGGCAGGGGGGTACATACTGTGTCTTCTATCCCCTTATAACTGTCTTCCAACATGCTTTCTGTCTTTATCTTGGAATGAGATTACTCGGTTTTGTCCTGGCCCTGGCCGGAGTCCTAGCTGGGAGGGAAACAGTCAAATGCATAGTTATTGTTTTGGGAGATGCTATTTTTTGCCTTGTAAATCATCTCTCTGTTATGTTTTATTATATTTATTTTTAATGTATAATGTAAGCATATGAGTGTATTCCTCTTTGTTGGATTTTGTGCTTGTGTCCGGATGAGACTTAGAGGTGATCTCAAACTAAGTACATTGGTGGTTTGCTCTTGGAATCTACATCTGATCCCTATTTGTCCCCAGTTCCTCTATGTCTTACTTCTTCTTGGGTGCTTTAATTGTACTTCTAGAACTTTTTACTATCCCATTTTCTTCCTATTTACTGGCGCTGATATAACCTAAATGTGTTGCAAGCGCCGTAAAACCCTTAAAAACCTTAAAAACAAACAAATCTTTCGCGCCAGAAAAACAATTGACAAAAGATGATAGATGTTGAGTGGATTTTAACATGAGAGAACTAACGAGTTGAGAGCAGAGATTTAAAAGGACAACAAAGGGGATAGAATAAACAACAAGATTGACCCCCCCCCTCTCCCACCCTATAATACGAATGACAACCATAGATAAACTTCAAGTCCTTACCCAAAGACTTCGAGGAATCGCGGGTCAAATGTGCATAGGTCTCATACTCGTCCCTGGCATGGGAAAACCACCAACAAGTGCCAGCGCTCGACCAATATTACTCCGTTTTCTCTATAAAGTCATGGGGGCCAAATGACCCCCAAATCAGGAAATAGTACTTTCTGTATTTTTCTCTTTGAAAGTCATGGGGGCCAAATCTCAAATTCCAAATGAGCATGCTCAGTGTGAGTAAACTATGCATGTGACAAGCATGAAATTTGGCATGGTCATGGACCTTGTGATTTTAGGAAAAGTCACCAAATTTCAGGTCTCTGCGTCAAAAATTGACTGTTTTATGAATAAAAAACACACCCCTGGGGTCTTTTTGGCCCCCAAGTATGAAAATAGGGTTAAGCTTCCTAAGAGGAAATTATAGAGCAGTAAAGTTAGGTGCCCCAAACGTAAACAATAACAAGTTGCTAGTGATTTCCGTTAGGGACCGGAATAATTTACGCACAATATAGGTCTCCCAATTTTGTAGTTTGAGTTGTAGGCAATACACTTTCAGTATTGAAAATATGTTTACATAAAATCTAACAGTTGCAGAAATAATAATATAAGGCTAAATTATTATGAAAATCAGGCTCCGAATAATTCTCGTTTTGTTCACACCAGCGCAATAATTTGCTCTGGTCTAAAAATAGATAGACTGTAACTTTTGATAAATTTTAGAAAATTTTACCTTTTGTTCCATAAAATATCCATATCTAGACATTATTTGATGCATGATCGAGTATTTATGAATATGTGTTTCTTTTGCCACCTAACAGCCAAATTTTAAAGGTTATTTTTTTCTATTATTTACATTGGAACGTGAGCTGTCAAGACAGGAACATGTGGTTTGCCACGTGCTTCTCGACCTTTGTTTACGTTTGGGGCACCTAACTTTACTGCTCTATACGACAGTTGGCGGGAAATAAAATTAAAGCTAGGGGAGGGCATCCGGGTCACCAAAAGGTCATCGACGCTTTAGGTTTTGAGAAGTCAGGTCATCGACGACTGAGAACTTCCCGACCTCCACTTAGTTCTCGATGCTTTTCTCGTCTCGAGAATCTTGGTCGTCGATGCTTCTCGTATTGAGTCCCGAGTCCCGAGTCTCGAGACTATACTGCGCGAGCGACGCACGCGTTACTAACAATGTGTACTATCAACTATAGAATAGTAAAGTTTGCTGCCCCAAACGTAAACAAAGGTCGAGAAGCACATGGCAAACCACATGTTCCTGTCTTGACAGCTCACGTTCCAATGTAAATAATAGAAAGAAAATAACCTTTAAAATTTGGCTGTTATGTGGCAAAAGAAACACATATTCATAAATACTCGATCATGCATCAAATAATGTCTAGATATGGATATTTTATGGAACAAAAGGTAAAATTTATCAAAAGTTACGTCTATCTATTTTTAGACCAGAGCAAATTATTGCGCTGGTATGAACAAAACAAGAATTATTCGGAGCCTGATTTTCAGAATAATTTAGTCTTATATTATTATTTCTGCAACTGTTAGATTTTATGTAAACATATTTTCAATACTGAAAGTGTATTGCCTACAACTCAAACTACAAAATTGGGAGACCTATATTGTGCGTAAATTATTCCGGTCCCTAACGGAAATCACTAGCAACTTGTTATTGTTTACGTTTGGGGCAGCAAACTTTACTGTTCTATCTGCATTGTTCACCCCTCTCTCGTCGGCGATGATTCCAGCGAAGCTCGAGACTTTTTTGCGTCTCGAAAAAGTCTCGAGCATCGCTCTAGTCATCGGTGCTTTCATTCAATACCTAGTCATTGGTATTGGGTATTGACGTTATATCATATTTTAAACAGCTAACAAAACACAAACGTCGTAAATAGATCAAAATGGTTATAGGTATCAATGTTTTATTATTATACAAAGTGAATTTATTTAATGTATTTTAAGTTTTAATACAAAAAAGCCATCCAAAGCTCAGTTGAAGTGCTACTTCTCGGGAATTCCCGACTTTTCCTTGGTCATCGAGTTCGGGAAGTTTTGAGTGTTGGTGGCCGATGACTTGAGGTATCATCGAGACTTCCGCTCGACACTAATTAAAGCTCTACAAAACCTTTGTTAGACCTACACTGGAACTCTGTTTGGGACCCTCGACACAAAGGATAAGAAAATCCAAGAAATAGAATGCAAAACAGAGCAGTGAAATTTATTAATAAAAACAACAAAGATTAAAAAAAAAAAAAAAACAAAAAAAAAAAAAAACAAAACAACAAAACAACAACAACAACACAAAACTGATTTAGATCTTGAACGGCTACAACAGAGAAGAAAGCGTGATAAAGTGATGATATTTTGCAAAACGACCTAGTGAAATTACTTCTCGGTGACATTCAACAAATAAGAGGAAGCCATCCAAGCTTGTGGTTCCCCACTTGTTCTCGTTCATACCATCGACATTGAGACATATTCAGTAAAAAGAAAAATATTGTGGTCTAGGGATCTTCGAAATTGAAGTTACCTGTCCCCGCGGAATTATGCCATATTTGGGGCAAAATTATGCCAATATTATGCCAAAAAAAGGAAAATTATGCCATAAATTCGACATTATGCCATAAATTATGCCAAAAATCCGACATTTGTGCATGTTCTTGCGTGCTTTTGTAACCCCCAAAATCTAATTTTCACAATAAATATGAATACTGATAGGTTTAAAAGCTACATTTTCATTAAAAACGACTAAAAAGCAGAAATATATACCAGACTATTGTTTTTTTCTTTTTAGGGTTTTACTGCGCTTGCAACACATTAAGGTCATATCAGCGCCAGTAAAAAGGAAGAAAATGGGATAGTAAAAAGTTTTAGAATTACAATTAATAAAGCACCCAAGAAAAAGTAAGACAGGGGAACTAGGAACAAATCGGGATCAGATGTAGATTCCAAGAGCATACCACCAATGTACTTAGTTTGAGATCATCTATAAGTTTCATCCGGACACAAGCACAAAATCCAACAAAGAGGAATACACTCAAATGCTTACATTATACATTGAAAATAACAAATATAATAATACATAACAGAGAGATGATTTACGAGGAAAAAAAATACAAGGCCAACATTTTCTGTAAAAAAAAAAAGAGGCAATTTTTTATTGTTTTTATTTTAAGCTTTTTGCTGACGGATGCGGAGTCGGATGCGGAAGGCCACAGGATGCGGCCGCATCGGATGCCGATGCGGCCGCATTTTCCTGGAGGGACAGAGTTACAAGAAGAAGAAGAAGAAGAAGATAATGTAGTGTATTCTTGCCCACACCACCAGCCCGCATTTCTATGCCGTTGAGTCTGTCGGGTCCATTTGATGACTCCTTTACACTGTCCTGCTACATAGATAAACTACCTTTGGTGAAGTTCTTCTTTCTCGAAAAATGATATTTGGTTCACGAATGAAAGTCTACAAAAGTCAAAAATTAGAAAAAAATAAATAAATAAAAAATAAAACATGACAGAAACCCGATAGCAGATATTGAATTGAATGAAAAAAAAAAAAAGGAAAAGATTATTAGGATAACAAAAATATTTTAATAAAATTCTTCTGTCCATCATCAACACCAACACTGCTGAATCAATCCCGTGGACCAACTGTAGTCAGTTTACGACGGCCATTCATATTCATATCATCATTCATAATAGTAATAGAATATAGAGATAACAGTACAGTAGACAGTAAGTTACTGTGACGGGGTTTGAGTTTGGTAAAAATTTCAAATTGTGTTGAGTTCAGTAAAACCTCTATCTAGCTATGTCATTACAACTACAACGTGCTTTTCAACACGATTCTACCAAAGTTTTGAAAATCAAAAGAAAAGTTATGTTTAAGTTTAAGATGTGTTATTGTTATTTGTTTCTCTACGGCTGTTTATTTTTTTAAATTTCTTTTTTTTTTTTGGGGGGGGGGGGGGGTGTTTGGGGAGCTTTTTTCTTTTAAAATTTCACTTTTTGGGAGGCCTTCCGAAAGCTCCTACATCCCCAGTATTCATGTTTTTTATAATGTTAACTGTTATAGTAGGGGGTTTGGAAGGTGGAAAAAAAACCAAAAAAACAAGTCTTCCCCCTCCCAAACCCCCTAACTCTACTAGAACATTATAAAAAAAGTTTTCCCCCTCCCAAACCCCCTACTAGAACAAGAATACTGGGGATGTAGGAGCTTTCGGAAGGCCTCCCCTCTTTTTATCCATGTTTAACTAGTTTAAGTTTAATTGACAACAAAGTGTGACGTTATTGGTTGTAAGAATGGTAATTGTGAAGCGTTGATTGTAGTAAAGCCTCGTCTCGTCTGCATTGTAAATGTCATTAGGGTCATACTGCTGACTGGGTGGGGATCCTGACCTCCCATAGCGGGCAGGGAGGTCCATACTGTGTCTTCTATCCCCTTTATATCTGTTTTCCAACATGCTTTCTGTCTTTGTCTTGAAATGAGGTTACTTGATTTTGTCCTGGCCCTGGTTGGAGTCTTGGCTGGGAGGGAAACAGTCAAATGCATAGTTATTGTTTTGGGAGATGATATTTTTTTCCTTGTAAATCATCTCTCTGTTATGTATGATTATATTTGTTATTTTTAGTGTATAATGTAAGCATTTGAGTGTATTCCTCTCTGTTGGATTTTGTGCTTGTGTCCGGATGAAACTTATAGGTGATCTCAAACTAAGTACATTGGTGGTATGCTCTTGGAATCTACATCTGATCCCTATTTGTTCCCAGTTCCCCTTTGTCTTACCTTTTCTTGGGTGCTTTAATTGTAATTCTAGAACTTTTTACTATCCATTTTCTTCCTTTTTACTGGCGCTGATACGATATTAACGTGCCGAACTGGTTCAATGTAAAATGCATTTTCATTACCTTTTTAAATTGTATTTTTAAGATATTTTTCTCAAACCAAGATGAAATCAAGATGTAGCGATTAAGCGGAGAGATTATATAGAGAAAAAAATCTGTTTTCGGGAATGTGTAGCGTATAAGCAGAGTGTGCGATTAACCAATGTGCGATTAAGCGGAGTGAACTGTATTATTATTATTATTATTATTATTATTATTATTATTATTATTATTATTATTATTATTATTATTATTATTATTATTATTATTATTTTTCTTTCTTCAGATAGTTTGCATTTATTGGACTGATGAAACATCAGCTGTGGAAATGCCACAGGAAGAAGGGAATAGAAAATATCAAGGACCCCAATCCTTCTTCTGTATTGTATGCAAGGGTAATAAAAAACATAATGACGTATATCCACTGGAAGGAAAGAAATGTTTTGAAGAAGACTTTATCAGCAAGTTTACAAAACTGGTGACCAAAAGATTTTATCAAAATGTTTGTGATTCTTTTAAATCTCAAAATGATAAGAATCATGTGTGTCGGCCATGCTTCATGCTTATTCTTAATACACATGATAGTATAGCAAGGTTACAAGCGGGTGTGGCTCAGTCTATTAAAAAACGTCTGGAAACATTGAAAATATCCCAGCATGACAATCACAGGGAGACAGAAGGGGGTATTATTAACAGCCATCCTATAGATATACGAAAGAAAAAGAGTAAGTTGTTTTTTAAATTTATACCATAATTTATTAATTTTCATAAAATAATTGAATAACGAAATGCACAGGACTGTGACAGATAATAAAGATATTGAATTGCCAATGATAATATATAAAGCATATATAACAGCACCTATTATGTGCCTCTTTGATCAGACTATATCTCAATTATATTGTTAAAAAAGAGTTGATCAGAGTCAAAAGACCTGTAGAGCTGGAGATAATCTTGGTGTTTATTCCCTATTTTTAATAAATTGATCATTTTTTCAGCATGTGGCATAAGTTGTTTATAATTAGGTTGAAATTTCATAAGGAAATATTGATATCATTTCAGACCCAACAAGAACTGAGCTTGGAAGGCAGGAAATAGAAACTTTGAAATTAATTTGTATCAACAAAAAATATCCCATGATTGTTTTACATTCTAATGACAAGCAGATGCATGATGAAAGGAATGTAGTTGAGAGACAGTTTGATGAAAGTATTTTTAGACATTCTGGGAATAGTTCGAGTTCTACAAATTCAGAGAAGAATGCTTCAGGAAGCATTATTGGATTAGAGAGATTACTCGTTGCAGCTCGAGTTGTGGAGGCAGATCAGCTCTCTTTAAATATTCCAGATCAGTTTAAATTTCACATAAAAAGTAGAGAGAAGAGAAAAGTCCATTCAAGAAAGCCAGGCCCTTTGTCATGGAAACAACAAACAAACCAATTTATCCTACCAGAAAGCATTTACAAATTTGATACTACGCAAATGAATCGTCTATTTGGGTGTGTTGAAATTTCATTATTGATGAAAATTAGGAGTGAAAAGTTAAAGAGGATTAATTGTACAAAAAAGCCAGGGCCATTATCATGGAAGCAACGAACAAACACTGTGATTCTACCCCACAATATTGAAACATTAGACCCTGAGCAAGCAAAGAGTCTTATTGTCAAGAAACGAGTGGTATGTAGTTTCTTCATTTTGTCTTTTTAAAAAAAATTTTTTTTGTTTTTTGGAAAAGCTCTTTGGATAAATACATAATTATTTATTATGATTGAAGCACTTTGACACGGTAAATGGCAAAAGAGAAGAGCCTTCAAGGTGTATTAAATAATGCGTCTAAGCTTGTTTTAAAACAATCTAAATTTTCCTCAGTAACTTGCCTTCTTCAAGTGCTTCATTGGCTGCCAGTGGAGAGGAAAATCATTCATGAAATTGCTAATTTGGTTTTATAAATCTTTGCACATTGGTTCTTCGCTGAATTCCCTACCAGTATTTTCTTAGGTCATTCTCATTCCTTCAAATTTTAAAAACACAACAAAAAGACATTTGTTCAAAATGAAATCAATTAATAATTTCTTTGTTTATGTATTTGTTTATTTCAATTAATGCCTACATATCAATATAAAGTGCTTAGTGCATCTATAGACGGGGTAAAGTGCTATAATAAGTTCTATTTATCGTTATTATTAATCAGAGGTATATGATATGAATTTATTTATGTGGCAACCAAGTGCACAATTTGCTCAGAGGATATTAGGTCCTTATTTGTAGAACAGTTTTGAAAATTGAACAGCAGCTCACATTATCTTATTTCAACAATCTGAATTGTTTTCAAGCTGTAATTATTTTTTTCTTCATTATTAGCATATGTATGTAAATTATTGCCTTCAGGAGTATAATTCTTTATGCTGTCGGCATGGTCATTTGTCGTTGGTTCTTTCCCATTACAATTTTCCTGTTCCTTACCTTTGCATTGCTTGTGTTAAGTCCAAATTTTTGTGTTCTTTGCTTTAACTGACATTTAGACCAAAAAAAAAAAGCTGATAAACTATTCCACTAATAACAATATAAAAATAATGGAATGTATGTGAAATGCCTTACCCAAAGACACAGCATGCAGGCTAGAGGTTTAACATCAATGGCTTTTCACATACATTCTATTCAGACCTACATGAATATTTGACTGTTTGGAATGAAAGATGAAAGGTTTAGCACTAAAAATCTGCCTATCAGTCGGGTAACTAATACTTTATGAAATGGAAATTTGGTTTGATAATGGTTGTACGAGAAATAAATTAAACATTGGGGAGTGCATTGAGCATGATGACACTGTAGGGACATGCTATAAATAAATGTGCACATTGCCCTTTTTTTTTCGTGATCTGATTTTAATGAGATGGCCATGAACAATTTGAAAAAATAAAAGTAATGCAATGTATATTTGATCAGATTTCTCTAATTAATTTTCAGCCAATTCATCTTGCTCGTGTCAAAGACAACAACATATATATGTGTACACAACCATATTGTGAATGGATTTTCCTATCTGAATATACTCTTAACAACCATATCAAGTATTTCCATTGTGGTGAGTCAAGAACACGACATAATAATTTTGAAACATTCATTCATGAAATTTTCTGATCAAGACATTAAATTTCCTGCAATGATAAAACTGTGAAATCCATCTCAAATCTAAACCATTTGGGGATAAATAAAGAATTATATTGACCAAGAATTTACATTGAAAAAAGGACAAGATCGGCTATGGCATCTGCCATTTTAGAATTAGTTTTTGGAAGATTATAATACAATCATTGAAAAATGTAATAGTTAATAAACTGATTGTTTAGTTATTTGAGACCTTTTGTTTTTGTGTTGCCGTTATTTGATTAAAATCACATCTTAAATAGCATGTTTGTTATTTTTTATCCACTGTATTTCTTACCCTGCACAAGCTCTTAAAATATTTGTTTATTCTTTGATAGAGGATTTATAAAGCACCTCTAGGTCATCATAATACTTTGCTTTTGTATTATTTTCTGCTGTCTTTTCAGAGATGTTTTGAAATAACAGATTTTCAAAGTCGTGAGAAGTTTGTAAGGCAGCACAGTCAAATAACATATTAAATATCAATTATTTTAAATATAATATTTAAATAATAGAGACTTTAGAATGACAGATTTCTAATATTTGAGCTAGAATGTGAGATTGATTCCTGTTAAAGTTTATTTAGTTTGAATATGATTAGGCAGCATGGTTTAACATATATTTTTCCAGATTACAAGCCACACAAATGCCCTCATGAGGATTGTGGAAAGACATTTGCTCAGAAGGGAAAACTGAAAGAGCACTTGATGAGCCATGCTGGAGAGAAGCCTTTCGTGTGCCCCACGTGTGGAAAATCTTTTTCTCAGAACACCAACTTGAGATATCACATGGTTTCCCATACAGATAAAGGTACATCAACAGGTTATTGAAGCAATATAAAGGTTCTGTGGAATATCCCTTTATTTAAAGTGGAAATATTCACTTTCTTTTAGCTTGTCAACAATATTCTGGGAAGAAGGACAAATCAGGAAATGGTAGTCCTTGCAGATATTTATTATCGAGGACATCCGACTCTAACCATGGATGTGCGAGAGAAGTGATTTTGAAAAAAGCAAAAACAATACAAAAAACAGTGCTGCTTCTGCAATAAAACTTGTTATGCATGTTTAGATCAAATGAATATTCCTGCTAAATAATGGGATTGTGGTAAGTTTCTGTTGGTACAATGGTAGAGGATGTGTTGAGCTTTAATATAAGCTAAAAAAGATAATTGGCGCTTGTATGCTTAAACTTTGACAGCCTCACTATATCAATTATATAAAGATATTTATTTTGCGGTGGTCAGCTCCAACCGACTCTAATATATATTTTGTTTCCCACCAATTTGTTGATACAGATCTTGGAAATCAAAAGAGAGCACTCCTGTCAGGGGAAACAATTGGAATAAGCTTTATGATGCTTGCATATGTCAGTCATCTCTCATATAATGATCCAGGAACATTAGCTTGGACGATGATCTGGATTTGATGACCAGCAAAATAATATTGCTCTCTCTTTCCATTGTTTTAAAATCACTCCCTTCCCCTTTTTCCATGATTTATGGTTTCAATTGTTTTTACAGCTGATGCAAAAGACTTTAAATGCCCTCGCCCAGGCTGCAATCGGTCATACAAGTATGCAATTTCATTAAAGGTAGATTTGATTTATATTCTCTACAATTAGAATTTTAAAATGTGATTTAAAGCAAAAATAATAGCAAACTTACTTAAATTTGATTTGACATCAAGAAGAATCAAAATCATTGTTCAAGGCAAGATGATGTTCAATTTATATTAACTTTGAGCAGAAGTCTTAGACTTATGCTACCTGAGTTAAGATTAAGTAAGGTTAAAACGGCAGTAACAATAATAACAATGATTTGCTACTCTTATGGTAGGATGCTAGTCTAAAGTACTTTTTACTAGATTTATCACCTATTATTTCTGAATGGACAAAGGGGTAGAAGAACAAATTAAAAAACAGCTGAACCTGCGTTACAGTTCATGCCTGAATGTGAAAATGATTCACATTATTATATTATTTTATGTGTCTCGAGCCACATTGGTGTGATAGGTGCTTTTAATTGATGATTTCATTATGTTTCCATTTACTTTTTATTATGGCAGGCTTTAATTTTACCACACTTATTTTCTTTCCTCCTCTTCTCTCCTCCCTTTTACTTTTTTACATTACTTTCTTTTCTGCGGTTGTGATACTACTAATCCCCTGATTATATCCCATTATCTTTATCTCATCTACTATCTCTTTAAAGTTCGGATGAGTTGAAATATGCTTTTCAAAGAAAAAAGCCCTAAATTTTTTGTCTGTATTTTAATTCTGTTTTTTCATAATGGTTGTTTGGACTGTAAAACAGTGATAGCTCAAAAGTTTCTGGTTTTTTTTTAAAGAATACATATAATACTGTCCTCTTTGACACTACTCTTCTCAAGGTAACAAACAACAGTGCAAAACATGAATATGTTTAACATCATATTTTACTATTATTTTAGAGACATCTTAATTTCCATGATGGAGGGGAACTTCCATTCCCATGTTCACAATCTGGTTGTGGAAAGGCCTTTAAAAGTGCATACGAGCTGAAATGTCACTTCCGCCATCACACTGGAGAAAAGCCATACAAATGTGATGAGCCTGGCTGTGGAAAATCTTTCAGATTGCCTGGACAGTACACAGTACATCGCAGAAATCACAAAGGTAGGCATTTTGTTTTTTCTAGATCTCCTGTATAATTTGGTCAGTTTTTAGTAGCTTGAAGCCACAAAACATAACAAAACAAAAGATTCCTTTGAAACTAATTGAGACTTCTATTCAAATCAGGAAACATTCTAATTTTTCAGCTGATCTTTAAGAAAAAAAGGTCAAAGTACTGCCTTAATTTGATTTGCTCTACTCATAACTAAACATAATGTTTTTACTAGGAAATTCCATATATGGCATGGTTAATAAAATTTTGAAACAAATAAAAAATTACCAAGTTGCTTAACTGCCCCCCTCCCCCCCCCCCCCCCCCCCCCCCCGGAAAAGTTAGTTCTGTTTATTATTTATGCATTTTATTTTTATTGGCAATTTCTACTATTCTTTTTTTTTTCTCTAACAATATAAGGCCTTATATGTTTCTTTATTTACAACAGGGGAACGACCATTCAAGTGTTCATGGGAGGGATGTGATGCAGCATACAGTTGTCGGGGACAATTAGAGACTCATTCTCGATCTCACAAGGGAAAAACTTTCATTTGTGACCTTTGTGGAAAGACATTTACATATAAAGTTGCAATGATTGTTCACAGGAAGAAAGTACACACAGGTATGCTTTATTGTTGTTTGGTATTTAAAAAAAAATAGAAATGTTAACTTATAATTGATATTGCTACACAGCATTTTTGGTCTTCTTTTGTGCTTTATTAGGATGAAGGATGTAGTATTTTATTATATGTGTTTGATTTTTATATTACATACACCATTATATGTTTTTATTTGATACAAGTTTTTAAACACTAGTTTTCCAAATGATGATCATATTATAAATTATATTTATTTAGATCTTTGTTTACATGACAGGCCTATTGCACTCATTTTCACCAACTCACTCAGTACAAGCCTTAAAAATTCAACCTTGGTATAAAATGCAAATATCTGTATATTGAAAACTTATTGTTTACAAATATTTACAATATTCAGTATTTGTTGAAAAGGTGATATTTAAGCCTTTTCTTGACTGCTTCAATACTGTTCTCTTCTTGCCCGACTGACTAATGTCTGGCATAAATTGAATTATCACTCTATGAAATATATGTTGAACAGAATGAGAAATTTTTTGGATAATTGACTTCTGATGAGACTATTATTCTATTCTATTTCTTTTCAGATGAGAGAGACTTTGTTTGTCAAGTAGAAGGATGTGAGAAGGCATTTCATTTCAGATTTGAGTTGAATGCCCACATTACAAAGTTTCACAATGCTAAACATATTGGCAAAAAACAGAAAGTATTGAAGGGAACAAAGAGAGTCTTCCTTGTCTTTCCATGCCCTGTTCAGGAATGTACTAAGGAATATGCATCAAAATCAAACATTGAAAAACACTTATTGCTGGTCCATGGACTTGCAGATGTTAAATTAGAGCCAAAAACTCGAACAGATCTTCTGGTGTGTCCTGTTGAAGGCTGTGGAGGTCAGTTTCTGACTCAACGGAATCTTCGCTATCACAAGATATCAGCTCATAATTCTTTTTCTGTTCGGTTCAGAAAAGCATATGGAGGGAAGCGTTTCTCATGTACATTTGAGGAATGTCAGCGCATTTATGAAACAATGACTGCATTAAGACAACACATAGCTAGGACGCATATATCTGTCCCCCCTGAAAAAATGTGTTTCAATTGTGGAGCACCTTTCAGACATATTCAACAGCTTGAAATTCATAGGCAGGTCATGCATGGTGAAGAATCTGTCTTAAATGAGCAAAAGGTATATAATTAACTTTAGTTGATATAGCACTTATGTAACTCATCATTTATGAGTGCATTTTCGGTATGTACCCTGGAATTTTACTTAAATCATTTTTCAGATTATGTTAAGAAAGATTATCTCTTTTGAGCAAATAATGGATGCATGTAAATTGTTCACTTTTATGGAATTAAATATAATGTCTCTAATGATATTTTGATTTCAATATTCTTTATTTATTTTTTTTGGTCTCACTTACCACAATTCCTTTGGACTTTTAACATGTAATTTTATCGTCTTTCTACATTGCTTTACCCACTCTTTTATTTTAGTTTGCCATAGACTAGTATGAAATTTAAGAGCAGCAAGAAAACTGACTTTTCTCACTGCAGAAAGCTGAACAAATTCAACAAATTCATGTCCTAATTAAATTTGAAAAAAAAATTTCTAAATTTAAACCCTTCTGCATAATAATTCACAATGCCTGTTTTGATTAAGAAGTTGATAGCTCACATTTTTATTTTCATTCTATGTCTAGTGTGGCATCTACATCTGCAAAGCTGAGAAATGTGGAGTCAATTTCCCTAATGGTGAAGACTTGAAGCAACACGTTAATATTCATATAGGTAGGTGTTGATTGATTACATGATGTATTAAAATTGCCCACTTTTTACACAAAAACGTAATTTTTCATAAAATTTAAATTAAAAAATAACAATAAAGAGCATCTGTGCCAAAAAAAATGAATTATGTGCCTATTTTAACTGCTCAGATTTTAGAACTGAAAATTTTTTTAAAAAGTGCATAAATGCAACTTTCGAGAAAATGCCATTTAAAGTGTTCTAATCAATTTCAACAGGCCTCGTGTCTCATTCTTTGTTATGTGTTGCTGTTGGTCAGGAACCCTTTGTAAAGCGATTTGAGCATATTTAGTGGATATTGCGCTATATAAAAGCTCAAGTTATATGGCAAAGCTAGACTTAATAGAATTAATAATACCATAGCGAGGGTCCAAACACTATAAATTATGCCATTATTAGCCAATTTTTGTTTTTTAAGAAGGGTGCACTAAAATGATTTTTTTTTCATATTTATGCGTTAGATTATGTCTTCTGGTAACCATAAACATAAAATAAAAATGGCTTATGTATGCTTGAAGCCTGGTTTTGAAAAATGTGGAATTTTGCTAAAATCACAAAAATTCCACTGATAGAACCCCTTAATTGTCAGTTATTTTTATTTCATAATTTTTTTTAAAATTAATGATTTTGTACCAATAGTTTTTTTTTTCTTCCACAGATAATCCGCCATACAAGTGTAACATCCAAGGATGCCGTGGTACATTTTTGACTGAGAAAAACTACAACAAACACATTTTGAACCACAACAAGAAAAAACCACATAATTGTTATTTTCAGGGATGTGATCAGAAATTTGGGACTCAATTTCAATTATTTAAACATTCCATTGAGCATTATGGTCAGTATCTCCGCTTTTTGAAATTTTTTGTCAAGATGTAAAGTGGTGTTAAATCAGTGATAAACCCATCAGTTTTCAATTATTGAAAAGTTTTATTTTAGATTTTTGTATGCCAATAGTTCTCCTATCTATCAGTAGTTTTCATTTCTCTTTTCAATTTTCAATTTAAAAACATTTCTGCTATATATATATATTGAAACAGATTTGAGCTGAAAAAGGTGTCAGACGACCAGTCTCACCAATTTTAAAAGGAAGACATACTGTTGTTTAAGAAAGTTCTTTCTAAGATTTTTTAGACCAGACTCATTAATCGATTTCTTTTATAAGGATAAAAGAAGAGAGAAGGGAAAACAATCTAATTTACCTAAAATGGAATATTGGACTTTGACATAATTTTCAGATTAAACTGCTAATAACCAGTTTCACTTTTTGATGAAAGTCTGAATTTAGACTTTAAATTAATACAACCCTTTGCTTCCAGGTAACTACAAATGTCCTGTTGAAAACTGTGGCAGAATGCTGATCTCCTTAAAAAGTGCAAGGGTACATCTATTCAGACACTCAGGGGAAAAGCCATACAAATGCAGCATTTGTGGAATGGCATTTGCTGTTTCTTCCAATTTGCTGAGGCATATGCGAACTCATACTGGTGATTTATATTTCTCATTCACAGAAAGTATCGACAGTTACATAAATTTATTGAATATTCAGTTTAAAAACAAGTTTCCCTAGATGCAGTTTTCATTTAATTTGATTCAAAATGAATTGCTTCATTGAGTTCACAATCATATGACTTAAAAGGATTAGCTAGTTTTATATGAAGCATAACACAGCCATGTTACTTATATTTATATAGATTTAATCGGTCGACAGATCCCCCTCTCCCTTCCCCAGATATGGATTTGTTCACCAAAATGTTAATTAAAAAATGTTTGAAAATTAAAAAAAAATTTAATTAAGAAAAAAAAATGGATATGCGACCAAAATGAATAAGACAATATCAATTTCAACACATTTTAACATGACAATAAATAGAAATTGGGGAAGAAATGATGCATTTTGTTTTGATATATTTTTTCCCCATGAAATTGGGATTAAAAAAAAAAAAATTTTGTTTGTTGCCTGTAGCAGGTCTGATTGCATCTGTATAATCTAAATTATGTCAGTATTAATTTCCTCATCAGTTAAGCAATTATTAGCAAAGTTCATCAAGAAAGAGTAAAACAGATTGAGAAAATACAAAATATTGATTGTGTGTTGCCCTAGGATACCAGTCTGGCTTTCTTTAACACATCGCTCTGAAAACCAAATTGTTTGGAATGAGCTTATCATGCATGGCTTGGATTAGGGTCTTGCTTTTATATTTATAATTTCCTGTATATGTATTATGCATTTCTTTACAATATCACTCTACTTTGCATTTTTAAGAAATAAAATAATTTTTTTCCTGTTCACAGGAGAAAAACCCTTTGAATGTAAGATCTGCCTCAAGAGATTTGCCGATAAAGCAGTTTTAACCACACACATTCGTCGGCACACAGGGGAAAAGCCATATGTTTGCAATGTTTGTGGCTCCTGCTTCTCCAGTCTTGCCAGCATCAAGATACACATGAGACTGCATACAGGTATGATACACATTCAAATATGATAGAGATATCGTAAAGAATTCAACAATGGAATATATTGCAGCATTAGATATGAGTTGACAATTGTCTTGAATAAAATTGTTTATAGAAAATATATGGTTTCAAGTTTAAGATAATACTAATGTCAATTTTTAAGAATTGGCCTTTTTCATTTTTGTTTAGCACTAGAGTTGTATATTGTAGTACTGTATTTGGAAGTTCTGTTAATGTTAGAAGGAAACAAAAAAGGTCAGATATGGGGAAAAAATCAGACACACACATACATTCACACATATTGGCCCACAAACTTGAGTCACACAACCATTTCTTCTATGCAAGGCAGTAGTAATAGTTGGATATGCTATCATTACATAAAATTTGCTATTTCTGTGCCTCGAATTCACCTGTTCCCCACTGCCCGGTTTAATTAAGACCCACCATATATGCCCGTTATAACCATCGATTTTGAGACACATTAATATATATTAATAAAATATTAATAAGTTATTAAAATCAACAGAATTAACAGAATAGTTTTCCAAATGTCTGATTTATATTATCTCCAATTTCATATATCTTATCTTTTTTATCCAAATAAGGTATGATATATGTAACCCAGAATGCCTTAACAATAAATTTGTTGGTAAAATCTCAAAAAATTCATTGTTTAGCTTAATGACTCAAACATATTAGTTAACAGACCAAGGGAATAACATGTAATTTGTTAATAATATATCTTTAAAGTCTCTGTTGGCTTGTTAGTGGGTTTTACGAGACATTGAAATAATTAATTTTTGGGGACAGGAATTCAATTGATACTTCTCAATATTCCACTACCACCATGTTTTTTGTTTTGTTTATATTTTTAAAAAGGAAACATACAGTAAAATTACTTTAAAGCGAAAGAAGCGAAACCGAAAAATACCTTAAACCGCAAAGAATTTAATAAATTGTACGATTTTCTTCATTATCTTTGTACTAATTCTCACTATGAACCGAAATACTTCTAAGCAGAACTTTCTTTAAACCGAAACAACTTGAGAGCACCTCCCCTTTTTCACTTTCTATTTTTCTTCAAAAATTCGGCAAAGAGCCTAAGTATAAGATGAGGGTAAGGGGTGGGGTGGGGGCTTCAATCACTGCACTTGGGCTTGGCCATCACCACAATCGCACAGACTGGAAAAGGAAGACAACGGGTGACTGGCAGGCAAAAATGGAGGAATGAGGGGTAGGTGGGGGTGTAGAATCACGCAGGCGAGATTGTCTCGCTCGTGTGTTGATGCTTTGGATTTTCAACACGACACTAACTGGGGTGGGAATAGACAACTTACCATTGACATGCCATTTCATTTCCACTTTGTTTTAATTGTGTGTGTGTGTGTGTGTGGGGGGGGGGGGTGTATGTAGTTAGGCTTTTGAACCTAATGGCAATTCAACAAAAGAGGGGTGTGTAGTAAACAGCTTAGCATTGACACGCCTTTTCATTTCACTTCACCTCTGAGTCGCTGCGCATCATTCATTGTCAATTATCACACAAGACCTTCGATCGTATTTTAGCTTTACATTTTACAAAAAGATGTTTAAAAGAAAGCACTGTGCTTACACATTGAAGTTTTAAAAAAAAATCAAGTCCATGAAAAAAAAGTTGAGCAAGGTGGAGATATATAAAAAATGCGGCATCCCGAACTCACTTCTTTCAACACTTTGATTAGAAAAACAAACCCCCCAAAAATACTTTTAAAACACATAAAAACAAAATAATAATAAGGAAAAGAAAAACAAAATAAGAAAATCAAAAAACAAAGCAAAAAATGAATAAATAAATAAATAAATGGTTACTAAGACAACTTTTTTTTAAGGGGAAACAACCCATGATACGATTGAATAAGCAATTGAACAGTACCACCCTTGAAAAACATCGCAAAACGAGTACTTGCTTTAAACCAAAATGTTTTTAAACCGAAATGGTTTAGAAGGTCCCCAGAATTTCGGTTTAAAGTAATTCTACTGTATGTATTGTTCACAGGTGAAACTCCATATGCATGCAAAGAGGAGGGTTGTGACAAGCGATTTAAAGATCTCAGTGGTTTGAAATCTCACAAGAACGTTCATAGTAGAGCTGGCCAACTATGTAGTCAATGTGGAAAAGTCTACAGATGGGGGGTCAAGAAACATAAGTGTAGAAGTGTGTCTGAAACTCCTACCATTGCCTCTACATCTGCTTCGGATGTAGGATCTAAAAAGATTAGGCAAAGTAACCATCACGAATTTCACCAGCAGCTTCCAAAGTTACAGCTACCACTATCACAAGAACATAAATCTCAACCTCAACAGAATGAAATTCAACATGCACAAGCGCTCCAACCTCTGTCATTTCTATTACAACATAATCAGCAGCAACAACAAGAAGAAGAATCTTCCCAGCTGTTACAAATACAACCACCACCCATTCAATTCCAACAGACTCAGTCCCCTCTCCAACCACCCATAAAAACCCCTGAACAATCTCATCAACAGACATCCATCATAACGCATCAAGGACAAAACTTAACTCAACAACAGTCTTCTTTATCCCTTATTCAAGCTCTACAGCAACCCATTCAGTTTCACCATCCTCAGCAGCTGCACCCTCGGGCACAACTGCAGGTACCTCTCCAACATCAATCACATCAGACCGATGCTCAAATACCATGTAAGTGTCTGCCGTGTAATTTTATTTTTTCCCCTCTCAATTAGACTGAACAAAAATTAAACAAATAAATCCAAATTCAATTACTTGAAGCCTACAAATTGTCAAGACAAATCAAATACATGAATCTATGAATTAAATGGTCAATAGGGATAAGTACTTTATTAATGCATTATATCTTTTATTACCAGTGAATGGTAATAGTGATAATAGTATTAGAAATAGTAAATTTTTATTGCTCCTTTCAACAAATTTAAGGACGTTAAAAGTATGCAATATCTACACATATATGATTGGATGGAAGAAATAAAAATACTTAGGTCATTACAGGCTCAATAAGACTCCCTATTTAGACACACACGCATGCACACACACTCACACATTCACACACACACACACACACACACATATACACAGACACAAAACCATCCACATAAACTGTCCAACATAAAAAACAAACAAACAAAAAAAAAATGGAGAAAAAAACAAAAACGAAGAAATGTTGCAGAATCTCTTCTATGCAAGTTGTTGGGTCAAAAAAGACCCATGGGTGATGATTAGGAATGGTTCCTCTTTGGGAGTCATTAGGTCAAAAAGATCTGTGAGTGAACAAACGAATGAACTATAAATGCTTCTTTAAAAAAATAAAATCATAAGGTAATTTTGGTCGATAAAATCTTAAAATTAATATCTGGTTTGTCGTGTGGTTGAAGGAGGTGTATTAAGTTTTTCAAGAGACACAGAATATGTACACATTCTGGGTCAATTTGACCTACAGAGTGCCCTGAGATAGACGTATCCTATTTAAAGGTAGGGAGCAGAAATTTTAAATTTTACCCACAAAATACAGAATAATCTCTAGCCTCAAGGGGCATAAAGGTCAGATTTTTATAACACGAGGTGTGTTTTTTAAAATTCTGTTTTTCTGACCAGATACAATTGGTAACATGGTGATAATGCAGGACCAGATTCACAGAGAAGTTTCATATGTAGTAAACAGCACCAACACGGAGCCTTCCCAGACGATGAGACTAGATGATGGGTCAGCAGATGCTCTCATCATGCATGATTTGGATAGCAACTACCAGATTGTTTATGAGAAATCTGTCTACCCACAATGACAAAAAAAAAGTCTTAGATAAAATCACTGCTTGGAATAAGGTTTGAAGTGAAATAGAAATTGTGATTTATAATGCAGAGAGCTTTGTAAAATGAAAAATGTCAAAATTAATACAATGCATTATTTTCCGGAGCACTATTCTTGTAAAACTGAGTGTCATCAGCAAAAAAAATTAAATTACATATTGTTATTTAAAACTTTCTGAAAGGGGTTACTTATACATAATAAAAATGACAGGACCTAGGACAGATGTCTAGGGTATAAGAAAAAGTCTTGGAGCACAATAGTACAAAAAAACGGTGTTGACTCCATGGAATAATATGTCCCTGCTCCCTTTGAGCAAAGAAGATTTTAGAGCAGGGAAGGGAAATTTGAACAAAGAGAGACAAGTGCAAGGCATCAAATCATTTGAGTCTGTGTAATTCTGATCTCTACTCTTTTAATAACAATGGTGTCCAATTCACCAACCCAACTAAATATTGAGTTTTCACTCTTCTCTAATTATGTCTAAGCTTTACTGCTACATTTGTTAAAAGTCTTGAAATTTGCTTCATTGCAGCTCGAGTTGCAGCACTAACACCCAGAGCCACACTTGGAGTCTTCAGAACCATTGCTGAAACTTTCTGCTCATCAGCAATCCCTTTGCAAACTTGAAGATCAAATAAGCCATTGATTAATTCCGGCAGAGTAACATTATGTAGGAGCTTGGACATTTTTTTCAAAACTAAAATAGCTCTTTGTTTTCTTTATCACTGGAAAGAGCTTGAAAAAAACAAACAAAATGAAACCTTATTTATACAAATCCCATCGTTCATTGCGGAGATATTCAAATTTAAAGGTCCCAATTATGTGTCTTTTGTTTTATATAAGATAATTAGCGAAAAAACAAAAAAACAGTGATCTCTTCTGGGTATTTCTTTCATTTAATTATGATTAAAAACGAAATATCTTGGTTATTAGTGAAGATATCTACCTGAAATTTTCAATACCTATTGAGAAATATGTGCAGCTAATAAAACTACTTTCAATTTTTTTACTTCTATGCTATGACCTTGGTTAATGAGGTCAAGTTTGAAGGTCACTACGAGACATTGTTTTTAGAAAATGTAAATAAATATACCTTGTTGCATATAAAAATCTTCGTCTCCATGAGAGAATTATGAATATAAAGATTAAAAACTTGACGTACCTCATTTATTGTTTAAAAGTCCATTGACAGGTCACTAAGTAGGTAGTCTGTTAACATGTCTTGAAATTTCATGTTGGTATCTGCAGCCTCATCCTACTCGTGTTGGGGCAACCAATAAGCTACTGTCAGCTTTGCAGGCTTTTTCTTGGGTTGCTTGTAATCAATCAATTTGCCACAGTAGACATCACCTTCCCCTTCAACATCCCAGATGTGATTGATGTACTGTCCCACCAAGTCCTTCGGGTTCTTCAGGTATTGGGTAACAGTTCGACAGATTGATTGTTCAACATGAGGAACTAATGCCAGAAGTTGGGCTTCAAAATCCATTGGTATTCTGAGAAGAGCGTCTCTTATCTTTTTTCCCACTCGTCCTCTCAGCAGCCTGTCTTTTCTTTGGGCTTTTTCTTTCAGCCTCTTGCGGTACATCTCATCTCTTTGGGCCTCTCATTTTTCATATGTCTTGCTCTTCTGCAGTCTTTTTTTCAGCCAGGCCAGAACCTGGTTCTTTCCTTTTACCTTTCCATCTATAAACCGGATTGTTGCATTCGGTGCACGTCTCCATTGGCTGTCAGTTAATCCAAGAACTTGTTCACTTGCAATGCTATGAACTGGAGCTGACTGTGTTGCTTCCAACATCTCCTTAGTGGGGTATTACAATACATCTGTCAGATAATCAGCAAGTTGTCTTTCCAAAACTTGGACACAGCCTTGAAGCATCAGATTTATTGTCACATTGAAATGATCACGCTGCTCATCGTCAACAGCATTCTGCAGGCTTGACAGCACTTGTTCATTTGTGTCTAATGGGTGTCCAAAGCAATCCTTTGTTGACTGCAGAACTGATGTGGGGTTTGCAGGAAGTTTCTTCACAGCCTCAAAACAATCTTTAAGAATTGGGACAGCCTCCAAACTGGACATGTGATCTTTGTTTGAGTAGGGAACTGCCATCCAAGGCCCAGTTAAAAGCTTTCCAATCAAGCCTAGAGCTTTCAGCTGTACTATAATATGTGGGGTCGACAAGTCTTTCAAAAGAGCTGTTCTGAAACCGGTATTACAGTTGCATGACGTCTCCAAATATGAAACAAGTTTGTCTCATAGAAAGTAGATAGTCCCTGCAAGATGGAATAAGACGTGCATTCTGTTGCCAACATACCTAATCATGGTGGGTGAAATGCTGTGTGTTTTCCTGAAGTGTTTAAAGCCTTTTGGGTCTCCGGTGCCATTTTTGTATCGCATTTTTGAAAAGCCATAGATCATATCAACGGCAGCAGTGTCTTTTCCGAGAACTCTTCCTTTGAAATTTGACATTGAATCAATTAACTTCAGTGACTTTTTTGCTTGTGATGCTAATCCATCCAATGTTTTATAACTGCCATGATCTTCTGGTAATGGAGCTCCACATTGTTGTTTGTCAGAATGAGGAACATCTCAGGTAGAATCCCGCCCAAAAATCAATGCAAATCAACCATGTAATGGATGGGTAACACAAAGGAATAAGTCATCATATGCTAGCTTACAGACATCTTGTTTATTATGATAATGACAAAAATGAAAGTACAAATCAGCTGCTGGTCTCAGCAGTACAAAAACAAAGATTACATAATAATTAGATATGTTCATTTGACGAATAACATTTCAAACGACTAATGATACTAAACTAGCAATAATGATGATACTAGATTTGCATACATTACATTCCTCGCACCCTAGTTAATAATAGATAATTTCATTAAAGTTTAACAAGAACAGTTTAATGAATGGAAAAGAAATGGAATGCTGATCAAATAGGAGTTTAAATAAACTCTTGCTTCTTAGGACTGAATCTTAGAATCACTCAGATATTAATATCAAATTAGGTTAATGTTGTAACAATGTAAAATGAAGTTTATCATATGAAATGAAATTAAAGATAAGTAAAACAACATCAAGTTCAACAAACTCGAAATTAGGCAAATAATTGAATGCATTATAAATCAAGTTTCTCAGGTATTTTTCTTAGTCTCAAACTTCCTCTTGGCTTAAAAGGGGAATTACAAACAGTAGCGTTTGCTGGCACCTGTGTTGGTACTTCAGGTGAAATACAAAAATCATTATTATCTTCTATCTCTATTTCTCCTCCAACATCAAGATTGTGACCATTAGGTCGCAGTGGGGTAGGAGGGGTCAATAATGTTTGATTATTATCAGTAGAAGACGGGTTTGAAACAACGTTAACCGAAGTTTCACGCAATTGGTTCTTGTGTCTGCGGACAACCATCCCTTCCGTTAGGACATGATAGGAAACGGCCCGTTTGTTGTGTAACAATACCTGTAGACCATTTATCTTTGCTATTTTTGTCATATTTTCTTACAAATACTTCATCATTCGCAGCAACTTCTCAATCACAAGCAAGTTTATAGATCTGTAAATTCTCAGTCAATTAACTGAAATCAGTCAATTTATCAAATTCAAATATTTTATAAAAGGAAAGAAAGAAATGAAGAAAGAAAGAATTCATGAATCGTAGTCGAATGACCGTGAAGT
Source organism: Berghia stephanieae (assembly GCF_034508935.2). NCBI lineage: Eukaryota > Metazoa > Mollusca > Gastropoda > Nudibranchia > Aeolidiidae > Berghia > Berghia stephanieae. The sequence continues at coordinate 85,162,700 of NC_088360.1, read as the reverse complement.
AATTAGGAATATTCCACAGCGCTACGCATAGCTCATGGGCCGTTTATGTTAACGATGGATATATTACCAAGGCTAAGTGACGCTTTTTAGAATTCAGGTTGTCCAGGCAAATCACACAACAAAAAATCCTACCAAGTTGTAAAAAATCCTACCACCATTTCGTAACAAAATTTTGAAAAAAAAATCTCACCTATCGTGCCTCATACTGTGCAACAAGAACTGCTAGTTGTCAGATACTCAATGCCAATGCTTTATAATAAAAGTGCCAAGTGTTATAATAAATCCAAGAATTATATAAAGTATACATTAAATTAACAAAGTCAAAATCTGATAAAAACTATTTACATTATTTACACAGCACTGCATCTCTCTTGCAGCTTTATACTCCAGAAGCCAACTCCTCCTCCTTCTCATCGATTTTTGATGCTAAAGAGAGAAGCTCTTGTTTCTTATCCTTAACACTCCTCATGGCATTGCTTTTGACGATGAGCTCGTGAGCTTTCTTAGCATTAGAGAGTTCAGCCTCCTCTGTTAATTCATCAGCAGATTTCAGAAGCAAATCAATATCCAACTCCACCTTCCTTTCCTTTGATTTCAATCCCTCAACTTCCTCATTCTTCCTCTTCAATTTTGACTTCTCCAGCTCTATTTCCGAATCCTTCTTTTTCTTTTCATTCGCTTCGGAGTACCTCTGATATGCTCTGCTTGCTGATTTCAACAAATCCTTGCTGACAGGGACCTTCGAAGCACATCCACCATTATCTCGAACATACTGACAAATCAGTCTCCTGGCGATCAGACTTTCTTCAACCATGTTCTCAACTGATATCTCTTTATTCACAGAAAACCCCCTTTCCACTTCCGCATTACCATGGCTGAGAATGAGAATCATACGAACTATAGCCATCAGCTCTGGCATCTTGTCTAGACCACCATTGTCAAAAAAAAACTGGTCAAGCCTGTCCTCTTTGGAAAACTGATATTCATTTAAGTTGGATAAGAATGTGTCATATTGGAATCCTGCTTCATCAACTGTATCAGCGCTTATCCAATTACAGCTTTCAAGATGTTTCGCCACGTCTTTAAACATCCCCTTGGCCAAAACTGGATCTTTTTTCATGACCTCTGGACAAAAACAGGAAATGTCAGAGGCAAATTTGTATTTCAAAGGACTCTTCTGTGTTATCTTAGACGTAGTTGACAAAATGAACTGGAGAAAACCTTGCTTCAATGTTTTGATTTGGAGAGGTGATAAAGATTTGTCCTTCTCTAGAATCTTTCCTGCCTTGTATCCAAGATCCATCTTTGATTCCAGGACATCCTTTGGCAAGTCAGAGTAGGTCTCAATGTTGTCCACATAATCCTTCTTCAGAATGAGACCAAACATCCTCTTTACCAAGGAAAGCAGTTCAGGGCACAAAAAAGGAGCAAGAGGTTTGTTTGATTGAAACAGTATGAGGAAAGGTCGTATCATCCTAGCAATGAAAACAAAACAGTGTAACTTTGCCAGTAACAAATTGTCATTTTCTCTCCCAATGAGGTTGCGGAAGCTTTTACAGGTTGGCTCATTCACCTTTCCCTTCCTCACAGCATCAAAATATTTCAAGATGGCTGGCCAGATTTCAATGGCCCTCTCTGCAGCAGGCAGATTCTCAAGCCAACGATGGCCACAGAACTTGATAGGAAGGTTGGCATTACCCGTCACTTTGATGTAATCCTCCCTTCTTGCAGGAGACTCCTTAAACAAGTAATATAGCGAAGACAGCAATACCCCATCCAGACGACTCAGTACCACTTTTAAAGGCATTATGAATGGTGTGCAGTCCACATGTCCCAATATTTAGTAAAACATGGCCAGATTCGGCCTGAACTACTTCCGAAAATTCCTTCAAGACTTTAAGATTCACGTTAGGACCATCCATAGATAATTGCATCAGTTTAAAGGCACCCACCTGACCAGCAATGTCTTTGAGTTTATCCAGTACATCCACAGCTTTAGCGTGGCCCATAAAGAAAGATTCAACATATTTAGTCTTGACAAGACCATCACTAATGAAACGAATGTGAACATCCAATTGCTTCTTTTGAAGGTCAAAGTTAAGACTTTCATCAAACATAAGGACCATATGTTGAGTTCCGTGAAAAGAATGGAAGATTGAAGCTTTAATAGCTGGTGCAATGCCAAATGTCGATAAGTAGCCTAATTTTGTCCTAGCACAAGTAAATGTTTTAGCTATCTGCGAGTCAGGGAACATAGCCATGAATAAATCGGAGATGCTATCAGAGCTGCGAGCACTTGAATGACTTGCTACAATATGTAAAGCCCACCTCACCTCTGCCATCAAGGTATCATCATCTGACACTTTATATTTCAATGATGATTGTGTTAAATTTGGCTTTGATGAAGAGAAGTCCAATTTTTGTACAGAATTCGAATCAGCCACTGCACATGCCTTAGCCTTGGCAAAACTAAAAATAGATGATCTACTAGCTTCAGCTCTCATGTGTTTCTGGGTTAACATATGACTATTCAAAGCCTTAACACCTGACTGTCCAATCATGTAATTCTGTCCACAATATAAACAAAAAAACTTGTTTTTATCTGCGTTTTGTTTCAACCAACCAGAAAATTTTGGGTCCATTAGCCACTCTGGATTAAAATAACACTTTCCCATGTTTTAATAAGTAAACACACTAGAACTAGAACTAGAAACATGTGCAGCGTCAGGCTGTGGACTGTGGTGAGTGGTAGGTAAACACACCCTCAGCCAAAAAAAAACCAAAAACTTAACTGCCCACTGTCGATTTTTTAAAATTAAATAAATTGAAAAAGTTTCAATATCAAATCACTTGGCACATAGTAATCACAATGATGGTCGTACACAAAATAACACTTGTCTCACTAATTGATACTATCACAGCATGGCATGAGTAAGTTAAAGGCACCAAGAGTCGAAATTAGAACCAAGCGCACGATAAGACTGAGACGAATGAAGTGAATCATAGGCTAAAGAAATTAAATATCCCACGTGATTGAAAGCAGGGCATAAATACGAGTAAAAGTATGATACTTCATGTTTAGCACAATACATGCCCATCCTAAAAATAACTAATATCAAAGAAGGAAAGCCAGTGATAGGCTGGGCAAAAACCACAACTATTACAGAATCGATACTCCCAGAAAGGTGAGTTCCCACATTTCCCAGCTTCGTATATTTTTAAATGTATTTTTCATTTTTTTTTCTTGTTTTTTTTTTTAAACTATAATTTTTTCTCTCCATTTCTTTTTTTAAAAATCCGACCTCCAGGTTTCTTTTCCGACCAAAATCCGACTTATCCTACCAGGAAACGTTTCTCCGACCAAAATCCAACTTTCCGACTTACCTGGACACCCTGGAATTGCAGTGTCTGAACACATCCCAGTGTATTTTCACACAGCCTTCGTGAAATTATTTTTTCACTTTCCAAACCTGTCGTGATCCCAATGGTAGCCAATTTTAACTGAGCCGCTGAGCGATAAATTTCACTGTTTCGTCTAAGCCAAAATTGACCACATTTACTTGGTGGAACCTAAAAGTATGAAAAAGTTTAATGCGAACGCCGGAAGTGCGTTATGAAGACACCTTCAAATCGAAAGTTATATGATTGCTACAAGCACATCTCGATTGCCTCATGTTGTAAACAAACTGGTTGACCATTTCTTCACTGATTGGGCTTGGGTACCTAATTATAAGAAATAATGGTAAATAGCCTAATTAATTCCCACGTAAATTAGTTTTCTGCCATTGTTTTGCTCAAGCGAGCTTGCTGTTTATTATTCATTTCGATTCTTTGGATTTTTCTGATACAAAGAGTTTCAGTGAGGTTCAGTTTCAGTTTCAGTCAATGCTTATAGAGCTCATTTACAGGTTTCTTTTCTGAGCAAATTGTTGATCATTGACTTTAGCATTTAAAGAGGGGTGTAAAAGGTCGAGATGAGTACGGGTTCTTCGGCTAAACATGAGTTCAGAGGGTGATAACCCAGTAGTTGAGTGAGGGGTTGTTCTTTATTTAATTAAGAATCTACAGACTTTCTCTCTAAGGCAACCTTTGGTTAGTTTGACCATTGCACTTTTAAAAGTTTGGACCGCTCTTTCGTCGCCATATGTAATGGATGGGTAACACAAAGGTATTAGTCAAGTTGTATGCTAGATTCCAGACATCTTGTTTATTATGATCGAAAATAATAAGTAGATATGTTCATTTGACGAATAACATTTCAAATGACTAATGATACAAAACTAGTAATAATACTAGATTTGCATACATTACAGACCAGAAGTGTTGAAAGTATTCCATGAACTCAGAAGTCACTTTCAAAATGTCATTAAGAGCATCCTTGTACTCTTTCTAAGACGTAGAGTACATCATGATTTCAATGAGAGTGCGAACCTGCTCTTGTCGCAGTTGTCGGCTGTACTTGTCCGAAAAGCCTTCAGGACATGGAATCTACACAGCAGTTTACTGACCTGAGGGTACACTTCAAGGAGTTTGGAGATTTCCATTCTGATTTTGTCCACCATTACTTCTTTGACCTTGCCCAATGACTTGTTGTGTTTCTCAAATTCAAAGAACAGTGAACGTAAGGTAACAGCCCTCACATCTTTGATAATTCCGTAGCCAACAACCTGACCTTGTCCATTACCATCAGCCACAAGAAACACATACAGCGGTATGCCATACCAATTAACACAGTATGTACCGTCAACAAACACTATATTGCTTTAGACATTCAACAGAACAACCTGACTAAAAGAAGGAGCAGGGTCAGAAGAAGGAAACATCAAGATGTTGGGATGTGCCACCCTGAAGAAGCTTTACATACATTAAAAATTACATCTTTTGTTGTTTCAAACAAGAAATCTGAAGTCATTTTTACAAGAGGAAACATTCCAACAATTAATTTTTTATTAGACATGACAGAAGAAATCATAAAACATTGCATAGACATGGCAATATTTTCAGCATCATTTATAGCCTGTCCAATTAATTGCTCCCCTCTGTAGGATATTTTTGACTTGACATGAAATTCATCAATGAGAAGATAAACATACAAATCTTTATCTGACAGGTATTTAATTTCATTCACTAAAAAATCATTGGTAATCAGACCTGATTTTAAAGATACAGGGCTATATAGTAAACTTAAATATCGCACACTGGTAAGAATAAGTAAAGAATTCCTTAACTTACGATAAGGTGTTGGGGAATTTGAATAAATACAAAAAGAAGCAATCATACATTCAGCAGAAAATCTATGCTGTGATGGACACATATTTATCAAATTTAACTGATCAATTAAAAAATCCAAAACTTTGTCATTACTATTATCATTATTTTTGTCTCTGCGGACATTCAACAATTCAATTGCCTGATGAAATATTGAATTATAGGTAGATGTAAAATCTTTTCCAGAGTAATGGCTCATACTATTTTCTAACTGGCTCCAAGTAGACAGCTTAGAGTCAGGAATTATCCATATCGAGTCATTTTTACAAACAACATTTTTTATCCGCACATCTAGTTTCAAGTCATTTTTTACACATATACTTAAAGGAATAGTTAATCCATCCGCTTCAGTCGATGCAGTGGCATTCAAATATACAGAATCGTTCTTTACAGCATAACAGATATAATTATATTTCCACTTTGGCAGAAATCCACACACTTCATTTTTCACATGTTCAAAACTTTAAATTTTATCTTGTTCTCGAAAAACATTAAAAGTTTCCTCTTCTCTCGCCACAAGTCTCTGTCTCTTATTCTTGGGGCTTTCTCTTTGAGGCAAAGGGGAAGTGGTGAGGTAAGAGGGAAGATTTGGAGATATTGATGGGATGGCACCAGCTTTCAACTTTAAACGCTTCCTACGAACAGTTTTCTGTGGTTGTCCATTGTTTGCACGAACAACTTTAAAATGTATTATATCCTCTTCCTGAAAGTGTTTTTCACAAACATCTGCGAACTTAGTCACAACAGAGAGCTTAGATAATAGAGAGGCTTGACGGGTGGGAAGTCATGCGACTTTGTCGGTGACAACCATGTTAGCGAGGGATGGTGGTTGATAACAAAGTCTATGGAAGTGAGTATGAAGCTTACCCAATGCATGCTTGCCCTTCCTACTTATTCTGAAAGGTGGCCGCTTTCCTTTCAATAGACTTATTGGATTTGGAGGTCTGTTCTTGACTTGCCTTGCATCTCACATGGTGATGAAGGCGCACATTGACGAAAAGGTTGATGACGAGGAAGTGAATATCACACTGCTTCACGGCCTTTTTGCATTCCAATCCTGTTTCTAATATTGCCTCCATCACTTTCCTAATCAGGTACATTCTTAATCCTCTCTTGTACAAGTAGGGGTCAATGTGGCATCGAAATGCATGTTCTGCAGCTGTCAGAATATACATTAATTTATGCGATGGCGCACACAATCCCTCGTTTTCCATGGTAAAATTTTTCTTGCAGATAAACGTATGCGATGGGTCTTGAGTGCTCCGTGCTTGTATTAAATCCTCTTTACAATTTTCACACAGAATATTTTTTTTGGCTCTCAACTTCATTCCAACGTAACCTCCAATGTAATTCAGAACGTTGGTCTCGGTTGTCTAGAGCATGTGAGGAGCGGCTCTCATTGCTTGCTGTAGTGGAAGAGGAACATCTTGCTGTAGTCGTATTCTGACGGTGCTTTGGGCTCCAATTGATGCCATATTTTCAAAACTGAACAAGAAGGTATCGATGCCATCCTTGCAGTTTTTGTTGCTCCCGGGGACTAGAGCAGCATCAACCATTGTCTGGCGCAGAGCCAGGCGGAATTCCCTAGAAGTTGGATTTATTCTGTGTCCACCCTTTGCCCTGATGATGGAGAAAAGGTTTTCCAAACAGTCTTGGTTCAGGCGACTTGTCAGAAGAAACTTGAACCCACAGTCATGTCGCAGGTGTTGCCAGAGTTGGAGCAAGGCTTCGATTGACAGCTTCCATCCTTCCAAGCATGGCAGACTACCTGTCTTGTTCAGGGGTTTGACGCCTTCCAACCAAATTTTTGTCTGCTCCAAGAAAGTCTCGTGCTTGGAATGTGCCGACATCGCATTGTTCATTGTCCTTTTGCTTCTCAGTGATCTGTTGTTGAAAGCGTTGAACAACTGATCAAAGTTCTCAATGAAATGAGCAGTTGGCAATGCCATCCTAGAGAGACTCCTAGCTGTTGTAATGCTGACCGGTTGTTTGATCCTTGATCGCATATCATTGCTTTAGGATGGAGACCAAGATTTATCACTTTTTTCACCACTTCTACAAGAACAAGAAGAAGCATGTCAGCCTTCACTGGTCCATTAGATAAAACAGGAAAATGGTTGCTTCCATTTCGTGCTAAGTCCTTTCACCATGAAGACAAGAGCATGGGTGGCTGGTTTTCTTGATCTTCCTCGCAACAATCCATAGTCCTCAAATCCCTCCACAAGATCTCTAGAAGGATCATACGAAAGACGGACTTAATGGCCATTTCATCATAAACAATGGCACAAGATCGTTCCACTGGTGATATTGCTTCCACTTTTATCTGGAACAGGTTGAGCATGTTCGGGCAGAGTCCAGGTTCAATCTGTACATTCTTCATGGCCAAGTCAAGTGTAGACGGAGATGGTAACTGAAAAAGCCGTTGCAAGAGACTGGAAGCCTTTTTGTTAGCGTGAAAAAGGGAGAGTGCAAATGATTTATCATGGAAACTCCATCGTCTGGATTTCTTTGGAAGTTGTCCAACTCTAACCTGGGACACGATGAAGGAAACGGCTTGGGGAGGCAAATAAAGATGAAGGGTTTGTTCAACACTTTCAAGTGAAGCCTGTAGGCTGCTCGATTCAGTCCCAGGTTGTTGCTCGGAACTTGGTTCTACACTAAAGCTAGTTGACGCACAGGAGTTTGGCTGATGAGGGGAACTCTCTGTCATTTTGGAGAGTTTCCTCTGGAGTCTCCAGTTCTTTGACCTTTGAGCACAGAGCTTCTTCTTTAGTCTGTCTTTTCTTTGACATTCCTCTTTCGTCTCGGATACATCCATTACTGGATGACATTGAGGGGTCGTAGGTGAGGTAAATGGTTTCTCTGGTTGTAATTCTGCAGAGTCATCAATTTTACGCTTTTTAGGGGGTGGTCGTGACGGAGTAAGCTTAGGAGGAGGATTTGGAATGTTGAAGATGGTTGGCACAGCAGTCCTGAGAATGACCGTACGTTTCACTGCAGTTTTGCTGAAACAGCAAGGTTCAAAGTGCTCAGAGCAAATGAAGCAGTTGTTGTGAAGGTATTCTGGTGTTTTATCCTCCAGATCTTTCCTATGGCAATTGATGAGCCACTGCCTGCTACTGTAGAAAGAATAAAAAAAAAGCAAACATGCCTATTTCACATGACTGTGTACAGTTACAGTGTAGATCATGCCTAAGTTAATGAGCCTCATCTAAAATCCCAACCCTCTATGACAAAAGGAGGCACATTTATTCACTAAAATTGATCCATTTATAACGCCACCTCAGGATACCCGCTGTGGCGTTGAATGGTCGTTTTGCATCATTAATTTTTACAGCAGTAAGGGTATTTGATGGAGTTAAGGATGGTAGATTAAGGTGCAGTAGAAGAAATAGAAAATCAACCCAACTGTGCTGAAAGTGATCTCACCCCTCCCCCACCCCACCCCCCCTCCCCCATCCCTCAAATTACAGAAAAAAAAATGACAAAGACAAAATAGAACAATATCATTTAGGCCGCTGGTAGACACAGCGTGCTACGCGACGGTGAACACGGTATGGTAAACATTGCACGTTACGTTGTGGGAAAGAAATGGTAGTAGGTGCAGCGTATTACGCTGCCACCCACCCCGTGTGGTCTCCGGGGTCCCTCAACTGAGAGGGAAAAGAATTGAGCCACCGTAAGCTCATGCGTGTCGTAGAAGGCGACTAAAAGAGCCATTCTGGTTTGGTGGTAACCAACGAAAAACCACCCGACTGGTGAGAGAAAAATGGAGAGACACAGTGGCTCCACAGACCCCCACACCCAGCCCTTTTTATGAGAATGGCTTCATTCACCCATTTTGCTATTTTTCTTGTCCTGGCAATCATCCCCAAACTTTTTCTCCCCCAAATCCCAAGAACGTAGTATATAAAAGATGTTTTGAGGAATGACGGTTTCAGTTTAAAGAGAGCAAGGGAAGGCGATGGCATAGCACAAATCCCACCCCCTTTTAACATATTTGAGCTATGATTTCCATTCCATACCCCATTTCCCCAATGATTCCAAATTTCCCTTCCTTATCAAAATTGAGTTGCCAGGACAGAGAGAGAGAAAGAACGGAGGAAAACAAGCCTTCTTAACTGTCTTCTATCCCCCAGTATCTCTATACCCTGTACCGTTGAAATAGGTTCAACGAGGAGATATTCCTTTCCAAATCCTGCACAGCAGGCACCTTTCTGCTGAGGGTGCGCAGTTCCGAGAGGACCCGATAAGGAGGAGCTATTGATCCTGGAGGCTGAGGGGGGTTCACCTTGCGAGGTGTTTCTACCCCAACACTCCTCTTTGGCTTGACGCTTCTCTAAAGACGGGTGGGTAGCCTACCTTGTAGATGGCCCGAGCTACCCAACGCAGAGATGCCAAATCTATTTTTTGGCACTCCCCTCCATTTAGGCAAAGAGATTGGAAGGACTAGATTTAAAACCATATCTAGTTCCTGTCCCCCATGAAATTTCTTTTTAATCATGGTTTGTCATCTCTGAATCAGCAGTCAGTCTTTGTGCAACGCAAAGATTAGGGTCAATCCGAGAGAAAGGCCTGGAGGCGGGACGTCCCCCAACTCCACCCCTCGAGTCCTTTTTTTTTTTTTTTCCCAAGGACCATGGAAGGACAAGAGGAGGCCAGACTTGAGGAGTATAGCTTCGGTGAGTGCCTTACCCCCAAGTGTGGGACTGAGCCGTGCTAGTGGGCACAATATAGCCGGGTTGAATAAAAATTTATATATATCATGGCCAAAAATATGAAAAACTCTCCCCTTAAAGCCCCACCCCAGACAGGTAAAAAAAGAAAGATAACTGCCCCGATGACTCTTGATGACTTACCAGGAATGGCAACCCCAAAATTCTCGCCGTTCCTGGTAATTCAACCGAATGAGGAAAACATCAAACTGAACACTTTGAGTATCTTCACCATCAGCAAGGCACTCAAAGCAAATGGCGCCGGTACACCAAAGGCAGTGAACAGGAACAACTCTGGCACTCTAATGATACAAGTGCAGGGTCGACAAGAGAGTGAGAACCTTTGAAATGTACCAGATTCTCTGACATCCCAGTCACCGTTGAGGCTCACAGGAGCCTCAATAGGTCAAAAGGTGTCATAAGAAGCAGAGATTGGTAGGCTGTTCGGAGCAGGAGATGGTTGAGGAACTGGAGGGTGTTGTCGAAGCTCGGCGGGTTAGCATCCGCCGCGGCGACGGCACAATCCAGACCAACACCTGGATCCTGACTTTTGACAGCCCGAGACCCCCGTCGAGAATAAGAATTGAATACCTCGACTTGGAGGTTCGGCCTTACGTCCCGAACCCCATGAGATGTTTTAACTGCCACCGGTACGGCCATACGAAAACAAACTGCCGCCGTAAAGCTACATGCCCCCGCTGCGGCAAAGAAGACCACAATGAGGAAAACTGCAAAGTGGACCCTTGTTGTCTGAACTGCCAAGGCAAGCATGCAGCACATTCGAAAGATTGTCCTAAGTGGCAAGAAGAAAAGGCAATCTTGACATACAGAGCCACTTACGGCGGTACGTTTGCTCAGGCAAAAGCAGTGATCTGCCCCCCTCGGCAGGTCGCTGCTTCTGCCAAGAGTTATGCAGAAGTTGCCAGGGCTGCTGGTAATAACCAAAACAGCCATGGCAAAATCGCACAGACTAGAAAAGACAGTCCTCAAAAGAAAAAGCCATCAAGACCTAAAAACAAGGTCGCAAATGTGTCAAAAAATCTTTTTGACACATTGGAGGTTCAAGATGTGGAACCTGCAGCCCCCTCCACATCCACCTCCAAGGCGACCTCCACCCCCCCTCCTTCCCCAAACAAAAAAATTCTCCCCCTCATGGGCGTGGATGTTGGACCCACCCCCCATCTCCATTCCCGTGAGCCCTCTCTATCCCCCCAAAAACAAAACTCCACCCTTCCCAGAATATGGAGCCACCAACACCAGTCGGGGGATCCACAAATCCCCTGAGGGGCCTCAAAGCCCCAAAAAATCTAAGAACCCAGAGGGACCTAAAAATCCCAAGGGTTCAAAAAAACTCAGCCCTAAAAAAACCGAGAGGCCCTCCACAGGGCCTCCTTCTCCTATGGAAGTCTCTCCTCCTAGGAGAATAAAAGTAAAAGGGTTGAAGGCAGGCATACTGCCTAACCTCCCCACAAAAAATTAGGATACCTAGTCAGACAAGATTAATTTCCTGGAACATCAGAGGGATCAGATCAAATAGAACAGAATTGGACCTCCTCCTCCAGAGGAATCCTGATGTAGTCTGTCTGCAGGAAACAAAATTACCAGCAGACGACTACACAGTAAAAGGATATACGGCCAATCATCTGATTCACTCTGATGGCCAGATAGCGTGTGGGGGAGTTTCGATTCTCACGAAGAAGAGCACCCCCCACCGCTTGATACCAATGAAAACAAATCTACAGGCAATAGCAGTGAGAGTGACATTGCACAGACCAATCACCATCTGCTCTGTGTACATCCCACCAGATCATCGCCTCCAGTCTGCCGAGCTAGAGGGAGTTCTAAACCAACTCCCCCCTCCCTATGTGATAATGGGAGATTTCAATGCTCACAGTCCTCTCTGGGGAAACACAGACACAAACCAGAGGGGAAAGGCAGTGGAGGCTTTCATAATGAAAATGGATGTATACTTGGCAAACGGTCTCGAGGCAACACGGGTAAATATTCACAATCTTACCACGTCTGCCATCGATCTCACTTTCTGTGATCCTACATTAGCTCCAGATCTCTCCTGGACTGTGATCGATGACGATCACGGTTCTGACCATTTTCCAGTCTGCCTCGACATCACCCCGACTTCAAGGGCCCCACAGCCCAAACGTTGGAGTGTACGGCGAGCAGATTGGGAAACTTTCTCACAGGAGTGTCACAGACTCCTTACGACAGAGGTGGACAGCTATGACAAATTCAAAAATATTTTAACAAATATCTGCAGCTCGACAATACCAACAACCTCTGGTAGACCGAGAAACACAATCCCTGGTTTTCAGAGGAATGTCGAGCGGCCCTACGGGAGAAGAAAAAAGCATACAGGAAAGCGATGAGATTCCCAATCCCTGAGAATTTCGCAACATTTAGGAAACTACGAGCAAAGTGTAGGAAGATCTTCCGAGAAAACAAACGGAGATCCTTCCAAAACTTTGTCTCAAAAATAAATAGCCAGACACCCCTGAATAGGGTGTGGAAGATGTTACGGAAACTGAAGGGATCCGATAGTGATTCACTAAATCACTTGACACGTCCCGATGGATCCGTGGCTGAAACAGAACAAGAAATTGCCAACACTCTGGCCGAGAGGCTGGCGCACAGCTCCTCGTCTGCACACCACACACCACAATTTCTGCGCCATAAACAAAACGCAGAAAACACACCAATAAACTTTACATCTACAAACACCGAAGACTACAACAAACCATTTACACTTGAGGAGTTGGGTGCCTGCCTCCGTGACACAAATGTCACAGCACCGGGTCCTGACAACATCAGTTATGAAATACTCCGACATCTTCCACAAGATAGTCTGGTTGTCCTTTTGAATATCTATAACAAGATATGGACAACACAGACTTTTCCACCTAGTTGGAATCTGGCCACCGTGATTCCAATCCCAAAACCTGGGAAAGACCATTCGGACGCTTCAAACTACCGACCAATCTCCCTCACCAGCTGCCTATGCAAGCTGATGGAGAAAATGGTCAACAAGCGTCTGATGTTCTACTTGGAACACAACAACTCCCTCTCCGACCTCCAATGTGGCTTTCGAAAGAACAGATCAACTGTTGATCACCTTGTTCGACTAGAGAGCTTCATTCGTGAGGCCTTTGCCAAAGGTGAGCACTTGGTAGCAATCTTCTTTGACCTTGAGAAGGCCTTCGACACAACTTGGAAATTCGGAATCCTCAAAGATCTGCACAATCTTGGTCTACGAGGAAACCTTCCAATGTTTGTCAGAGCATTTTTAAACAACAGATCCTTTCAGGTCAAAGCAGGATCCACCTTTTCTGATCCATTTGATCAGGAAGAGGGAGTTCCACAGGGTAGCATTCTGTCTCCCATTCTGTTTGAGATTAAAATAGACTCAATAGTGAATGCAATGAGACAGAATGTTGACTGTTCCTTATATGTTGATGACTTTCTTGTATGCTATCGAAGTAAATCGAGTATTGACACCATTGAGAGACAATTACAACTCCAACTAAACAAACTGTCGGAGTGGGCAAATCTCAATGGTTTCTCCTTCTCCCCATCAAAAACAGTAGCTGTCCACTTCTGCCGAAAACGCACCTGCATTAGACAGCCTGACCTTTATCTCAACAATTCCAGAATTGAGGTAAAGGACGAAGCCCGATTCCTGGGTTTGATCTTTGATAGGAAACTAAATTTCCTCGCCCATATCAAAGATCTCAGACTGCGATGCATGAAAGCAATGAGAATAATGAGAGTTCTGTCGAGCATGGAATGGGGTTCGGACACAAACACTCTTCTAAAGATATACCGAACCCTTATTCGATCAAAACTGGACTACGCATCTTTTGTATACGGCTCTGCAAAACCATCCTACTTAGGCATGCTGGACCCAATTCATCATCAGGGACTGCGCTTGGCACTCGGGGCTTTCCGCACTTCTCCAGTGGCAAGCCTTTATGCTGAGGCAGATGAGCCACCTCTCCATCTCAGGAGGAAAAAACTGGCTCTCCAGTATGTTACTAAGGTCACATCGCTGCACGACAACCCAGCACACAAACATGTACACTACACGGATAACAAGATATGAAGTGAGTAGAAAAGTGCCAGAAGACAATAGAGAATAAAAATTTTTTTCGCGGCGGTGGTGGGGTTTGAACCTGCGACCTTATTGGTACGACAACTCCGCCTGGCAGGTGAGAGCGTGGCTCTACCGTGTGAGCTATCCACGAACACAAAAATATTCGTTTCAAACCCAAAGTCATTTCTAGATCCCTCTCTCACCCACTTCTTGATCCCTCTCTCACCCACTTCTTGAGATCGCCGATTCGTTCACCACCATTGCGAAGTAATTTTGACCAGTAGTTAAGCTTAATAGCCAATATTCTCATCACAAACATATAACATAGAAACGATTGAGACATTGAGTATGCTCCGGTGTATGGGGTGAATTTTTAATTCAGAAAAGTGAGTGGAGCAGGCACTTATGTTGGTAACAACAAGATATGAAGTGAGTAGAAAAGTGCCAGAAGACAATAGAGAATAAAAAATTTTTTCGCGGCGGTGGTGGGGTTTGAACCTGCGACCTTATTGGTACGACAACTCCGCCTGGCAGGTGAGAGCGTGGCTCTACCGTGTGAGCTATCCACGAACACAAAAATATTCGTTTCAAACCCAAAGTCATTTCTAGATCCCTCTCTCACCCACTTCTTGAGATCACCGATTCGTTCACCACCATTGCGAAGTAATTTTGACCAGTAGTTAAGCTTAATAGCCAATATTCTCATCACAAACATATAACATAGAAACGATTGAGACATTGAGTATGCTCCGGTGTATGGGGTGAATTTTAATTCAGAAAAGTGAGTGGAGCAGGCACTTATGTTGGTAACAACAAGATATGAAGTGAGTAGAAAAGTGCCAGAAGACAATAGAGAATAAAAATTTTTTTTCGCGGCGGTGGTGGGGTTTGAACCTGCGACCTTATTGGTACGACAACTCCGCCTGGCAGGTGAGAGCGTGGCTCTACCGTGTGAGCTATCCACGAACACAAAAATATTCGTTTCAAACCCAAAGTCATTTCTAGATCCCTCTCTCACCCACTTCTTGAGATCGCCGATTCGTTCACCACCATTGCGAAGTAATTTTGACCAGTAGTTAAGCTTAATAGCCAATATTCTCATCACAAACATATAACATAGAAACGATTGAGACATTGAGTATGCTCCGGTGTATGGGGTGAATTTTTAATTCAGAAAAGTGAGTGGAGCAGGCACTTATGTTGGTAACAACAAGATATGAAGTGAGTAGAAAAGTGCCAGAAGACAATAGAGAATAAAAATTTTTTTCGCGGCGGTGGTGGGGTTTGAACCTGCGACCTTATTGGTACGACAACTCCGCCTGGCAGGTGAGAGCGTGGCTCTACCGTGTGAGCTATCCACGAACACAAAAATATTCGTTTCAAACCCAAAGTCATTTCTAGATCCCTCTCTCACCCACTTCTTGAGATCGCCGATTCGTTCACCACCATTGCGAAGTAATTTTGACCAGTAGTTAAGCTTAATAGCCAATATTCTCATCACAAACATATAACATAGAAACGATTGAGACATTGAGTATGCTCCGGTGTATGGGGTGAATTTTTAATTCAGAAAAGTGAGTGGAGCAGGCACTTATGTTGGTAACAACAAGATATGAAGTGAGTAGAAAAGTGCCAGAAGACAATAGAGAATAAAAATTTAGAAATCTAGAAATGACTTTGGGTTTGAAACGAATATTTTTGTGTTCGTGGATAGCTCACACGGTAGAGCCACGCTCTCACCTGCCAGGCGGAGTTGTCGTACCAATAAGGTCGCAGGTTCAAACCCCACCACCGCCGCGAAAAAAAATTTTTTTATTCTCTATTGTCTTCTGGCACTTTTCTACTCACTTCATATCTTGTTGTTACCAACATAAGTGCCTGCTCCACTCACTTTTCTGAATTAAAAATTCACCCCATACACCGGAGCATACTCAATGTCTCAATCGTTTCTATGTTATATGTTTGTGATGAGAATATTGGCTATTAAGCTTAACTACTGGTCAAAATTACTTCGCAATGGTGGTGAACGAATCGGCGATCTCAAGAAGTGGGTGAGAGAGGGATCTAGAAATGACTTTGGGTTTGAAACGAATATTTTTGTGTTCGTGGATAGCTCACACGGTAGAGCCACGCTCTCACCTGCCAGGCGGAGTTGTCGTACCAATAAGGTCGCAGGTTCAAACCCCACCACCGCCGCGAAAAAAATTTTTATTCTCTATTGTCTTCTGGCACTTTTCTACTCACTTCATATCTTGTTGTTACCAACATAAGTGCCTGCTCCACTCACTTTTCTGAATTAAAAATTCACCCCATACACCGGAGCATACTCAATGTCTCAATCGTTTCTATGTTATATGTTTGTGATGAGAATATTGGCTATTAAGCTTAACTACTGGTCAAAATTACTTCGCAATGGTGGTGAACGAATCGGCGATCTCAAGAAGTGGGTGAGAGAGGGATCTAGAAATGACTTTGGGTTTGAAACGAATATTTTTGTGTTCGTGGATAGCTCACACGGTAGAGCCACGCTCTCACCTGCCAGGCGGAGTTGTCGTACCAATAAGGTCGCAGGTTCAAACCCCACCACCGCCGCGAAAAAAAAATTTTTATTCTCTATTGTCTTCTGGCACTTTTCTACTCACTTCATATCTTGTTGTTACCAACATAAGTGCCTGCTCCACTCACTTTTCTGAATTAAAAATTCACCCCATACACCGGAGCATACTCAATGTCTCAATCGTTTCTATGTTATATGTTTGTGATGAGAATATTGGCTATTAAGCTTAACTACTGGTCAAAATTACTTCGCAATGGTGGTGAACGAATCGGCGATCTCAAGAAGTGGGTGAGAGAGGGATCTAGAAATGACTTTGGGTTTGAAACGAATATTTTTGTGTTCGTGGATAGCTCACACGGTAGAGCCACGCTCTCACCTGCCAGGCGGAGTTGTCGTACCAATAAGGTCGCAGGTTCAAACCCCACCACCGCCGCGAAAAAAATTTTTATTCTCTATTGTCTTCTGGCACTTTTCTACTCACTTCATATCTTGTTGTTACCAACATAAGTGCCTGCTCCACTCACTTTTCTGAATTAAAAATTCACCCCATACACCGGAGCATACTCAATGTCTCAATCGTTTCTATGTTATATGTTTGTGATGAGAATATTGGCTATTAAGCTTAACTACTGGTCAAAATTACTTCGCAATGGTGGTGAACGAATCGGCGATCTCAAGAAGTGGGTGAGAGAGGGATCTAGAAATGACTTTGGGTTTGAAACGAATATTTTTGTGTTCGTGGATAGCTCACACGGTAGAGCCACGCTCTCACCTGCCAGGCGGAGTTGTCGTACCAATAAGGTCGCAGGTTCAAACCCCACCACCGCCGCGAAAAAATTTTTTATTCTCTATTGTCTTCTGGCACTTTTCTACTCACTTCATATCTTGTTGTTACCAACATAAGTGCCTGCTCCACTCACTTTTCTGAATTAAAAATTCACCCCATACACCGGAGCATACTCAATGTCTCAATCGTTTCTATGTTATATGTTTGTGATGAGAATATTGGCTATTAAGCTTAACTACTGGTCAAAATTACTTCGCAATGGTGGTGAACGAATCGGCGATCTCAAGAAGTGGGTGAGAGAGGGATCTAGAAATGACTTTGGGTTTGAAACGAATATTTTTGTGTTCGTGGATAGCTCACACGGTAGAGCCACGCTCTCACCTGCCAGGCGGAGTTGTCGTACCAATAAGGTCGCAGGTTCAAACCCCACCACCGCCGCGAAAAAAAATTTTTATTCTCTATTGTCTTCTGGCACTTTTCTACTCACTTCATATCTTGTTGTTACCAACATAAGTGCCTGCTCCACTCACTTTTCTGAATTAAAAACTACACGGATAGGACACTAGAAGAAAAATTTCGCAAGCACCCAAAAATGACACCACCATTAGGTTGCAGAATAAAAAAAGACATCGCAGACATGAACATCAGTCTAGATAGGATACATCCATACGTCCAGGCAAAGACACCACCATGGTCCATACATAGACCAAACATAAATTTGGACCTAACAAAACTGAAAAATCACAAACAGACCCACATATTTACAAACAGACACTAAAAGCAATATTACAAACATACAAAAACCATACTCACATATTTACGGATGGTTCAAAGAGCGCAGATGCAGTAGGATGTGCCTATCACTCATCGGAAGGCACAGGATCACTTCGCCTGGATAGAAATGTTTCGATCTTTACAGCGGAATCGAGAGCAATCCTAAATGCTCTCCGTTTGGCTGAGAGATCGAATAAAAATAAATTCTTGATCTTGTCTGACTCGCTGTCCGTACTTAAGGGGATCTCAAATTTTTATTGCACCGATCCAAGACTCATAAGTATCTTGGAAGGTGCAAATAAATTATTTATTAAGAAAAAGAAAGTTAGTTTTCTCTGGGTACCTAGTCATGTGGGTATCCAGGGGAACGAAGAAGCGGATCGACTGGCAAAAGAGGCGGTGAGCCAAGAATTACAAGAGGGCAGTAAAATCCCACACGCGGATTTAAAGATCAATATAAAAAAACATGTCCGAAAGGAATGGGAACGATCCTGGAGTCGAGATGTACATAACAAATTAAAACAAATTAAAAGTGACCTCGGCCCCAGACCCAACTCGGGGCTAAAAAGAAGAGACGAGGTAAAAATAACTCGACTCCGGATCGGACATACTGCCCTCACTCACCGTTTCCTTCTGGAGAGGGATGAAAAACCCCTCTGCAGAACATGTAACTGTGACCTGACAGTTCAACACATTTTAATTGAATGTACAGAATTAGAACAGATAAGGTCACAACATTATGATAACAGAGACTTGAAGTCTCTGTTCCAGTCGGTCGATCCGCTTTCAATTTTAAAGTATCTGCAGGAATGTGAACTCCTGCAGAAATTGTAAAAATAGATATTTTTACTTAACAAACATGTAACTATTATGATTTTATAAAGATTTTATTACAACAGTACACGTTTTGATCAGCTGTGGCCCCTCGGGGCCGATAAAAGATTGATGAAAGACAGAAACGGGCGCTTAAATGACCTAAATAGTGTCGAAAGCGCCGTTAAACACCTAAAAACAAACAAACATACGCTGCCACCCACTTGCCGAGATGGTAGCTGCAGCGTAGATAGGTAGAGCTTAAAACTTTACGAAGTTTCCGATGGCTGCTATAAATCCATTTTCCGTTTCGCATCCAGATTTTATTACGCTACAACCCACTTGCCGAGATGGTAGCTGCAGCGTAGATAGGTAGAGCGTAAAACTTTACGAAGTTTCCGATGGCTGCTATAAATCCATTTTCCGTTTCGCATCCAGATTTTATTACGCTACCACCCACTTGCCGAGATGGTAGCTGCAGCGTAGATAGGTAGAGCGTAAAACGTTACGAAGTTTCCGATGGCTGCTATAAATCCATTTTCCGTTTCGCATCCAGATTTTTGTATTTTTGTGGCTCGGTTTTGTTTCTAGATTATGAGTCCTAAATTTTTGTTTAAATCCCACAAACGCCGCATGCTGCCAATTAACCTCCTCCTCCTCCTCCTCCTCCTAAAACTACTACTACTACTACTACTACTTCTACTACTACTACTACTACTACTACTACTACTACTACTACTACTACTACTACTACAATAACTTTTTAAAAATGCTACGTACTACTTCCAATTGTATCATCTGACGATGTAAAAATACAAACGAAATGGTGAAAAATGAAAGATATTGGATGGAAAAAGTAGAATCAATGTACGGCTGGGGCTCAAATCCTTCTTCGGCAAAACAAACAAGGGGTGTAAATATGACAAATGTAGCGCTGCACTGTTGGGTGATTGAATTATAAAGGAAATGGGGGTGTAGCATACGTGTGTGAGTAGATTCCCTAGGCTGTTTCACACATGAACATTAAGAGCAGGTCAGTTTTAAAAAAAACGAAAAATGAATAAAATAAAAGAGATGCTTGTAAGAAATATATTAATCGTATCTAGTAGTAGTAGTAATGATATTGTTAGTAGTAGTAGTAGTAGTAGTAGTAGTAATGATATTGTTAGTAGTAGTAGTAGTAGTAGTAGTAGTAGTAATGTGATAACTATTGTGGATTAGAATGGGCTGGGGAAGAGGTGTTTGTGCGGTGTCCGGAACTTCGTGAAGGAAATGAATGGCCAACTTTTGATGACTGGAAAGGAAGGAATAGATGGACAGATCTGTAGTTTTATAGAGAGAGAAAGAAAGAAAGAGAGAGAGAGAGAGAGAGAGAGAGAGAGAGAGAGAGAGAGAGAGAGAGAGAGAGAGAGAGAGAGAGAGGATGGAACAATAGCACAGGTGGCAGGGACTCCGTGGTTTATAACACAAAAAGGTGACTAATAGTACTGAAGTAGGTACTCAGCAGTCAAACACAAGTAATACGAATAACAAAATCAAGACATGTAGTAGGATTGCCACAAGCAGCAAGGAATACAATTTATTATTGTAACAAAACATTCAAATTCAATATAGAACAAATATTGACATCGAAACTGAAGGCATAAATCAAACGTCCATGCCAAATATTTAAGGATAAGAATATCACCATTGCAGTGCACTGTTCATCAGCAACATAATTGAGAAAAAAAACAAAACACAGGCACGATGGCACACCTTGACTTGGGATTTAGTTCCCCCCCACCCATTCCACATTAGCAACTGCACACCCCTGCAGCCACGCAGTCCTCGGCACGTAGGTACACCTTGACTTGGGGAAATGAGGGAAGAATAAACTTCAATATCAAACCATGACTAATTAATTTCATAAAATCTACTGGCAATCAAATATCTAAAAATAAAAATAAAAAGCCCAAAAGAAAAAAACAAAAAACCCTAGGAAAACCAACAGCACTTTGTTTCATACTCTCCAGTGACTCTGAAAAAGACAAGCGTGTGCAGCCTGCAACAAGAATTTTACTGGTAACGCAAAATAGTTACAAGGAATAGAGTAGAGTCATGTATAGAAAGTAGGGCATAACATACTCCACAAAATGTGTTACATAAATGAGAACTGTGCAATTCTGGTGATTATTTAAGAACATGCACAAAATTTACACACATAAGAATTACTGTCAGGCAAATGAATGCAAACATTGTGGAACCAACGGATACAACGAAGACATCTTGTTCAGTCAGTTGGCCCACTGCTAAGCTCTCTTGGGGGATCTTCTAATCGACATTCATTACATTAATTTTTTAAAATCCTCTTTTTCTTTGGTAAGCCTAAAACAGTAATTCCAAACCCTTTTGGTCTTCCTCTCTTTCCTAACTTTGTTGGTGATTTGATATTTAAAAGATCTGTACCCACTCTGTCTGCCCCATTACAATCAGCCAAAGCTCCAGTAACTCCCGCTACAATACTCCCACATTCAGCACTGTCACAGCTGAACGTCTCAACAACCCCTGAGTTTTCTACAAGTACATCTACCACAGAAACTTCAAAAAACAAAGCATTCTCTAGCTCTCTAATTTTGTGTATGTTGTGCATGTTTAAGTCATTTGAATTGTTTTTAGCTTCTTGAGTACCCCGTGTGGTCTCCGGGGTCCCTCAACTGAGAGGGAAAAGAATTGAGCCACCGTAAGCTCATGCGTGTCGTAGAAGGCGACTAAAAGAGCCATTCTGGTTTGGTGGTAACCAACGAAAAACCACCCGACTGGTGAGAGAAAAATGGAGAGACACAGTGGCTCCACAGACCCCCATACCCCAGCCCTTTTTATGAGAATGGCTTCATTCACCCATTTTGCTATTTTTCTTGTCCTGGCAATCATCCCCAAACTTTTTCTCCCCCCAAATCCCAAGAACGTAGTATATAAAAGATGTTTTGAGGAATGACGGTTTCAGTTTAAAGAGAGCAAGGGAAGGCGATGGCATAGCACAAATCCCACCCCCTTTTACCATATTTGAGCTATGATTTCCATTCCATACCCCATTTCCCCAATGATTCCAAATTTCCCTTCCTTATCAAAATTGAGTTGCCAGGACAGAGAGAGAGAAAGAACGGAGGAAAACAAGCCTTCTTAACTGTCTTCTATCCCCCAGTATCTCTATACCCTGTACCGTTGAAATAGGTTCAACGAGGAGATATTCCTTTCCAAATCCTGCACAGCAGGCACCTTTCTGCTGAGGGTGCGCAGTTCCGAGAGGACCCCGATAAGGAGGAGCTATTGATCCTGGAGGCTGAGGGGGGTTCACCTTGCGAGGTGTTTCTACCCCAACACTCCTCTTTGGCTTGACGCTTCTCTAAAGACGGGTGGGTAGCCTACCTTGTAGATGGCCCGAGCTACCCAACGCAGAGATGCCAAATCTATTTTTTGGCACTCCCCTCCATTTAGGCAAAGAGATTGGAAGGACTAGATTTAAAACCATATCTAGTTCCTGTCCCCCATGAAATTTCTTTTTAATCATGGTTTGTCATCTCTGAATCAGCAGTCAGTCTTTGTGCAACGCAAAGATTAGGGTCAATCCGAGAGAAAGGCCTGGAGGCGGGACGTCCCCCAACTCCACCCCTCGAGTCCTTTTTTTTTTTCCCCCAAGGACCATGGAAGGACAAGAGGAGGCCAGACTTGAGGAGTATAGCTTCGGTGAGTGCCTTACCCCCCAAGTGTGGGACTGAGCCGTGCTAGTGGGCACAATATAGCCGGGTTGAATAAAAATTTATATATATCATGGCCAAAAATATGAAAAACTCTCCCCTTAAAGCCCCACCCCAGACAGGTAAAAAACGAAAGATAACTGCCCCGATGACTCTTGATGACTTACCAGGAATGGCAACCCCAAAATTCTCGCCGTTCCTGGTAATTCAACCGAATGAGGAAAACATCAAACTGAACACTTTGAGTATCTTCACCATCAGCAAGGCACTCAAAGCAAATGGCGCCGGTACACCAAAGGCAGTGAACAGGAACAACTCTGGCACTTTAATGATACAAGTGCAGGGTCGACAAGAGAGTGAGAACCTCTTGAAATGTACCAGATTCTCTGACATCCCAGTCACCGTTGAGGCTCACAGGAGCCTCAATAGGTCAAAAGGTGTCATAAGAAGCAGAGATCTGGTAGGCTGTTCGGAGCAGGAGATGGTTGAGGAACTGGAGGGTGTTGTCGAAGCTCGGCGGGTTAGCATCCGCCGCGGCGACAGCACAATCCAGACCAACACCTGGATCCTGACTTTTGACAGCCCGAGACCCCCGTCGAGAATAAGAATTGAATACCTCGACTTGGAGGTTCGGCCTTACGTCCCGAACCCCATGAGATGTTTTAACTGCCACCGGTACGGCCATACGAAAACAAACTGCCGCCGTAAAGCTACATGCCCCCGCTGCGGCAAAGAAGACCACAATGAGGAAAACTGCAAAGTGGACCCTTGTTGTCTGAACTGCCAAGGCAAGCATGCAGCACATTCGAAAGATTGTCCTAAGTGGCAAGAAGAAAAGGCAATCTTGACATACAGAGCCACTTACGGCGGTACGTTTGCTCAGGCAAAAGCAGTGATCTGCCCCCCTCGGCAGGTCGCTGCTTCTGCCAAGAGTTATGCAGAAGTTGCCAGGGCTGCTGGTAATAACCAAAACAGCCATGGCAAAATCACACAGACTAGAAAAGACAGTCCTCAAAAGAAAAAGCCATCAAGACCTAAAAACAAGGTCGCAAATGTGTCAAAAAATCTTTTTGACACATTGGAGGTTCAAGATGTGGAACCTGCAGCCCCCTCCACATCCACCTCCAAGGCGACCTCCACCCCCCCTCCTTCCCCAAACAAAAAAATTCTCCCCCTCATGGGCGTGGATGTTGGACCCACCCCCCATCTCCATTCCCGTGAGCCCTCTCTATCCCCCCAAAAACAAAACTCCACCCCTTCCCAGAATATGGAGCCACCAACACCAGTCGGGGGATCCACAAATCCCCCTGAGGGGCCTCAAAGCCCCAAAAAATCTAAGAACCCAGAGGGACCTAAAAATCCCAAGGGTTCAAAAAAACTCAGCCCTAAAAAAACCGAGAGGCCCTCCACAGGGCCTCCTTCTCCTATGGAAGTCTCTCCTCCTAGGAGAATAAAAGTAAAAGGGTTGAAGGCAGGCATACTGCCTAACCTCCCCACAAAAAATTAGGATACCTAGTCAGACAAGATTAATTTCCTGGAACATCAGAGGGATCAGATCGAATAGAACAGAATTGGACCTCCTCCTCCAGAGGAATCCTGATGTAGTCTGTCTGCAGGAAACAAAATTACCAGCAGACGACTACACAGTAAAAGGATATACGGCCAATCATCTGATTCACTCTGATGGCCAGATAGCGTGTGGGGGAGTTTCAATTCTCACGAAGAAGAGCACCCCCCACCGCTTGATACCAATGAAAACAAATCTACAGGCAATAGCAGTGAGAGTGACATTGCACAGACCAATCACCATCTGCTCTGTGTACATCCCACCAGATCATCGCCTCCAGTCTGCCGAGCTAGAGGGAGTTCTAAACCAACTCCCCCCTCCCTATGTGATAATGGGAGATTTCAATGCTCACAGTCCTCTCTGGGGAAACACAGACACAAACCAGAGGGGAAAGGCAGTGGAGGCTTTCATAATGAAAATGGATGTATACTTGGCAAACGGTCTCGAGGCAACACGGGTAAATATTCACAATCTTACCACGTCTGCCATCGATCTCACTTTCTGTGATCCTACATTAGCTCCAGATCTCTCCTGGACTGTGATCGATGACGATCACGGTTCTGACCATTTTCCAGTCTGCCTCGACATCACCCCGACTTCAAGGGCCCCACAGCCCAAACGTTGGAGTGTACGGCGAGCAGATTGGGAAACTTTCTCACAGGAGTGTCACAGACTCCTTACGACAGAGGTGGACAGCTATGACAAATTCAAAAATATTTTAACAAATATCTGCAGCTCGACAATACCAACAACCTCTGGTAGACCGAGAAAACACAATCCCTGGTTTTCAGAGGAATGTCGAGCGGCCCTACGGGAGAAGAAAAAAGCATACAGGAAAGCGATGAGATTCCCAATCCCTGAGAATTTCGCAACATTTAGGAAACTACGAGCAAAGTGTAGGAAGATCTTCCGAGAAAACAAACGGAGATCCTTCCAAAACTTTGTCTCAAAAATAAATAGCCAGACACCCCTGAATAGGGTGTGGAAGATGTTACGGAAACTGAAGGGATCCGATAGTGATTCACTAAATCACTTGACACGTCCCGATGGATCCGTGGCTGAAACAGAACAAGAAATTGCCAACACTCTGGCCGAGAGGCTGGCGCACAGCTCCTCGTCTGCACACCACACACCACAATTTCTGCGCCATAAACAAAACGCAGAAAACACACCAATAAACTTTACATCTACAAACACTGAAGACTACAACAAACCATTTACACTTGAGGAGTTGGGTGCCTGCCTCCGTGACACAAATGTCACAGCACCGGGTCCTGACAACATCAGTTATGAAATACTCCGACATCTTCCACAAGATAGTCTGGTTGTCCTTTTGAATATCTATAACAAGATATGGACAACACAGACTTTTCCACCTAGTTGGAATCTGGCCACCGTGATTCCAATCCCAAAACCTGGGAAAGACCATTCGGACGCTTCAAACTACCGACCAATCTCCCTCACCAGCTGCCTATGCAAGCTGATGGAGAAAATGGTCAACAAGCGTCTGATGTTCTACTTGGAACACAACAACTCCCTCTCCGACCTCCAATGTGGCTTTCGAAAGAACAGATCAACTGTTGATCACCTTGTTCGACTAGAGAGCTTCATTCGTGAGGCCTTTGCCAAAGGTGAGCACTTGGTAGCAATCTTCTTTGACCTTGAGAAGGCCTTTGACACAACTTGGAAATTCGGAATCCTCAAAGATCTGCACAATCTTGGTCTACGAGGAAACCTTCCAATTTTGTCAGAGCATTTTTAAACAACAGATCCTTTCAGGTCAAAGCAGGATCCACCTTTTCTGATCCATTTGATCAGGAAGAGGGAGTTCCACAGGTAGCATTCTGTCTCCCATTCTGTTTGAGATTAAAATAAACTCAATAGTGAATGCAATGAGACAGAATGTTGACTGTTCCTTATATGTTGATGACTTTCTTGTATGCTATCGAAGTAAATCGAGTATGGACACCATTGAGAGACAGTTACAACTCCAACTAAACAAACTGTCGGAGTGGGCAAATCTCAATGGTTTCTCCTTCTCCCCATCAAAAACAGTAGCTGTCCACTTCTGCCGAAAACGCACCTGCATTAGACAGCCTGACCTTTATCTCAACAATTCCAGAATTGAGGTAAAGAACGAAGCCCGATTCCTGGGTTTGATCTTTGATAGGAAACTAAATTTCCTCCGCCATATCAAAGATCTCAGACTGCGATGCATGAAAGCAATGAGAATAATGAGAGTTCTGTCGAGCATGGAATGGGGTTCGGACACAAACACTCTTCTAAAGATATACCGAACCCTTATTCGATCAAAACTGGACTACGCATCTTTTGTATACGGCTCTGCAAAACCATCCTACTTAGGCATGCTGGACCCAATTCATCATCAGGGACTGCGCTTGGCACTCGGGGCTTTCCGCACTTCTCCAGTGGCAAGCCTTTATGCTGAGGCAGATGAGCCACCTCTCCATCTCAGGAGGAAAAAACTGGCTCTCCAGTATGTTACTAAGGTCACATCGCTGCACGACAACCCAGCACACAAACATGTACACTACACGGATAGGACACTAGAAGAAAAATTTCGCAAGCACCCAAAAATGACACCACCATTAGGTTGCAGAATAAAAAAAGACATCGCAGACATGAACATCAGTCTAGATAGGATACATCCATACGTCCAGGCAAAGACACCACCATGGTCCATACATAGACCAAACATAAATTTGGACCTAACAAAACTGGAAAAATCACAAACAGACCCACATATTTACAAACAGACACTAAAAGCAATATTACAAACATACAAAAACCATACTCACATATTTACGGATGGTTCAAAGAGCGCAGATGCAGTAGGATGTGCCTATCACTCATCGGAAGGCACAGGATCACTTCGCCTGGATAGAAATGTTTCGATCTTTACAGCGGAATCGAGAGCAATCCTAAATGCTCTCCGTTTGGCTGAGAGATCGAATAAAAATAAATTCTTGATCTTGTCTGACTCGCTGTCCGTACTTAAGGGGATCTCAAATTTTTATTGCACCGATCCAAGACTCATAAGTATCTTGGAAGGTGCAAATAAATTATTTATTAAGAAAAAGAAAGTTAGTTTTCTCTGGGTACCTAGTCATGTGGGTATCCAGGGGAACGAAGAAGCGGATCGACTGGCAAAAGAGGCGGTGAGCCAAGAATTACAAGAGGGCAGTAAAATCCCACACGCGGATTTAAAGATCAATATAAAAAAACATGTCCGAAAGGAATGGGAACGATCCTGGAGTCGAGATGTACATAACAAATTAAAACAAATTAAAAGTGACCTCGGCCCCAGACCCAACTCGGGGCTAAAAAGAAGAGACGAGGTAAAAATAACTCGACTCCGGATCGGACATACTGCCCTCACTCACCGTTTCCTTCTGGAGAGGGATGAAAAACCCCTCTGCAGAAGATGTAACTGTGACCTGACAGTTCAACACATTTTAATTGAATGTACAGAATTAGAACAGATAAGGTCACAACATTATGATAACAGAGACTTGAAGTCTCTGTTCCAGTCGGTCGATCCGCTTACAATTTTAAAGTATCTGCAGGAATGTGAACTCCTGCAGAAATTGTAAATAGATATTTTTACTTAACAAACATGTAACTATTATGATTTTATAAAGATTTTATTACAACAGTACACGTTTTCATCAGCTGTGGCCCCTCGGGGCCGATAAAAGATTGATGAAAGACAGAAACGGGCGCTTAAATGACCTAAATAGTGTCGAAAGCGCCGTTAAACACCTAAAAACAAAAACAAACAGAATGTTGACTGTTCCTTATATGTTGATGACTTTCTTGTATGCTATCGAAGTAAATCGAGTATGGACACCATTGAGAGACAGTTACAACTCCAACTAAACAAACTGTCGGAGTGGGCAAATCTCAATGGTTTCTCCTTCTCCCCATCAAAAACAGTAGCTGTCCACTTCTGCCGAAAACGCACCTGCATTAGACAGCCTGACCTTTATCTCAACAATTCCAGAATTGAGGTAAAGGACGAAGCCCGATTCCTGGGTTTGATCTTTGATAGGAAACTAAATTTCCTCGCCCATATCAAAGATCTCAGACTGCGATGCATGAAAGCAATGAGAATAATGAGAGTTCTGTCGAGCATGGAATGGGGTTCGGACACAAACACTCTTCTAAAGATATACCGAACCCTTATTCGATCAAAACTGGACTACGCATCTTTTGTATACGGCTCTGCAAAACCATCCTACTTAGGCATGCTGGACCCAATTCATCATCAGGGACTGCGCTTGGCACTCGGGGCTTTCCGCACTTCTCCAGTGGCAAGCCTTTATGCTGAGGCAGATGAGCCACCTCTCCATCTCAGGAGGAAAAAACTGGCTCTCCAGTATGTTACTAAGGTCACATCGCTGCACGACAACCCAGCACACAAACATGTACACTACACGGATAGGACACTAGAAGAAAAATTTCGTAAGCACCCAAAAATGACACCACCATTAGGTTGCAGAATAAAAAAAGACATCGCAGACATGAACATCAGTCTAGATAGGATACATCCATACGTCCAGGCAAAGACACCACTATGGTCCATACATAGACCAAACATAAATATGGACCTAACAAAACTGGAAAAATCACAAACAGACCCACATATTTACAAACAGACACTAAAAGCAATATTACAAACATACAAAAACCATACTCACATATTTACGGATGGTTCAAAGAGCGCAGATGCAGTAGGATGTGCCTATCACTCATCGGAAGGCACAGGATCACTTCACCTGGATAGAAATGTTTCGATCTTTACAGCGGAATCGAGAGCAATCCTAAATGCTCTCCGTTTGGCTGAGAGATCGAATAAAAATAAATTCTTGATCTTGTCTGACTCGCTGTCCGTACTTAAGGGGATCTCAAATTTTTATTGCACCGATCCAAGACTCATAAGTATCTTGGAAGGTGCAAATAAATTATTTATTAAGAAAAAGAAAGTTTGTTTTCTCTGGGTACCTAGTCATGTGGGTATCCAGGGGAACGAAGAAGCGGATCGACTGGCAAAAGAGGCGGTGAGCCAAGAATTACAAGAGGGCAGTAAAATCCCACACGCGGATTTAAAGATCAATATAAAAAAACATGTCCGAAAGGAATGGGAACGATCCTGGAGTCGAGATGTACATAACAAATTAAAACAAATTAAAAGTGACCTCGGCCCCAGACCCAACTCGGGGCTAAAAAGAAGAGACGAGGTAAAAATAACTCGACTCCGGATCGGACATACTGCCCTCACTCACCGTTTCCTTCTGGAGAGGGATGAAAAACCCCTCTGCAGAACATGTAACTGTGACCTGACAGTTCAACACATTTTAATTGAATGTACAGAATTAGAACAGATAAGGTCACAACATTATGATAACAGAGACTTGAAGTCTCTGTTCCAGTCGGTCGATCCGCTTACAATTTTAAAGTATCTGCAGGAATGTGAACTCCTGCAGAAATTGTAAATAGATATTTTTACTTAACAAACATGTAACTATTATGATTTTATAAAGATTTTATTACAACAGTACACGCTTTGATCAGCTGTGGCCCCTCGGGGCCAATAAAAGATTGATGAAAGACAGAAACGGGCGCTTAAATGACCTAAATAGTGTCGAAAGCGCCGTTAAACACCTAAAAACAAAACAAAACAAACAACCCTTTTGTTTGGCGACTTGGCATATATTAATTTAAAACTTTGACTGTCTGTGCAACCTTAGGCACAGCACCATCACAGCTTAGTAAAGTAAATAAAATTGAGGACTCACCTTCAGTAAGATTGTTTAGAAGTTTGCCGTTTTGGGTAAAATTGTCCCAATCAAACGAAAATGACGGAACCCCCCCCCCCCCCCCCAAATAAAAACAAAACTTGTGATGTTTCAAAGACATTAATTGGCTATCGATTGGTCATTAAACGCATTATATAATATACATATTAGAAATGCAGAAACGCATGCGAGGAATTAATTTCTTCAACACAGACCAACATTGCGGGTGGGCGTAGCCCGGTGAGTACTCTAGTACTACTAGTAGTAGCTATTTACCCCTTAAAACAATCATTACAGTAAAGTCCGCCTTTTATTATTGTTTGTTTACTTGACTTTTTTTCCTCACTATTTTAAGAGTTACCGTTCAAAGTATGGTAGAAATAGATTGTAACCATCCTCTGGTTGGTTTGGTTCAATATCTGTATTTCTAGCCAAGTGTCTCTTAGAAGCTTTTTTGAACTAACGTTCAATGATGTACTCTCTCTCATTCAATTAACCCTATTACCTTTTATGAATAAAAATGTCACAATCACAACTGCTGTTCAACTCAATCAAATTAAAAAAGTAAAACTGTGATTTGTTTTTGATATTAGTGTATTGGGTTGAAAATTAAAATTCAACTAACATAAACTGAACTTGTTTGAATTTACTCAATAAAAGTCCTTGCTTTCCTCTCTACCTCTACGGAGACGTAGCATTGAAAGCATCCTGCCCAAAGGACAGCAATCCATTGCCACTATTCTTTTCATGCGTCAGAAACTGGGGTAAATTTCAAGTCTATGGGTCTTTAGCTTTGAAAACCCTTTTGTGTTCCCAGTTTCCAAGAAGTTATTCTGCTGGATAATTTTTTAAAAGAATATTGTACATTTTATGAAATGGATTTTAGAGGGGAAATTATCATTGAGTGGCAAGCCCATAGGTCAGAATTAGAATACCGCCCCAAAGAGATAGGGCTACTGGGTGGGGTTCCTGACCTCCCATAATGGGCAGGGAGGCACTTACTGTGTCTTCTATCCCCCTATATCTGTTTTCCAACTTGCTTTCTGTCTTTGTCTTGGGATGAAATTACTTGGTTTTGTCCTGGCCCTGGCCGGATATCCTTGCTGGGAGGGAAACAGTCAAATGTATACCGTAGTTAATTTTGGGAGATGATATTGTTTTCCTTGTAAATCATCTCTGTTATGCACTGTATTATGTTTTGTTTAGATATTATATATGATTTGTAAACATTTGAGTGTATCTCTCTTAGTGTGGACCTATGCTTGACTCTGGATGAGAGGTGATCTCAAACTAAGCACTTTGATAGTGTGCTCTTGGAATCTACATCTTTCCTATTTGAACCAATCCCCTTTGGCTTACCTTTTCTTGGTTGCTTTAACTTTAATTGTAATTCTGGACCTTTTTACTATCCCATTTTCTTCCCTTATACTGGCGCTGATATGACTTTAATGTTTTGCAAGCGCCGTAAAACCCTGAAAAACAAAACAAACAAACGAGATAGGGCTAGGCGACTTACTCAAGACAACACAACAGCTTGGAGTTGAAACCGGGTTACCGTCTGTACTGTAGTGGAGACCAAACTACTGAGCCTTTTGTCCTTGTGTTATACACATTGAATACCTTTATTCCATAATAAAGACGAATAACAATTAGCTTGTCAATTTATATACCCCCCGTCCCCCCAATAACTTAACACGATTGGGAACTGTTAAGTTTGAAGGAAAGAGTTTTTAAAATTACAGAAACGTAAACTATTTAAGCCCATTTCCAACATAATTAAAGTTAAATAAAGTGTTAGATAAAAGCCTTTTCACCCTAATTGAATAGATTTAGTTTAACATCATTTCAATATACAGTGTCAATTTTAATTAAAACTGATGAGAGTTCTGTCGAGCATGGAATGGGGTTCGGACACTAACACTCTTCTAAAGATATACCGAACCCTTATTCGATCAAAATTGGACTACGCATCTTTTGTATATGGCTATGCAAAACCATCCTACTTAGGCATGCTGGACCCAATTCATCATCAGGGACTGCGCTTGGCACTCGGGGCTTTCCGCACTTCTCCAGTGGCAAGCCTTTAAGCCACCTCTCCATCTCAGGAGGAAAAAAAACTGGCTCTCCAGTATGTTACTAAGGTCAAATCGCTGCACGACAACCCAGCACACACACACGTACACTACACGGATAGGACACTAGAAGAAAAATTTCGCAAGCACCCAAAAATGACACCACCATTAGGTTGCAGAATAAAAAAAGACATCGCAGACATGAACATCAGTCTAGATAGGATACATTCATACGTCCAGGCAAAGACACCACCATGGTCCATACATAGACCAAACATATTTGGATCTAACAAAACTCGAAAAATCACAAACAGACCCACATATTTACAAACAGACTAAAAGCAATATTACAAACATACAAAAACTATACTCACATCTTCACGGATGGTTAAAGAGTGCAGATGCAGTAGGATGTGCCTATCACTCATCGGAAGGCACAGGATCACTTCGCCTGGATAGAAATGTTTCGATCTTTACAGCGGAATCGAGAGCAATCCTAAATGCTCTCCGTTTGGCTGAGAGATCGAATAAAAATAAATTCTTGATCTTGTCTGACTCGCTGTCCGTACTTAAGGGGATCTCAAATTTTTATTGCACCGATCCAAGACTCATAAGTATCTTGGAAGGTGCAAATAAATTATTTATTAAAAAAAAGAAAGTTTGTTTTCTCTGGGTACCTAGTCATGTGAGTATCCAGGGGAACGAAGAAGCGGATCGACTGGCAAAAGAGGCGGTGAGCCAAGAATTACAAGAGGGCAGTAAAATCCCACACGCGGATTTAAAGATCAATATAAAAAAATACGTTCGAAAGGAATGGGAACGATCCTGGAGTCGAGACATACGTAACAAATTAAAACAAATTAAAAGTGACCTCGGCCCCAGACCCAACTCGGGGCTAAAAAGAAGAGACGAGGTCAAAATAACTCGACTCCGGATCGGACATACTTCCCTCACTCACCGTTTCCTTCTGGAGAGGGATGAAAAACCCCTCTGCAGAAGATGTAACTGTGACCTCACAGTTCAACACAATTTAATTGAATGTACAGAATGAGAACAGATAAGGTCACAACATTATGAAAACAGGGACTTGAAGTCTCTGTTCCAGTCGGTCGATCCACTTACAATTTTAAAGTATCTGCAGGAATGTGAACTCCTGCAGAAATTGTAAATAGATATTTTTACTTAACAAACATGTAACTATTATGATTTTATAAAGATTTTATTACAACAGTACACGTTTTGATCAGCTATGGCCCCTCAAGGCCGATAAAACATTGATAAAAGACAGAAACGGGCGCTTAAATGACCTAAATAGTGTCGAAAGCGCCGTTAAACACATAAAAACAACAACAAACAACAAAACTTTCAGTCTTCCAATCCAAAGCGAGTGATTAATCACTTGGGCGAGAAACCCCCCCCCCCCCCCACACACACACACACCAACAATAAAACCACACAAACAAAACACTATATAAAATTCCAATCACATTGCATACCTTTATTGTCACGTATACAATATTGTCTAATTATATTGGGCTTGTTTGCTCAGAATCGATCCTTTTTTTTCATAGTGGATTGAAAATTCGCAAGGAAAGTAGTCCAAAAAAAGAAGCTAATTATAGAGCAGTAAAGTTAGGTGCCCCAAACGTAAACAATAACAAGTTGCTAGTGATTTCCGTTAGGGACCGGAATAATTTACGCACAATATAGGTCTCCCAATTTTGTAGTTTGAGTTGTAGGCAATACACTTTCAGTATTGAAAATATGTTTACATAAAATCTAACAGTTGCAGAAATAATAATATAAGGCTAAATTATTATGAAAATCAGGCTCCGAATAATTCTCGTTTTGTTCACACCAGCGCAATAATTTGCTCTGGTCTAACAATAGATAGACTGTAACTTTTGATAAATTTTAGAAAATTTTACCTTTTGTTCCATAAAATATCCATATCTAGACATTATTTGATGCATGATCGAGTATTTATGAATATGTGTTTCTTTTGCCACCTAACAGCCAAATTTTAAAGGTTATTTTTTTCTATTATTTACATTGGAACGTGAGCTGTCAAGACAGGAACATGTGGTTTGCCACGTGCTTCTCGACCTTTGTTTACGTTTGGGGCACCTAACTTTACTGCTCTATAGAGCAGTAAAGTTAGGTGCCCCAAACGTAAACAATAACAAGTTGCTAGTGATTTCCGTTAGGGACCGGAATAATTTACGCACAATATAGGTCTCCCAATTTTGTAGTTTGAGTTGTAGGCAATACACTTTCAGTATTGAAAATATGTTTACATAAAATCTAACAGTTGCAGAAATAATAATATAAGGCTAAATTATTATGAAAATCAGGCTCCGAATAATTCTCGTTTTATTCACACCAGCGCAATAATTTGCTCTGGTCTAAAAATAGATAGACTGTAACTTTTGATAAATTTTAGAAAATTTTACCTTTTGTTCCATAAAATATCCATATCTAGACATTATTTGATGAATGATCGAGTATTTATGAATATGTGTTTCTTTTGCCACCTAACAGCCACATTTTAAAGGTTATTTGTTTCTATTATTTACATTGGAACGTGAGCTGTCAAGACAGGAACATGTGGTTTGCCACGTGCTTCTCGACCTTTGAAAGACAGAAACGGGCGCTTAAATGACCTAAATAGTGTCGAAAGCGCAGTTAAACACCTAAAAACAAACAAACAATTTACGTTTGGGGCACCTAACTTTACTGCTCTATAGTAGATATGTTCTGTATGTCAATGAATTTCAGTAAATTAAAAACTCAAAATGTTGATAAGACGTGTCTTAGGGAACCCAACATGAGGGCTCGATTTACTCAAAGTGATAATTTCCTAATTTTAAACACCTGGAAGGCGATTTAATACTAATAAATCCCTCTTTTCCAATTCAACTACCTAAATAGATATGTAGAACTATGGAAACTGAATGTGAAAGCATACTTTTTGTTTTCTCATAGCTCATCCATAACCACTTCAACTAATCTCTACAACATCAAAATCAAAAGTATTGCATATCTCCCTTGCCGAACCACACATAGTGGTCTGTCCTCGTGTAACCTTTCTCTGGAGTGGCACCTAGAGATGTGACTGTGACCTTGAACCCGGACCAGTCTAGCACTATATCAACGCTTGCCAGACACTTCCCCGATTCGATGTAAGGAGGCAAGTTAAGTAGTTCCTTTCTGTCTGTGTATCGACCAGTTATAGCGTGGAATTTCTGTGAAAAAGATGGGCAACATATACCTATTTGATTGATGCTTTCTGTTGGAATTTACTTCAATCATTGACATTTTGGCATACACAGACCATATTGCTCTTCTTAGTAATTAGCCTTTTAAAGTGAGTTAGTAGTAGTCATTTGGAGCTATAAGGCTCATGAAGCCGGAGTTCATAGTGGTTTCTGTAGCGTTAAATGGACAGTAATAACTGTTTGCTACTCTTTGGATAGGATGCTTGTATATCTCAGTGAACTTTTCCTACAGATCTGTCAGACCTATCCACCCAATCTTTGCTGAGAGGATTGCACACTTCACTTTGCTTGTGAGGTGAAGGCTTTTTCATTGGGCTATCGGGACCCCCCTTAAAAAAAACTATCCCCACCGTCCCCCAAACTATTTACTCTAAAATCTTGCATCTCAAAGATATTCTTGAAGATGAAAGACTAAAGTAACTGCTCCTCTCCCTTTTTTGTCATGCACACGGTTACAAAATCATAATCAATTGCACTTCAAAGCTAGGCAGGCCGACCATAGTAAAAAAAAAAGAAAAAAGAAAGACAAGTACAAGGACGGGAAAGAAAACTGACACACCACCCAAGATAATATTGTGGATGATCAGCTGCTGAAAATTGATCTTAATTCTAAATTATAATTTTTTTAAAAGTTAATTTTGTATGAGGAAAATAAATGCGATATCCTCTTAAAAAGATAAAAGATGAGGTGGATTATACGTATCGTATCCGTTAAAATAAAAAAAAATAAAATAATGGTATACGTTTCTGATCATTTACTTAAATTCAGGAGAAAGAAAGACTTCAAAGTGACCTCGTTTTTGATGATTTGTGAAGTGAAATTCACCTGCTGAACAGTAGTAGTTTTGGATATCTAGTATCAAGTTGAAGCTAATGGCCAAAAAAGTTAATATTAAGGCTTCAATATTCCTTTAAATAAATAGATGATATATTGAGATGATCAAATATTTTCTTATATTCCTTTAAATAAATAGATTATATATTGAGATAACCAAATATTTTATTATGTTCCTTTAAATAAATTGATGATATATTGAGATGATCAAATATTATCTTATTTACCCTCAATGCTGAATACGTATCAAGCAGCGCATTTGTAATTGTCCACCTGTCACTTGTTTCAAATTTGGTTGCATTCACCGTGGCATCTTGGAATTGAATTAAACCCCACCTGTAGAGTTGGGTTTTATAAACAATATCATTACCATCCGTCTAGAACTTCAGATATGATTTTGAAATAAAATAATGCATGCTTACTTAGGTGAATTCATGGCATTATAAATTACGTAGAAATAACTAAACAAAATGTATTATGTCGTGAGACTGATTGGTCTTGTGGAATGACACTCGACTTTTGGAGATGACGAAGGTCACTCTTTCGAGCTCCATTTCGGGCGGCGCAACTTTGAATCCTAGGAAAAAAAAAAGTTATTTAATCACACTGTCTCACTATACTCAGGGTAAAATAGCTAGTGATATCGTTGTTTCTGTTTTAAAAAGAAATGTAATAGCGCCCTACACAAGCTTGGTTATGTCTCGTCCAACTCATTTAAGATTTGTTGGCTTATAAAGCACACACAAATTACATAAATTGAAATATCTTCGACTCCTTTGACTAACGAATGATTATTATTATTATTATTATTATTATATTATAATAATAATAATAATAATAATAATAATAATAATAATAATAATAATAATAATAATAATAATAATAATAATAATAATAATAATAATAATAATAATAATAATAATAACAATGATGATGATGATAATACTAATAATATAACCACAAAAGATTTGATTTTACCTCTCAGGTAGATGGGCGTTTACAACTTCCGGTGACTGCCACACCCAGTACTCGGGATTACCACTTGATTTCTGTAGCACAGATGTATAGATTATTTAACATGCCTAAGTTTAAAGACATTATGAATTAACGAATGGATAATGAAAATAATACGTTAATTATTTTTAAATGGAAAGAAAAATAAATGTATATCGTTCGCTCTCTCAGTGTCCATTTCATTCTTTCTTTTTCCAAAAAGGAGAGACTTACTACTAGTAGGAATGGAAGATATAATACATATGAATAAGTTAGCTATTTTATTAGCAGAGTAAAATAATTTTAAACATCGAAAACCTTTGGTTGTGGCTTTACGTGCACATAATTGCAGGCCTGATGACAGAACGCTATATTTGGCTCGTTTTAACATTGTAATTATAATTGATAGATAGATTAGTTTGTAGTAATAAAACCATAACACTTTATATTATCAGACTTGTAAAAAAGTAAATGTCGCTGTAGCTTTATCCATCAAATAGATATTATATAATTTAGTATAATCCGCATATAGGCAACACTCTTATTAATGTCAACTTCTGCTTTAAGTCAACGCTTCTTGTTGGTCCAAAATTTTATGTTCTATTATTATCTAAGTGATAATGGATAAGTCAACCTTGCCTTATATTATATCAACCTGTCTTTCTGTTTCGGCAGTATTGGCTTTATCAGGATTTCACTATATGATACGAATTGGGAATATGATCCATGATAAAGTGACTTACCTTGATGTAATTTGATCCTTGTCTTTCTATTGGCCACTGTATTCTGACGTGTTTGATTAAAAAAAAAAAGATAGAGGAATTTATAATGTTACTCTTGATGAGCTAGCGACAAACAATAAACAATTAGTTGTTTGTTTTTTTGTTTGTTTTTTTTTTTTTTTTGGGGGGGGGGGATCTGTGAAAGTGACATTTGCCGACACTTTTTAAAAATGATTATTGATATGTCAAGTGTTTACAATCAAGGTTGCTGAAAGCTTTACTAAAATGTCTATTGAATATTAATAGCTTGGTCTGTACGCCAATCAATCCCCGTGTTATCATGATTGCGTAGTATCTATAGATTTTTAAATAAAGTTTTCTTACGAACTGGGTCGTTTCTGGTACAAATCATTCATTGATTGTGTGTGTGTGTGTGTGTGTGTGTGTGTGTGTGTGTGTGTGTGTGTTTAAATACCAGATTAAAAAAGTACCTCATAAAATTGGCTCTCCACGTTTCTCCATGACTGGGTGATGACGAATTGAAGGATTCCTCAGATCCCTGGTATAGAGACGTGAAAGGGATTGCCATTTCAATTGTCCAAAACTTGTCTAGAGATTATAGGAAAACGATTTCATTATTATTATTATTACAATTTATGAACTTCTTGCTCTGTGATCAATTCAAATTTTTTTTTAATAAATAGAAAAAAATAGACAATGGAGAATTTTGAAACAATTTTAAAATGATGAAGTCAAATTTATTTTATTTATTTATTAATTATTTTTTTTTACTGATGTAAAGAATTTGTTTTAAACAGCTCACTGTATTCATGAGAGTCAAAGCATAATGTTGATTAATAAAATGCCAGCCAATATTGCAAATTGATATTAAGAGCAGAGTACTTGCCCGTGAAATTTAATGGTTACAGAAATGTCAAACAAGAGAGGAAATCTATCAGCAAATGTGCTTCTCTCGATGGGGGTTTGAACACCAACACAAGTGCGACATTTTGGTTAGATTATTGTTTGGTTCTATTTCTGCTCTTGGATTGCTTTGTTTTGATTATTCTTAATCTTAGTCTTGGAGTACTTGGAGATGCACGTAGCTCAAGAGTGTCACACTCGAATATGACATAATTAAATACACTTGTCCTGTATATTGTTTTGTTTTTAAAAAAAATGTTTTTAAGAGTTTTACGGCGCTTGCAAAACATTTAGGTCATTTCAGCGCCAGTAAAAAGGAAGGAAATTGAATAGTAAAAACATTCTAGATGTACAATTTAAAGGACTTGAGGAAAAAGTAAGACAAGGGGAAATGATTCAAATAGGGAACAGATGTAGATTCCAAGAGCACACTATCAACTATCATTGTACTTCGTTTGAGATCAGCTTAAAGCCTCACCCATACACTAGCACAAGGTCCCACTAAGAGGAACGCACTCAAATGTTTACAAATCATATGCTAAAAAAAAATAATAACAGTACATAATAGAGAGATGATTTACAAGGGAAAAAAATCTCTCAAAACTATAACTATACATTCGACTGTTTCCCTCCCAGCCAAGGACTCAGCCAGGGTCAGGACAAAACTAAGTAATCTCATTCCAAGACAAAGACAGAAAGCAATTGGAAAACAGATACAGGGGGATAGAAGACAGAGCAAGTACCTCCCTGACCACTATGGGAGGTCAGGAACACCACCCAGTTTGTCCTGTATATCATCTTCCTAAAAGATCTTTAAAAAGATAAACAAACAAAAATAGCAAAACTCAAAAAGTGCCGCAAAATCATTTAGCAAAATATTTGATGAAAATGGGGACAATTAGACATAATAGGATACCACTTTTCTTTGTAAATTGTATCCAGACACTGAAAAGTGCAGGGGAAAAAGAAACATTTAAAAAAAAAGAATAACATAAATGCGTCCTGAATTCTTACCTTGTCTTGCAGGGTCGTTGATTGATCCCTGGACGTGTATGAATGAAACCAACTCACTTTCCCAGAAACTCAAGGGCTCTCCACTATCCACGTATGGCTGAAATTGACACAACAAATGAATTAATGATTGCCTATAGCAAAGGCACCGACCGGTCAGTCTCTTTAAAGTCCCATGATCAATGGGATATGCCATATTATGGGTTTATCTGATTAACGACTGTCTTCGAGGGGGATTTAAGTGTATCCATGCAGAATTAATAAGGTTTACACGGAATTTGGGCTCTGATATTCTTCCATTTCCCAGATCTTCATTTACATATTTCTTTTATCGCGTTTCATTTAAGTTTAAGTTCTTTTTACGAATCACCTATTACAAGATGGAAAGCAATGACAGTTACAGTAGAACGAAGTATAAATAGGTTCGGGTATAAGAGGGACCCGAATGTAACATTTTTTCTCCCTCTTTGCCTCTAGAAAAAAATACCGGATCAGCAGGGACTTTGAAGAGCCTTATCGGTTATAACAGGGGCTCCGAACCCCGCTTTAGGGTTAATACCTTTTGGTGAGAGGCATAGACTGAAACCAACTGGTTCCCACCTGTGCCTCTCATACAAGAACACTCGAAACAAAATAAAAACAAAAAAAAAAACAAAGAATGAAATTAAGAAGGTAAGAAATGTGTCAACCTCCCCTTTTTAGTGAGTTTTCATACCAAGGGACACTACACATGATTTTTTAAAAATGGTGATTTGGCCATTTGGGTTGTTTGCCTTTAAATTTAGCTATAACAGTTTTAACAGGGATTTTAGGCTGTTTTACTACTGAGGTTCCACTGTATATAAAATAGTGAGTATTCTTGTTAATAGAAATTAACGTGGTAAATACCCCACACTTTACATTTTAAGATCATGGAAAATGTGGAGATATAAGAGTTTATATGGCTCCAATTACCTTTGTCATCATCAAATCCGACACAGTTCCGAAAGCATTGATTGTTATTTCTTTGTAGCTGAAATAATAAATAATGCTAGTTAAACTCTCATCTTATTTCGCAATGCTTTTTGAATGGGAGATGTAGTAGAGTTGATAACGACGATAATTTGATGATGATGGTGATGATGATGATCATGATGATGATGACGGCGACGATGACTACGTTATAGACAACAACATCGATGGTGATGAAACTGATGAAAACAAATAATGATGGTAATGATGATCACAATGTGGAATTGATAGCGATTATGACAATAATGATGACAAATATGATGTTAAATTTCCCATAAATTCAGTTCTGAAAATGGTTTGTCCAACTCCAACGAACTAATATTTGTATTAGTATTAGATCAGTCGAAAGGTACTCTGTGGTTTACAAGCATTTTATTTAGTGCAGAAGTAATGAATT
This sequence comes from Berghia stephanieae, assembly GCF_034508935.2. Classification (NCBI taxonomy): domain Eukaryota; kingdom Metazoa; phylum Mollusca; class Gastropoda; order Nudibranchia; family Aeolidiidae; genus Berghia; species Berghia stephanieae. The sequence continues at coordinate 85,121,318 of NC_088360.1, read as the reverse complement.
ATTACTCTCCGTTACATGCTTCAAAATCTGGTAAAATTCAGAGAGCAATCTTGGAATCGAACCCACGTATAACTCAAGAGGATTGAAATTCATGATGAGGTAAGCATTTGCAATTCATGCATATTAAATAAGATGGTTAAAGAAAAGAGGTGCTTATCCATCTGAGTCATAAGGCCTATGGACCGGAAACAGATTTCATCCGTTTCTTATGTAGTATGACACCCGCCTTCGGACCGTAAGGTTCAAAGTATTCAAAGTTCGAGTCCTGCTCTAAGCGGCGCATAGTTTAGGCATTTGAAAAAGCTTTTTAATCACATTTTCACACTGCACTCAGGTATAAATGCAACCTGGTTGTTAACAGCATTGTCTCCGTCTGAAATAAATTTAATATCGTCTGACAGGTGTTGTGTCTCATCCTACGTGTTATGTGCTGCTGTTGGCTAGGGACGCCTTGTAAAGCGATTTGAGTTTTGAGCACGTTAAGTAGATATTGAGCTACAAGAATGGTCATGTTTGGAATAGATGCTAGTCTATCACAAAGTACTTTCCGCCAGATCTAATAGAGTCAACTACCATTGGCTTGGAGGTCAATGGAGAAAACAACAACATTCGATTGCACTCAGAACCGATTCATGACCCTCTGCCTCAAAAAGTTTTATGTCGGGTTAATCTAAACACTAAAAAAAAATGAATTTATCAATGTCGGTTGTGCCGGACAGATCAATTGTACCACACACAAAATCGAGTACATGTTGGGGACAATTTACTGAGAACTAATCACCCAACTGGAGCTGTAAAATTAATAACAAGGAGCAGAGTGACGTCAATTTCATTCACTAAAAAAACAACTAAAATTTATATGTTTTACTGAGGACAATAGACGTACTTATAGCAACAAAAGCAACTGTCTCACAATTCATTGTTCGGTATCTGGGAATACTGAATAAAGAAGGAATTTTGAAGAGAAATGTTGACAAAATAAATACAAGACTTACTTTATGTTGCTCTGTCTTGTGTCTAAAAGTATCTGATGAATATTAAGAAGAATGGGGAACAACAGTTATTTCAGTGATATTTCAAATTCTAACTACATAATATTGATATATATTGATATGAAAAGCATTTCAAGTATATATAAATATATAAAGAATTTACCGATATAATATTTGATGTTGATGAATAATGTAACATGACATTGGATATTATTGCATTTTGTATATCAATTTTTTGAAACGCTCGAATGTACAAAGTTGGACATGCCAAATGAATGCAAATAAGTTAATTATACTACGAAATATTGAATTTGACACTTATTTATGTATTAGATATTAACACTCAATATTATCAATTAGCATTGAATGCTGTTTATATAATTAATAAATTGTATCTATCTAGCCTATCCATACAAGTTACACAGAGCATTTAAAATATTAGATCCAGCTCTTAAACGATACGATACGATAAAAACGGTGCTTTTATTTCTAAATGTTATCTCGAATTAAAGAGCCTCCTGATAAAAGTACTTAAGTCACATAAATGTTTTTTTTTTAAATGGAGGTTAAAATTTGGTGTATAGAGTATATAAAAAAAAAAAAAAAATTGTAGTCTTGAGATAGGGGACTTGGATTGTGTATATCATGAACAAAATTGATGAAGGAATTGAGGGGGTTATGCTTTAAGTTTATCACTGATTAGGTAAAAATCAGAAAAATGTGACTTAATTGCTTTTAGTACTAAGACCTTCAATTGTCTTTCGATTCTCATGATTTACTGGTACGATTTATAGGGCCAGGATTACGGTCTTACCTGAATGGAGTTGTCTTGGTACACTGAAATAAACAAAAGGAAACTGATGATCACTAATATCTACATTACATTTTTATGTGTGCATGTGTGAGTGAGTGTGTGTGTGGGTTGGGGGGGGGGGTGTGAGCGAGGGTGCGTATGTATGCGTGCGCGAGAGAGATAAATATAGAGATAGATAGATAGATAGAGAGAGAGAGAGAGAGAGAGAGAGAGAGAGAGAGAGAGAGAGAGAGAGAGAGAGAGAGAGAGAGAGAGAGAGTTTGTTCTATGACACGAAATAAATAAATTTTAAAAAGTAAATATCTAGACTAAATTAAATACTCTTCATCAGTTTGAGTTATCGACCTTTTGATAGAAAGACTGGAGTACAATTTAATGCATAGGCTCGTTCTGCTTCTTTTTGTATATTTTTCTTTTATTAATTTCATAAGCATTGGGGTTTGGCAACTCTCCCGGTTTCATAATACATGAAATATGGCCAAACAAAGCAGAAAGAAAAATACATGATAAAAATTATCGCCAAAATTCAACCTGCTTCGACTGGGTATCGACCTCAGACCTCATGATCACCGGTAAGGTGTGCTAGTATTACACCACATATGTTTCCCGATACCTGGGGCGGTTCAGTGCATATATTTTCACAAGTGTACGCGTTTCCACTATGGATGCTTTCCTGCATTATATACAATAAAACCGCGAATTCGAAATGACGAGGACGAAGACATAATAGTATCCTCCATTCTTATTTTGTCTGGCTCTGTTTCAAGAATTGCTATGATTACGACTAACGCGAATCTAGCCAAATTCATACTACTCTCGGCCAGATCTAACTGACCCAGCTGTCCATTCAGTGATGGGTGGGCAGAGAGAACTTTTACCTGTCTCTTTGACTTTGAGAGTGCTATGTCAACTGAGATAATGGGCATAATTATTTTGATAGAGCAAATATGAAATAAATAGAGACCAAAGCCATCTGTGATTGTGATATATCAAAATCATACCTGCACCGTCGTGTTGAGTGACGTTAGACCAAACCTGTGTATCCTCCAAATAAAGGCCAATGAAGAGAAAATTGTCGTCATACCTCATTTTCACTTTGGTCTCCAGTTTCGGGACGGTAAACCCTCGTCCACGTATATCTAAAGACGAACATGATATAAAAACAAACTAGAAAAAAAAAATTAAAAAAAAAACAAACAAAAAAAAAAAACAAAAAAAAAACAACATAATTATTCAAATTAGAAAGAGTTTACGAAAACCCATGACGTTGTATCTACTCCAATGCTGTTGTAACCGACAAACTACTTTTTTACACTCCGTAACTCTCTCGAGTTCACCCTATTGAAACGAACAAATTTGTTCGATTTTCTGCATATGAACTGAAGTTAAGATTTTCGATCAATAAAAATGAATTCCAACTTGCTAAAAGTCTTAAAGTCTCATAGATTTCTATCACCCCAAACTTACCAATAAAGCTTAAAGACATCTTGGGTTTAACACGGAATTTTTCGGGCTGAAGACCCGAATACTTATTAAATGTTACCGTTTTTTATGTTTTCGTTGTTGGCTGAAAAAGTGGTTTGAGCCCAAAATGAGTTCCGTGTTAGGTGTTTTGTACTATTTGGGTGGTTCTATGTTTATTTTATATTTTAAAAAATATGTTTTCATGCCATTCCTACCGACAAAAGCATCCGTCCATCCTGCACTGGTCCATGCATACTCGTTCAGTTTTCCATCCAAATCAATGGCACCATGTCGTATTTTGTAGACCACGTATGTCCTTGGATATGGGATGTCACAGGTCAGGGCTCGACACGCCTCCATATCACTGGCTATCAAGTGTCTGAGATTGGTAATTGGAAAGGGGGGGGGGGGGGGGGGGGAGTAAAGGAATTGATGGAAATTGTTTGATCCTCAATGATGACCAGGTTTATAAAAGCATCATTTCCATGACCAATCCCTTCACTAATATGAACGATTGTAAGCACCACAGTCTAAAAAAATATAATTTGGGCTTAACAGACCTAGTTACGTGCACTTACCACGTGTCTCTTTACATTTTGGTCAGAAAATCACAAACATCAAATAATTTTAATGACCCCGGCTAGCAAAAATTCTCAAACCCGAGTCTGGGACTTGCTTAGTCAGCTCACATGAAATTTGATTTCAAGTCCTTGACTAAAGTCAGAGATAGTCAGAGACTAAGGGCTAGTCCGCGTTCATGAAAACGGGCCCTGACATGGTTTTGTAGAGATGCGAATCTCGACATTAAAAAACATTCTTGAAAGAAATTGAGAGCC
>NC_088360.1:85107212-85112212 GCF_034508935.2 Berghia stephanieae | reverse complement strand
ATAGATAGATAGGATAGTAGATAGATAGATAGATAGATAGATAGATAGATAGATAGATAGATAGATAGATAGATAGATAGGAGGGGGGAGGGGAGAAGGAGGAGGAGAAGAAGAAGAAGAAGAAGAAGAAGAAGAAGAAGAAGAAGAAGAAGAAGAAGAAGAAGAAGAACAAGAAGAAGAACAAGAAGAAGAGAGAAAGAGATAGATAGATAGATAGATAGATAGATAGATAGATAGATAGATAGATAGATAGATAGATAGAGAGAGGAGAGAGAGAGAGAGAGAGAGAGAGAGAGAGAGAGAGAGAGAGAGAGAGAGAGAGCTAGTGTAGCGAAACATAGAAAGTAAACGCTACTTTAAGTGTCATGAGTCACAAGGGTCAGTACAGAATTAATAGTGTTTAACGAAGAAATAAAAAAAAAATACCCCCCCCCCCCTCCCCCCCCCCAAAAAAAAAAAAAAACAAACAACAAACAAAAAAAAAAAAAAAAATAAAAAAATAAAAAAAAAGACAAAGAAAAAAAAAAAACACCCAATAATGAAACAAAAATCAGATGGAAATAAACGAAATTTAAAAAAAATGGAAATGAACTGTCCAACAATATAACAGCTATCTACTGTCTTTTTTTCTGTACTTACCCATTCCCCTCCGCCTACCTCCCACTCCTCTCTCTCTCTCTCTCTCTCTCTCTCTCTCTCTCTCTCTTTTCTCTCTTTATATAAATATATATATATATATATATATATATATATATATATATATATATATATATATATATATATATATAGACATATGTATGTGTGTGTGTTTGTGTGGAATATATGATATTATTATCATGGATGTGTGTCTGTGTGTGCACAATTAAATAATTTAATATGGTTAAATCTATATTTATCAAAATTTCCAATGACGGAAAATGCGAATAGGTTTATCTTTACACATCCAGATTAAGTCATTTTTATATTCTTATGAGCATTTCTATGAGGATATATGGTAAATAACATTAAAACAAACATTTATACTGTACATCGATTGGGCACACTGATAATGCTGGTTTTGTGTAGGTACACCACTACTTTAAAAAACAAAACAAAAGCAAACAACTCCCCCTCCACACCCCCCCTCCCCCAAATATGAGAGTTTAGATAGTGCAAAATCCACTAAACGTGCTCAACTCGATTTACATTGGGTCCCTGACCAACAGCAGCACGTAACATATCAATCGAAACATAACGCCTGTTAGGGGATGTCACAATTTTTTTCTGAAACAACGCTGTTAACGGCCAGGTACTCGTTTTATAGCTGAGAACGATGGGAGAATGTAAGTAAAAAGCCTTTTCCAAGGACTCAACTATGCGCCGAGCGAGGCTCGAACCCAGGACCTTCCGATCCGAAAGCGAGTGTCATACCACAAGAGCACATAGCCGCACATGTATCACAATGGATTTCACAAAAATGAATACAACAAATTCGAAAAAGAACAAAATACCAAAAAATGGAAAATTTCGGACTCCAAAACTCTGCTCCAGCCAATAATGAAATTTTCTTTTTTTAAAATGTTTCCATTGTTTTTGTTATAGACCGAAGAGGGCTTTAAAGCCCGAAACGTTCTTTTCCGAATTTGTTATATTCATTAATTGCTTATTACTTATTACAGTCCACAGCTTCTAGCAGCTTAGTATTAGATACATGTATCACAGGATGAAATCTGTATTTCTATAATAACATAGTACAAAACAATCAATCTTGGCATCACAATTCCGTCTCAGTAACGTTGTCGGTCAACTTTTCCACGAGAGAGGCGGTGGCCGGAGGATTCTCACTCAACCAGCATGTTTGTATCAAATCAATCAACTGGGGAAGCAAAAAAGGAACAAAATAAAAGTAATGTAATCAAGGCTCATATTGAAGTAATGAAAGATCACGCACTACCTACTTGTCTAAGTGACTCCACAATTATATACAATTTAGAATGTGACCATGGGAATAAAACCACATATCACAAACCATGATTACCTTAAGACAGATGTGCCAAAGCCTAAGCGAAATAAAATAAACGTGTTGAAGGGAGTACGAAATATGATTGAAACTTAATAACGCTAATGGCAACGAATGATGTTTGAGTAAAGAACCTGAACAAATGTGATCCGCTGACTAAAAATGGTATTATGTCGGAGTGATTTAGATTCTAAAGATTGAAGCTATATTTTTTTAAACCATTCGATTTCAGAAATTATGTTTATTTAAAAAGAGTAAGCAACAGTTTTTTACAGTGCAAGGAAGCTAAAATTATGTATTATTTTCTATACGGTTAGCTTTAAAATAACTCTTCGGTATTCGGCTCTTCCCGACATACCATCAAAGTTAGGTAGAGAGTCACAAATAAAAATGTGTAAAAAAGCGTATACCTGTGTTCCAATCATCCCCACACTTCCGCTGAGTTGCAATTTGGTCTTGAGTTGATCAAATGCTTGTGTGTTGGCAGGTAACAGTTCGTTGAAGCTAACCAGGTGAATTCTCGAACTGATGTTGTGACAGTATCGGACATGTCGACCATCCATTCCAACAAGAAGACCCTCGATGTCAGATGCGATGTAATCCTCTGATTCTCTACTGGGTAACATGGCTATTTCTTTAATAGCCGATTCATCCAACTCAAGAACTCCATTTTCAGAATGCATTTGGGGGAATTGGCTCGAAAACAATCGATCTATTTTGAGTTCAGCATCTTGAATTTGTTTTTCCTCTGTCGCCGATCCATGTCGAGAAAGAACTGCCTGTAAAGCTTTGAGTGATACTTCAGATTCCGGTCTGTTTAGGAATGCTTTTGTTTCATCTAGAAATTGACCAGTTTCATCTGGGATTTCTTTTATGATCTCATCCAATGAAGGAATCGTTGTAATCTGACAATAATTGTCTTCTTCAATTTGTTGCTCCTCTGGTTCTTGATAGTGACCTACTTCATAGTTCTGAGCTTCTAAACCAGCATCTGGCATACCGTTATCATCAATAATGCCATATAGTTCGTTACTTGCATAATTTTCTTCCTTTTCTAGTTCTGCAATCGGGTGTATAGATTCGTCTACTAACGACGACATATTGCCACGCCCATCTGTATCACCGGAAACAACAGAAACTCTTAAAGGAACACCCTTTTTGATGAGCTCACGATATCGTCTTGAAGCCGCGCTACTTGTGTCACTAGCACTACTAGGAAAGTTACCTTTCATGTGACCAAGACTACGACGATTTCTTTTTGGAGAATACATTAAGGAATTGTTTGAACTACGACGATGTTTGGATCTATGGACCGGAGATGGATACTGCTCGTCTGGTCCTAAAGCGCCCCCTGTCGGTTCTACTCTATCCCGTTTTGAAGGCAATTTTCTGCGATGCATATTTGTATCATATGACGAAAACGAATTGCTGTTGCTCCATGACTCAGAATCCTGGCTATCAAGCCAGCTCGAGTCCTTATTATATCCCTGAGGACCCTTCATACAGTTTGAACACGCACAGCTACACGTACCCTGCGATTGGACTTCTGATGGACACAAGCACGAACCGTCCTCATTTGGCTGCAGAGCTGCAACAGCACACAAACACGATTCCTCACTCGTTACAGATTCGCTATCAAAACCACTATCAATGAGACGAATGCCAGGAGGTAAAACGTTGTTACCATTTGCAATCTCACCATGAATAATTTTGTTCATGTCGGATTGTATTTTTTCAGTGATATCCATCATGTTCTCCTCGCGTTGTGACTCGGCATCTTTATTAGAAGTAGCTGACACAGAGGAAACAGACTGAGGTTCAAAGCTTGTTGCCGATTCGTCGTCATTGAAAGAAAAATCGTTGACCGTTCTTGGTTTACTGTCCTGGATCTGCATATTAGCAATACCAGTCACCGTTGCTTGTTGCTTAGTTACCGACTGATTCTGATTTCTTCGAGGGGGTGGAGGAGCTGGTTTACTCTTTGTCGAAGGTTTTCTTGCAACCGGCGGTGGATTTGGTTTTGGTGCTTTCTTTTGAGAATTGACTGCTTCGTTTGAAGTAGTCAAAGGCAAGACGGGCACAATCGTACTATTACAATCTGTGACCGAAGACGTAGGTACAGACGATTGGTTATTCTTCTTTTCTACGTGTTGAACAATGAAGAGGGATTCCGGTGCTGTTGATTGGTTGCTGCTGATTTCTTTGGTTTCATTTTCTATTTTAATATCACAGTTGTTCTCAACGGGTTTTATATTTTTGGTGCGATTTGCGTATTTCATTTCAACCTCCTTGCCACGGTTACCTCTGACATCATTTGGATTTGTTTGGTGCAAAGCTGTATTACTTTTACCACCCAATGCTTTTTTCAAAGCCTGGCGAGCTTTTGTTCTTTTCAAAGAATTTCTTGCATTCCACGCTGAGAAAGAACTATTTGCGCTCATTGGTCTCGTGTTCCCCCTATTGAAATGTTGAGTCATTGACGCCATAGCGGTCTTTGGTCTCGGTGAAATGTTTTTGGGATTGTTTGTTTTGACATTCGCAATAGAATCAAGAGAATCGTACAAATGTAAGTCTTTCTCTATTTGAGTAGGTAGTCCAGTTGGCTCTTTAACCCACACTGCTTCAGATTCATCCTTTCCCTGTCTGTCTTTCTTCGGAAAGATGACTCCATATGGGACGGCTTCCGAGTTTGATCCAAGTTGTCCAAGCCTGAAACGCTCTTTGAAACTTTCAATCAATTGTTCAACTTTGGCATCTTGTTTAGCTTTCATCAATTCTTTCAAAAGTTCTTCCCCTGTTCGCGGTTTCTCGTCTGCAAGGGCTGGTAGAACTTCGAGGATATCATCCCCGAAAGAACTGACAGTGGCAGCGGAAACTGTTTTGTGAACTTGCTTTTGACCGGAGGGAGGATATGACTCATCGACAATTGAACTGACAGCTGAGTTGAAATAATCGGAGTAAGCAGATGCACTGCCCGCGCAGCTACCATAACCAGAACTGG
>NC_088360.1:85077212-85102212 GCF_034508935.2 Berghia stephanieae | reverse complement strand
CTAGACAGAAAATAACTACGTACAATAAATAATCATACAGCTTTTAGACCTCTCAGGTTTGATAGTAACTACCCCAAGATCATTTATCATATATATATATATATATATATATATATATATATATATATATATATATATATATATATATATTTATATGTGTGTGTGTATGTATAGATATTGGGTAATATAAACGCTCTTTTTAAAAAAAACTTATACTACTCACTTTCCTCCCCATTTCTTCTTCCATTTCTGTCTTTTTGTTGTTTTGAAAATATACCGTCTGAACCAGATGACCCGAGTATTAGCAAATGTACATTTTTTCTTGTACCTTTTTGAATGCACCGTTTAAACCCAATCGCCACGCGGTGTTTCTTACCTGTCTAATGGGAAAACAAGTTAATGGATACAAGCTGTCCTTATCTTCAAAATAGTCGATAGGGGTCACTGGAAGAATCGCAAGGGTGGCAAAGGCAACTTTTTGTGGTACGACAATGGAGAGAAACAGTCCCCACCTAAAAAAAAAACCCACACATTTCAATCATATAATTCAAAAGGACATTTTTTTGCGAGTTAAACTGCGGTTTAAATATCATTATTCAAAAAAAGGCCTACAGAACAGATTATGTTCATAAAAAAAGCCAAATAGAAAGTAATAAGGAATGAAAAGAAAAAAGATGGTTAGATCTGATACGTATGTTGACCGACAAGTTGTGCGCTGGCATTGACAGAGTTAAAAATGTTTTGGGTTTTGAACAAGTAATACTTTGAGGTATGAACTTCTCTATGAACTGCATGGAGAACTCAAAGCAATCAGTCATTACTGCTTTGAAATTATAACTCAAATAAAATTGCAACATAAAGGCAGGTGACATAAAATATATTGATTGTTGATTTCTCAATTATATCAACAAATAACTATGGGGTTTCTGATGAGCACTATTATCCTTCAATTGCGATATCTGTGGTATACGTTGAGCTACCCAATTTTCTTACCCCTATTCTGCTTTGATTTTTTTCCTGAGCAACTTTCAACAATGACGATTGTGTCCATTAGTAAAATATAAGCTTGAAATGCAATTTTGTCAAAACCATATTTATTTTCATGATCTTTTCTATTGAGTTGACACAGGGTCAGCAGTATAATAGTGAATAGTCTAAGCTCCACACCATTTCACCTGTCACTTTGGAAGTTAAACACACACTCACACACCCAAACACGCACACACACACACACATATACACGCGCGCATTAAGTAGGAGGTGATAGGTTTAAGTTATTGTGCCAGGTTTTATAATTGCCCTTTCAAATTAAAACAACACAACAATGAACATTATGTTGGGATAGCCATTAAGTTGAGTAATGTACAAAAATTATTATAGAAGCTTAAAAAAAAGAACAAAATAACAAACTTGAAAGGTTTCGGGCTCAAAACCTTTCTCTAGTTAATAACAAACACAGTAAAAACATTGATACATCACTTTCAATACAGACAGATAGCAGAAGAGCAAAACATAAAATATAAGGATGTAAGATTAAATTTCGACTTCCTATGTGCCGTTTGTCTGATATTAAAGTGATGTATGAACGTTTTTATTGTTTCTATTATTGGATGAAGTTGGGTTTTGAGCCCGAAACGTTCCGTGTTTGACATCCTCCTTTTTTAAAGCTGTTAGACTCTATATTCATTTTTGTACATATTTCTTTAAGGTCCACTGCTTCGATTCATTTTGACTTTCATTAAGTAGAGGTGGATAATCATTATCACAATTTCTACATTCTTGCCACGACAGTTTCATAAATAAAATCGTTTTAAAATCTGAATATATTTATCATAGATTCTGACAATTCTTGCCCGGTAAAAAACACGTGATCAGGGTTGTCAATAATATCCGTGACGAGGATGGCCTTCGATCGCTACCTGGCACCATTTTACGAGTAGCTATTGATGTGGAAAATATTCGGATATAATGGAATTCTAAATAGATAGAACCATTTCATATATAATCCATCGAGCATATTAATCATGCTTCGTTTATCACTTCAGTATCAATATCAAGGTAACAATATTCCGTAGTTTTGCTAAACATGTGTATCATATATCAAATGGTATCATGCAGGTCAATACAAAACTGAAATAGGAGGGTGGGTGGGGGGGGGGGGGGGTATATATTGATAGCCCTACCGAAATGTTGACAACTGCGACATTTTACAAGGGTCTTGTATGACAATCAATGTCAGTGCCATAAATGCAAGGTTGAAAACCATGTCAATAACGCCAAACAACATAAAGAACCCTGTGGAATAAAGTCATAAAATTCAATTGAATAATTATAAAAATAGTATTGTATAACGTTTTATAGATTTAGAAACTTATAACAATGAATGATGATGAGAAATAAAGGGTTCGAAGAAGTGCCAGAGAGTGAAAATATAACGGTGTCATAGGACCAAACCCGGGATCCAATTGATACGCCAGCCAAGCGCTGGGTGTCGTATCCATTGGATCTCATGTTTGGCTTACTTGACACCTTGATATTTTCATTCTCTGTTTTGATCTGGCAATTCTCCATAGCCTTTATGTATCAATGTAAAGTTTTATGGACATTTTGCACACAAAAGCAGTCCTTCAGAACCATAAGGGCCTTGGGCCCGGAGTTCCTCACGATTTCTGTAGCGGACAATTATAGTCGCTTGTTATTCTTTGTATTGGACATAGGTCTGACAGACAGACATCGATATAAAGGAGACAGAAATGTGAAAAAGTGTCATATAACGAAAATGTAATCCATTGCTATTATAGCAATGACAACATTTTGTCTACACCCCCCCCCCGCCCCCCCCCCCCTCCAACCCCCATCCTAATTTTATAATTCTATATCGGTCTATAGTAGCGGTAAAGTTTAAATTTCTTTTGATACACATACGTATTAATAATATACTGTAAAATTTCTGATTATCAGTCAGGAAAGCAATTTATGATTGCTTTTAAAATACGTTGTGAAAACAGTCAAAATTATACAAAATGCAAAATTGTAAGAAATAATTAATTTGCTAGATATTTACATTAATTAGTTTTAAATAGTGAAATACCAAATGTCATTTTGGTTTGAATTTTTAAACTGAAAATTAAAAAAATATATGTCACTTTTTGAGAAAATGACATTTTAAATGTTCTTTTTTCCAACCAAGCAGTGAGACAAGGGTTTTGACTGAGTTTTTAAAATACATTTTGATCAGATTTGAATATTCTATACAGCCATTGGAAAACATAAATAATGAATCTATCTCAACCGATGCGTACTGATTTACAAGTTTAATATCTCAAATTGTTATCGTCTCATCGTTGTAATGGAAATTCAATCCAACGTATGACAAAAATGTTAAAACAAGCCCCTAATCGCTTTTAGTTAGAGGACTTCTAAATAATATGTGCATGTTGATTTTAACCCACGCGTAATGAACCTAAGAAAGATAATCCATGTTTTACTCTTTATTGTAGATATATGAATTATACCCCATGTATGCAATGCATTAACGTGAGTTGGTTAAATAAAAAGACAGTTCAGTTCTGAATATACTGTAATAACCATTGACTCGTTGTTTCTTAGTATCTTCTTTGCTGTAACTATAATATGAGACCATAGCTGCCACTTGAGATCATGCTTAAGCATCTGCAAGTTATATAGGGCTGCACAACACACGAGACAATACAATGAAACTACATATTATATTAATTTTCCTCAATATTTAGAAGAAAAAAAAAACTCCATCACAAAAACCTTCAAGATTCCCTCCGCAGTAGTGCGGGGCGGTCCTTGGCAAGCTTAAGGACCACGGTCCTACGGTCCCTGGGAAATGAAAATCGCAGGGACCGGTCCTAGAACCGGTCCTTTTCGACATTGAACATTCCTGAGAGACCGTTGGAAGTTCGAACCGTTTTGACCTTTGGGACCATGGGATCGTTCATTCTTGAACCGTTAAAGACTTGGGACCGCTACACGATGAAAACCGTGGTCTACAGCAGTAAAACACACGGAGTAGTCACACTCATTTCAAATTGTAACCTAATTAGAGAAGAGGGGTGATGCCTTCTTTATTTGCTCACCGTACTTCATTGTTACTTCGATAATTTAGCGTGAATAAAATTTGAAATTTATCCCCATTAACGGAGATAATGGAATCGCCCAAGGCGTTGATCGAGTTGTTCGTGGCGTTGATACACACACGCAACTCCTACCCCCCCCCCCTCCCCCCCCCCCCCCACACACACATTAGAGGGCAGCGAGCATTGAAGAGTAAGAGAGAGACGTGAGGTTATAATAAGAGGGGGTGGATGCGGTAATAAGTAATAAGTGGGGTCGATGGTGACTTTTCGCCAGATCTAACAAACCCAGCTACCCATTCACTGCTGAGTAGACAGGGATTCAGAAAAAGCTCGACTGCACCCGGGATCGATCTCTGGCCCTTTGCGTATAAAGAGAGTGCTCTATCAATTGAGCTATCGGGGTCCCTAAATATTCTATTGGACTTTTTAAAAATACAGACGTTATAACTGGGTTTTTGGAAGGAAGAAACTAATGAAACTCATATTATTTGATTAGTTAAAACACCAAACGAAGTTTTAATATTATTGTATTATTTTAAATGACAACAATGCAGTAGAAAGGAGTGGTGACAAGAGATGGACAAAAGAAAACAAAAAATCGGACTTGCTACTTGCTAGGTTCGAGACACACACACACACACAACACAAACACACACACATCTTTAGTAGTCACATGAATTTCAAACAATAACCCATTAGAGAGGAGGGGTCATGCCTTCATCATAGATCATTGTCATTGCGATCATTATGGTGCAGTTAATTTTGAAATTTACCCCGTATAATGGAATCGTCCAAGGCGTGCGCCTCCTGTTCCCCCCATCTCACACACGAAAGGGCGGTTTGCGAAGTGGAGGGAGGTGGTCGTCTGCCTCTATGGTCGTCTGTGTCGTTTAGTGTATGGCAAAGGGGGGTGGGTGCGATTAATTAAGTGGGATGGGTGGTGATTGGTGGAAGATTGGCAAAGAACCGAGGCAACGAATCGCTGGGGAAGTAGTATGGCGCGAGACCGTTGAAAGGTGATAAGAAGTGGGACCGGTCCCCGGTTCACAGCTAAAGGACCGCAATATTAGGACCGGTCAAATGAGGACCGGTCCTCAGCGCGGCACTACTCCGCAGTCGATTTAGATCCAAGAAATGCGCTGTTACACTCAAACCATTTATTGATATAAGATGAGATAAGATTATACAAACTAATTTTAGACAGATAAGAGAGAAAAGACAGATACAGTGAGCAAAGCTACAACGATAAAGAGACGCAAATAGCGATGGCTTGGACGTGTCAGAATTGTGGTAATTACTTTTTCCAAGAACTGCACTGTTCTGGCGGAGAACCCAAAACCGCAGAACATCTGGTTGAGCGTCCAGGCTACCGGGTGAGTTCGCGACTGCTTACGAATGCCCTAGATAGAAGTCATAATATTGCAGTGTGAGACGAAACCATTAGAAACCGCTGCTGGACGACTGATGGCTAAAGATGAAAATGCAGAGCCAAAGAAACATGGAGAAGATCCATGGATAAGGAGCGGAGAGAAGCTGGCCTAACCTTGGATGACATTGGTGTCAATGCAGCCGACAGACAGAATGGAAGTCGTTGGCTGATTAAATAAGTAAGAGATAAGATAATAACATGAAAAAAATTATATAGACATAAAAATCGAAGAATTGGCATCAAATTTTGTCATATTGTATTTATGAATTGTGTAGATCATGACTTCCAGAAATTCGTAATAATTATTCAACCCTGTTCATGCGAGTTGTCATCGTGTTCAACATTGAACAAAATCAATTCAGTAAACTAAATGACACTCGTATTCCCAACATCATAAGGAACACACGAAATCGGGATTGGAAAAGGGGATACCATAATAACATCGACGTCTATATTACCGACGGGCTCTCAACAGGTAAAGAGATATCGATCATAACCATTAGGTAAGCCATCAAAAAAATTCCTCGATTGGTAATAAAGATTATTTTAATGCCATTTTATAATCACGCCGCTGTTTTCTCCCATTTGCGGTAAGCTATCACTCTGAATAGCACCGGTGGAACAGTCTCGTACTTGACAAAAACAACCTCTTAGTGCTAACATATTAGTATAGTCATATCTATATTCCGGTAATGACTATTCTTTTTTTTTTTCTCTTAAACACAATTTGTAAAATAGAGGGGTAGGTGAATGGAGAGATAGAATAGGAGATCGGTGGTGGAAAGATTGATATTGACGGATATATAGATATTTAGATAGCTAGATGGAAGGAGTTATATATATATAATATATATATATATATATATATATATATATATATATATGGACATATATAGAAAAGAAGAAGAGAAGAAGAAGAAAAAGAAGAAGAAGGTAAGAAGATATGATATAACATAGAAGCATCAAAAAAAGATGAAAAAGAATAATGAATAATAGGCTGAATTTGTAAGATCAGAAAGAAGGAAGAAGAAAAAACAACTAGGAACATATTAGTAAGAAAGTAATGAAGAAACACAAGTAAAATAGAGAGTAGTGAAGAAGATAGAAAGAGACGTAAGATGAATTGACGAATAAGATATAGATAGTAGATGAAGGAGTAATATATATAAAATAAATATATATATAAAAATAAGAAGAAGATAATATAAAAAAATGGAAAAAGATAGAAGAAGAAGAAGAGAAGAAGAAGAAGAAAAAGAAGAAGAAGAAGAAGAAGAAGAAGAAGAAAGAAGAAGAAGAAGAAGAAGAAGAAGAAGAAGAAGAAGAAGAAGAAGCAGAAGAAGAAGAAGAAGAAGAAGAAGAAGAAGAAGAAGAAGAAGAAGAAGAAGAAGAAGAAGAAGAAGAAGAAGAAGAAGAAGAAGAATTACTATGGTATGAAATTGAAAAACAATGAATTACCAGCAGCTCGACAAACGTCGGGGCTCGCATCATCCACGTAAGCAGTGACCATCACAAGTCCCATGGCTAGGGAAAGTGATGAGATGTCCCTCAGAAGCAAACTGCATTTCCATGAAGTCGGAATGATGTAAACAAAAATAAGCTTCACCAATACGGCCATCGTAGAGCTAATTAAGGCGATGGAAGAGAGCACCAGCAAGGCAGTGTAGAACTCCGAGTCGTTCTCCGCCGACAATTCTTCATTGTCAGGGATGGCGAGTGTAAGGTTAGACGTTATCATTTTCAGCAATGAAATTAGGATTCAAATCTATCCATAGTCCATAAAATGTTTGATCCGATCCATCTATTCCAAATTGGAAGGGCAATTTTTAATCACATTTTATTTTCACCAAAAAATAATTACATAATTAGCGTGATCTTAGTTCAACTTTTGGGTTACATCCAATCAAAATTAGATAGATGCAATCTTTCTTGGACAAATACGTCATTTCATGACATGTAAAAATGCTCTGAATTAATTGAGCTTTTGATGACTAAAGGCAGATAATCCGTTTGAATAAATGACACAATGGTATGAAAAAATAACTCAACAATTAATTTATAAAAACAAGGCTGTCTTACTTATAATTGAAACAATAGCACATAGTTGCAGATGCAATCTTTCTTGGACAAATACGTCATTTCATGACATGTAAAAATGCTCTGAATTAATTGAGCTTTTGATGACTAAAGGCAGATAATCCGTTTGAATAAATGACACAATGGTATGAAAAAATAACTCAACAATTAATTTATAAAAACAAGGCTGTCTTACTTATAATTGAAATAATAGCACATAGTTGCAGAACTTCCCTCTTTGATGTCCAGAATAATATTCTGTTAGGTCCGTGACAGCATATGCGAAATGCTTCCAGTTGATTTCCTTCGTCAATTTTCTGAGTTCTGAAATATAATAGATTAAAAAAAAAATGGATAGGCATTTGACGAAGGTTATCATAAATATATTACAGTGATAATTTGAGAAAGTAATATAAAAGTTGTTCCGTACAGCTCAAGTTAAATTTTTGCAAGGAGCACAGAATCCCTGTCATATCTAATAATTATCAAACTATTTTTTTACAGATTGATATACGAGTAACTTGCAAATCTTTTAAAAATTAAGAGTATTTCTATCACGTGTTAACGGGAATTATTATTTATAAAATCTGCTAGGGGCAATGGTGGGTCGTTTGATGTTGGGAATCTTCCTCTTGCCAGATTCATTTGCGCGCACCTACAGACTTTATTACCGTACCTATTTTGATCGTTGACAGCTCAAAGAATTCGCCTAGATCTATTTAACAATTTTTTTTCTAGATTAAGGCTAATCGTATAACCCGTTGACTCACATGACATCATTATATAATCATGTCCATATAATCTGCTAGATAATGAGGATCACTCATTTGGCTATTTATAAAATCTGCTAGGGCATTATGATCGGTCATTTATCGGTTTCGATGAAGTGGCAGGTTGGCTTTTACCTGCAAAAGTAGCATGAATAATGTATTCGTTTAGCTTGAGCGGCATACTGTTAGGTTTGTTAAACATTTTAATAGTTTATGGATGAACTCAATGCAATTTATCTGTTTAATCGGAAGAATACGTTTGTTACCAAAAAGCATAACGTTTCGGTTATAGTTGAACTCTTTTTATTTTATCTGTATAAACGGAAGAATTAACTTGACAGAGGAATTTCGTTTCATCCATTGTCGTCTGCAAAACATGATTTGACACTGTATTTGATCCGGCAATCTTATGTAAGTGTGTTGTATCTAAATCAATATTATTCCTATTAGTATTAAGATTTCATAGATAAATATTGCATAAATAATATATTACAAGATTACATTAAAGTTATGACGGCCCATTGACTATCTATCTGTCATTCATTTAACCCGTGATGGTCAGTTTAAGAAATGTTTAGGTTTAATCCCCCGCTCATTCATTCGAGTAAGTAAAAATGAAAATAAAATCTTTCCCGCGAAATTCCGGGCTTTTTACTAGTATACTCCCCCTCCCCCATCTATTATATATTTCTTTAGTGAAGCTGCGATAGCTATCATCTTAAGCGCACAACCAGTAAAGCCTTTCTCTTTTTACATTATACGATCACCCGAAGAAACCATTTAGACAAATTTCTCTCACGATATAATATGTACTAAATATTGTTTAGTTGCTCATTATAATGATTGCCACACGAGCAGTTTTATTTATTAATCGAAATATTTAGTCTAATGAAAGGCGTTCAAAGCTGGAGCTCGTTTGTCCAGAATTCAAATGCGTATAAAGATTTTAAAATAGAGCATTTATATAGAGAGAACAATATCACTCACATGCTCACAGCGCTTTATAAAGGGGTCCGTGGCCAACAGCAACACTTAACGCATAGGACGAAACATGACGCCTGTTAGGCGATATTTCAATTTTTTTTTCCCGACGGAGGCAACCTATTACCCCCGAGTACGGTGAAATAATATGAGTAAAGAGCCTTTTCCTAGGACTCAACTATGCACCATTAAGAGCGGGACTAGAACCTTGGATCCGAAGGTGTGTTTCACGCCACTTGATGACATAGCCGCATTATGAAATAGTACGCCTATGCTTTTCAAACCCATAGTGTGATACTTAGTCCCTGTTTTAAAAAAAGCTGTGCATAACTCTATATTATCCAATTGATTGGGAGTTGAAATTAAATGGATTGTTATTCATGCACGTGATAAAAAGGAAGATGTTAATAATGCAAGAGCTTGATATTCGATCACGGCCGGCTGAATGCAATGCCTTATTAATCCTTCGTCAAACCTTTGGATCAGATTGCTGCATGGTTTATTAGCAGGATCAGATCCTTGGTGAGGGAATTAGTGGATGGACCGGAAATTATGGTCATAGCAAGGCGGAAGGCTGAATATGGCAGAATCAGACATGAACTGTGAAACAAGGTGAATTAGTGATACGGTAAAACTGAGCATTCGTATTAACTAGAGCATTTAGAAAGAACAATATCCAATAAACGTGCTCAAAGCGCTATTCAAGGGGTCCCTGACCAACAACAACACGTAATATATAGAAGGCAGAACGAGACATGATGCCTGTTAGGCGATATTACATTTTTTCCCGACAGAAACAACGCTGGTAACGGCCAGGTAATCATTTTACACCTGAGTACGGTGAGAGAATGTGAGTAAAGAGCCTTTTCCAAGGACTCAACTATGCGCCGAGCGAGGCTTGAATCCAGGACCTTCCGATCCGAAAGCGAGTGTCATACCAGAAGACCACATAACCGCACATATAGAACGCATTACACTAAAAGCGCTTTATGAGTAGTCCCAAGCCAACAGCATCCTATCATATGCAGGACAAGACATGACGTTCGTAAGAGGATGTTACACAGTTTTACAAAGATAATGCCGTTACCGGGCGGGTTCTCATTTTACGTATAGTGAAAGAATGTGAATAATAGTATTTTCACAGGGTTCAACTTTGCGTCTTTCAAAGCGGGACTCGAATCCAGACCTACCGATCCAAAGGCTTGTGTCATACTACATGACCACAGAGCAGAACAAAAAAAGAGAGTTCATATATAGAATACTATACACTAAACGTGCTCAAAGCGCATTACGAGAAGCGACATGAAGTATGTAAGACGATATTACATTGTCTTTTGTATAAAGACCGCTGTGAATCGCCAGGTACTCATTTTACATGTGTGTACTGTGAGAAAATGTGAATTATAAGGCTTTTCCGATGTGTTAAATTAAGAAATCTTAAACGTGCGCTTATAAGTTATTGTTATCGGACACTGATATCAAATCTAATAAAACCATTCAAGTTTACAAAATGGTTATGGTATCCAAGTGTGTTTTGGAGCGAAACGCATTAATTTAATACATTACAAAACTGTTTGCTGTTGGGTTTTTTTTTTGCCAGCCAGGAAGATGGTCAATTTGCCAAATTCAATTTAACATTGATACATTGATAATATTATAATTTATCAAAATAATTGTATTTGTCACCATTTACCTTTTTCTTATTTATTCGCAGGTGCCTTTGACAAAATTATACTTTTAGACTTCCTAATACATTTTCTGTTTTTTCAATGCCCTGAAATGACCTACATGCGTCACAAATGCCGTAAAATTCTTATAAACAAAGAAAACAATCCTTGACATGGAATAATTGAAGTACACAAGGTTGTTTCGCTCTTTATCAGTACGGAAAATTACTTAAATGTTTGTGATATTCTAAAAGATTCACTAATTTGTCTTTGGGAATTAATTCTGTAATTCAACCAAACAATACGTTAAACTAATATGTCTGTAACTTGTAGGCAATGTTCGCAAAATCCCACTCTTCTAGAACTTTAATCAACGATAGAAATGTATTAAATAAGATAGAAAGGGGGTGGGCTATTTATGTTGGAATTTCCCCGAGGATAAAGATCACCCAGACCAAAGCATTTTGGTACACCTAGTATTACTAAATGTCAATAACTTTATTATCCGAAACAGAATCACCATGATATAACTCCTATCTTCTTTATTGTCAACGAATGAGGTACAAGCGTGGTCCTCATTTACAAAAACAATACTAGATATTATTGCTGTGGCGCTTCTGTTATTATTATTATTATTATTATTATTATTATTATTATTATTATTATTATTATTATTATTATTATTGGTGTATTACAATGTTGTATTTTTATGATTTTTAGTGGTATCATTTTATGTTTTGGTTTCATTCACCTTTTTTTCTGACTTTCATGTATGTTGTCATCAAATTGTATGTATGGGTTATTGGCGAAAACCTAAGATTAAATCAACGTTATTTTATGTTTGTCTTATTTTGACTATGGAACTGATACTTATCATAGCAGACCCGCCTACTTCAAATAGGAAAATGTAATACGTAGTTCTCAGAGTAAATAACATCGTAGACATTGTAACTACCCTTAACAATCACCAGCTTGTCCTTATAATGCGTGGGGAAAAATGTTTTTAATTCCTTTATGTGATGGGTATCAAATTTTAAAAAACGAGAAAAACTGATTGGTGATGGTGGTAGTGATAGTGGTAATGGTGGTGGTGGTAATAGTGATGGTTGTGGTAGTAATGATGATGGTAATATTATTATTGTTATTGTTATTATTATTATTATTGTTGTTATTATTATTGTCTTTATTATTATTATTATTATTATTATTATTATTATTATTATTATTATTATTTATTAATTATTATTATTATTATTATTATTATTTTTATTACTATTATTATTGTACGTATTGGTGGTATTACGATTGTTGTATTTTTTTGTGTGGTTATTATATGGTATCAGTTTATTTTTTGGTTCCATTTACCATTTTTTTTCCACTTTCATGTATGTTGTTATCAATTTGTGTGATTTATTGGAGAAAGCCTACGATTGAATAAACTTTGAAACTTTGAAACTTTGTCATCCAGTATGGGCATTTCAGTTTGCTACATCCCCGTCATAGAAAAAAAAATAGTTGCATCAATCGAGAAGTAACTATACTAAAAATAATACTTACAATAGATACAAACACAATAACAATTACTACTACTACTACTACTACTACTACTACTACTACTACTACTACTACTACTGCTGCTGCTACTACTACTACTACTACTACTACTACTACTACTACTACTACTACTACTACTACTACTACTACTACTACTACTACTATAACAATTACTGTTACCACTGCTATTATTACTACTACCACTATTACTACTACTACTACTACTACTACTACTACTACTACTACTACTACTACTACTACTACTACTACTACTACTACTACTACTACTACCACTACTACTACTATAACTACTACTGCCGTTATCTTTATTTATCAATTCTCGCGGTTCAATGTACAAATATCGATCTACACACACAATCATTTTCAATCGATCATTGATCAACAGAGTGAGTGTCGATATCTTACGCTCTCACAAGAATCGGTCGACAGCATTGATACCAGGCGTACATAACACAATGGCTCCCATTGAAACGGAATGAAGGACATTCAAATAAAACGCCGCCGGGGGTGGGTTTATATCGGAACGTCTGATAAATGTTAAAGTGTTGAAAACACATGGGTATTTCAAGTCAATTCAATTACACTGCAAAGCTGCAGTACGTTTAATCTTCTCGGCAATCCTAGGTAACATTCCCATGTGCTGGTTTCAAGTTTCTACCAGCTAGAACTTGGAAGTTTTGGTATGATTAATTCAAGTTCAAAATAAAATATATTAAAATGAATTTTTTATTAGAGTGTAATATTACGCACGCATGCAATATATATATATATATATATATATATATATATATATATATATATATATATATATATAATATAATATATATATATATATACATATATATAATATATATATATATAATACAAGTATATATATATATTATATATATAACATCAATGAAATAATAAATAAATAAATAAATAAATCTATCTATCTGTCTATAAATCAATCTATCTATCTAGCTATCTATCTAGCTATTTATCTGACTATCTATCTATTTATCTATCTATCTATCTATCTATCTATCTATCTACCGATCTATATTTCTGTCTCTTTGTGTGTCTGTCTGCCTCGAATGCAATATGTATACAGTACTGTTTTGACGTAAGTCTCAATATTGCAGCTTAGCTTTTAAAGGTAAACAGAATGCTAAAAACAAATTTAAAAAACCCAAATGTGGTAAACTTTGCACATCTATCCATCTCTCTCTCTCTCTCTCTCTCTCTCTCTCTCTCTCTCTCACTCTCTCTTTCTCCATCTCTCTCTCTCGCTCTCTCTCTCTCTCTCTCTCTCTCTCTCTATATATATATATATATATATATATATATATATATATATATATATATATATACACACATGGGGATCCCGAAAGCTCAGTTGGTAGAGCACTCGCAAATGGACCAAGATCGATCCCGGATGCGGTCGGGATTTTTTTCTGACTCCCCTGTCCACCCAGCAGTGAATGGGTAGCTGAGTCTCTTAGATTTGGCGGAAAGTGCTTAGCTATAGACCAGCGTCCTATCGAAAGGAGAGCAATCAATTGGTATTGTCCATTTCACGCCATAGAAACCGGAATAAACCCCAGCTTCATGGGCCCAATGGCTCTGAGGGACTACTTATCATCTACATGCCCATCTTTCCATCTATACATCTACTTATCAATCATTCTATATGTCTTTTATGTTACCTATCTATCTATCTATCTATCTATCTATCTATCTATCTATCTATCTATTTATCTATCTATCTATCTATCTATCTATCTATCTATCTATCTATCTATCTATCTACCTATATTTCTGTCTCTTTGTGTGCCTGTCAGTCTATCTATCTAGAACGCAATATGTATACAGTACTGTTTTGACGTAAGTCTCAATATTGCATCTTAGCTTTTAAAGGTAAAAGGAGATGATATTGGGCCAGACTGCTAAAAACAAACAAATGTGGTAAACTTTGCACATCTATCTGTCTATTAATCTATATATCTATCGATCCATCTATCTATATGTCTATCTATCTATCTATACACCTGTCTGTCTGTGCATCTACTTATTTGTTTTCATATTTCTATGTCAGTGTATGCGATTACAAGTTACACTTTTTTCGTTCTTTTATGTCTAACAATCTGTATCCTGCAAGCCATATATATTCTATTATACATATTATACAATATCAATACATATCATATCGTAGACCATGGTTTGAACAAATCTTGCCATCCCCTATGAATTAGATCATTGGTTTAGAAAGACGTGTAGCCTACTTATTTGTAGCTCTGATAATCCAAATTATTATGGGCTCATTGTTGTAATGGAAATACTCTCAACCAACGTAAACTATTGTCCATTACAAAAAAATAAAATACAACAGGCCCATAATCGGGTTCGGTTATCAGACCTGTAAATATGTGCACGTCGGTTTAGAAGGTTAAATTCCATTTTATAAAAAGACAAAATTTACGTGTTTCCTTTGAATAATGTCCTCATATTATTGACTTTGTGGCTCAACAATTTGTAACGCATGAATAATTTCTGCCCGTTAGGGGTTAAATAATAGGCAATTACAACAAACCAACCAACGTTATCTATGTAATACGGGGATCAAGACAATGGCATAACGTCACACTAATGTGATCTTTCCCATAGACAACATTGATATATTATGTTTTGTCCAGTGTTCTACCACATGCGTTCAACAACAATGTTTGTTCAGTCCAATTAAACTGCTTCTGAGACTTTCTGGTTAGGGTCTGGCACCGTGCCATGCTATGGTCTGGGTGACATCGTGTTTGTCTCCAAAATTAGATAGTATACATAAGCCTTTCTCATGTCAATGCTACTGCTTCTCTCGCATGGCAGATTTTGAAGATAATATGTTATATCCATAGGGTTCCATTAAGGACAGGAGTTTCATTGTAGTTCACCAAATCTAACGTCGAGTTAACACCATTGGGGCTGGATAGCGCACTTGAAAAATAAAAGGATCTTGTAGGGATTAGGTATTTTAATGAATTTTGTTACTGTCGTCACAAATGTAAAGAGAAAGAATATGGGTAAGAATATGTGAATATGAACAAAAAAGAAAAGAAAAATCGTTGTATGAGGAACGGTTGTTTGTCATTTTAAAGACGCCATCAATCATTGACATTGGGTTTACCATTGAGTTTCATTTACTTCTACTGACATCACTACTTCACTACCAATACTCCAGTTAATCTATCCCCTTCCTCCTACCACCACCACCACTACTACTACTACTACTACTACTACTACTACTACTACTACTAGTAGTACTACTACTACTACTACTACTACTACTACTACTACTACTACTACTACTACTACTACTACTACTACTACTACTACTACTACTACTACTACTACTACTACTACTACTACACTACTACTACTACTACTACTACTACTACTACTACTATACTACTACTATATACTACTATCTACTACTACTACTACTACACTACTAACTACTACTACTACTACTACTACTACTAACTACTACTACTACTACTACATACTATACTACTACTACTACTACTACTACTACTACTACTACTACTACTACTACTACTACTACTACTACTACTACTACTACTACTACTACTACTACTACTACTACTACTACTACTACTACTATACTACTATTTACTACTACTACTACTACTACTACTACTACTACTACTACTACTACTACTACTACTACTACTACTACTACTACTACTACCACTACTACTACTACAACTACTACTACTACTACTAGGCTATGTGGTCAAGTGGTATGACACTCGCTTTCGGATCGGAGGGTCCTGAGTTCGAGCCTCGCTCGGCGCATAGTTGAGTCCTTGGAAAAGGCTCTTTACTCACATTCTCTCACCGTACTCAGGTGTAAAATGAGTACCTGGCCGTTAACAGCGTTGTCTCTGTCCGGAAAAAATTGCAATATCGCCTGACAGGCGTCATGTCTCGTTCTACGTGTTACCTGTTGCTGTTGGTCAGGGACCCCTTGTAAAGCGCTTTGAGCACATTTAGTGGATATTGCGCTATATAAAAGCTCAATTTTTTTTAAATTTAAATTTTACTACTACTACTACTACTACTACTACTACTACTACTACTACTACTACTACTACTACTACTACTACTACTACTACTACTACTACTACTACTACTACTACTACTACTACTACTACTACTACTACTACTACTACTATTTCCCAAGAAATAAGAAGTGTGTGCCAATGACATTTGATCTGATTCAATTTAAACAAAGCGATTTATCTTTGTGGGGGTTATTATATTGTAATTCTCTATGCTGTTTCCAGTTTTACATTGTCTTGGAATGCAATTATGGTTCTATGGATTAAATCAATATGGAAGATATAAATCAAATGGAGTAACCCGATAATCAATCTCTAAGATCTGGGAACTTATTGTCTAAGAAGGACGTTAAACTAAAATTTTCCAAGGAACATTTGAACCTTTAAATTCATGAAACAGTCGATACTTCACTCGGTTGGTCTTTACCTTAATAAAGCGTCGCCTGCATGTTTATTGGTTACAAAGACAGAACCATAGAAAGTAATGTAGGCAAGGTGATGCATCGTGGTAATCTATCCTGTCTTCATTGTTTTAAAACGCATTGTTACCGTTTACTTTATTTCGGTTTCTAGTTTTAATGGAAAGAATAAATCATACAAACCTGGTAAATAATAGCCGAATTATGAGGAAATCTGATATATCTCCTTGAACAATTTGAAACAAAAAACAATTTTTTGTTTATTGAAATTGTATAATTTTGCAGTACCGTATGCAAAATATGATCCTTCAGTATTGCCCGATTTACATCGAGATGACGTAGCCTAAAAATTAGCTATTTTTATTGTACATTTTCCTTTTTATATGATTTTCTTGACAAATTGAGTAGTAACTTTTTCCTATTTTCCCCCTTTGTTGGTCAAATTTACCAAAACATTAAATATTCACCGTTTAAATTTCCAACCAACAAAAAGAAAAAAATATTATACGAGTTGATAGTGAGTGATATGCCAGTTAGATCACATCATTTAATTAATTAAGCAGACTTAAAATATTATTCGTGCTCTTTTGTGGTATCTTCTAATTGATTTACTTTTCATAGAAACCCCTGTTCATAAACGTAGAGTGATAAAATAATTTTATATTTGAGTGACTATGGTTGTGCTGGTGTTAAGCCATCATTATTGTAATAATAATTCATTATTACTTATTATTATTATTATTATTATTATTATTATTATTATTATTATTATTATTATTATTATTATTATTATTATATTATTATTATTATTATTATTATCATATTATTATTGCTATTGCTATTATTATTATTATTACTACTACTACTACAATTACTACTACTACTACTACTACTACTACTACTACTACTACTACTACTACTACTACTACTACTAATACTACTACTACTATTATTATTATTATTATTATTATTATTATTATTATTTATTATTATTATTATTATTATTATTATGATCAAATTCCATCAAAGTATTCAATAAGAGTTAAAACGATAGCAACAATTGTTGAAATCCTATGCACCAAGGGCATTCCAGCAGAAGTACATTAGACCCAGCGATGGATAGATGGGTCGGATAGAATTAACTCAAAACAAGATTCACACCAAGTGGCGTGGCTCAGGTGATAAAGGAACTAACGGGACCTTTTTTCTGGGAACATTCAATTCATTACTGAAATGTTCCCCTTATATTTACAATCATTTTGTAATTTGATTTTGAAACTTAATTGTTTTTTTCGATGGATTTTCAAGACGTCTATAATTTTTTTTTTCACGAATGCTTATGCGACAAAATCTTACGGGCAAATAAGTTGAATTAATCATGAAAATACTCAAAGTGTCATTAATTGTAAGAAATTATAACTTTAACGTTAACAGGTTTCTCTTTTTATTTTCTCCAGTCTTGTCCCCGTTATTTATCGGATGGTCACCAAAAAATGAGATACTTTTTGTTGCTTGATATAAACAAAAGTTCTCAATAAATGTAATTGAATTTTTAAAGAAAAGTAATAGAACGGTTTATTATTTCTGAGAATAAAAACTTCATAATAATTGAAAGAAAAATACAGGTACGGTGGTATTTCTTAAAAACCGACTACAAAAATGAAAAATCAAGAGAATGCCATTTTATGTAAAATCCAGTTTCAAAAGCTTGCATTTTAAATGCGGGTTGCCACACCGAAAGCCATAAGGAGTTTCAAATCGTCAAGAAAATCCACTCATGTGAAAGAAAAACAAAATACCCGTGTTAGACTTTGATTAGATAGACTTAAAACAGATGATGTCAAACAAATTGTTTTTGCGGTTGAAAAAAAATTTCAATCTCGAAATCCACAAATTTTTTTTTGTCAAAATGACGTTCTTATTGTAGCGATAAAAGAAATATTCATTCAAAACGTGTTTATCATAAAGAAACTATATTCTATGGGAAGATTATGGTGTCTTTGTGTGTTTCTTGACAAGGAACAATATGAATTCCTTTCATTGAAACGCACCACAGCCAAGGTTAATGCCGATTCTTACGTCCAGCTTTAAGAAAACAATTTCTGTCGGACTGTCGAGCTTTATACCCATTAAACAATTTCATATAACAACAGGATTGAGCAAACCAGTGGCTTTTAATATCTAAAAACATTTATTTTATCTCATAATTACAATGACAACTCCTTGAAAAATGCCTAATTTCTTTAAGACCACCCGATATATATATATATATATATATATATATATATATATATTATATATATATATATATATTATATACATATAGTATTTAAACCTAAGTATTTATATAGCGCAATATCCATTAAACATGCTCAAAGCACTTTACAAGGGAATCCTTGCCAACAGCAACACTTAACATGTAGGACGAGTCATAACGCTTGTCAGGCGATATTACAATTCTCCGGACAGAAACAACATTGTTAACCGCCTGGTACACAGTTTACACCAGAGTATGGCGGGAAAAAGTGATAGTAAAGTGCCTTTTCCAAGGACTCAACAGTGCTCAAAATGGGACTTGAATCCAGGACCTTCCGATCCGAAGGCGAATGTCATACCGCTAGACCGTAAAGTGGCATAGAGGGACCTTTGGGGACTATACAATAATCTCATCTTTCCTTTCCTCGGTAAATAATTTTAAGCAAAGATTGTTACACGCCCTTGTGCGCAAATTAAAATTGTATACAATATTGCCTAGGTATATCATTGAGGCAATTGAACGGTCGTAGATTACTGCGATAGGAAATATTTATCGACGGTTTACGATCGGTTATATCGACATGTTCCCGATAAAGGGGACATAAACATGTAGGGACGGGTAACACGAAGACAGGACTGGCATGGCACCAATTTGAATCGAGGGCTTCCAACTTCCAACCCAACAGGTGTAACTTGAGACAGGAAGAGTACTTTGTTCTTTGATATTTGTTCTTCTTATGATCAACATATCGATCACCTCTCTTATCTGCCCTATTCTTAAAGAGATAAGGAGAAGAAAAAGTAATTGAAAGAATAACTATATTATAATATATACAAATCTCTTTTAGCTCGATCACCTTTCATATTCTCTTGTTAAAGAGATAAAGAGGAGAAAGAATAAATGAAAGAAAATCCGTGCTTATACAAATCTCTTTTATGTACCTCATTAAAAAAAATTCGCGGTTTCAAAATCAAGAGGTGAACTCTATAAAAATAAAAAATGTTTCAGACATAATTTAATAATTTATTACCATAACATTGTAGGGTATCAGAACGTTCTCAAAATGGTATTATTTAGGGTTGAATTAAACGCGGAAAAGTGAATTTAAATCTTTAAAAATCTTTTTAAAAATACGCCTTCCGCCACGACATCATTTGATAGGCACTCCATGAAGGGATATAGATAATCCACCAAACAAGATGTCTGGTGTCAACAGGAATCACCCATGTTGACCAAAATGAGCACATTAGACGGTATTAATCTCGCCCAATGAAAAACAAACCCGAAAGTTCCTGAAGTGGGGCTCGAACCCGGGACATTCTGGGTCGTAGTGGTTAACCATTAACCATTCGGCCACTTTTAAAACTAAAATAATAAGAAATAGATTTTTGTAGTGTAAGAATTTGTGTGTATTCTCCACCATGACGAAGAGAAATTTACCCCAGGTTTCATACTTGAGGCTGTAAATTAAATTTTCAGCAACTAGTTTGTCCCTCCCGACATAATTCCGTCTTCAGACTTTGGGTAACATATTCACAGTCGTGCTCTGATGATAAAGGATAATGACGAAACGTAGATTCAAGCGTATGCATGTAAATTGTAAAGTAAGACCCATGTTTATGACTCTGAGGAATGTCATCTGGGCATGTATGGACTACGTGGTCTCGTGGTATGACACTCGGAAGGTCCTGGATTCGAGCCTTGTTCGGCGCATAGTTGAGTCCTTAGAAAAGGCTCTTTACTCAACATTCTCTCACCGTAATCAGGTGTAAAATGAGTACCTGGCCGTTAACAGCGTCGTCTCTGTCGGAAAAACAAATTGTAAGATCACCAAACAGGCGTCATGTTAAGTGTTGCTGTTGGTCAGGGACCCTTTGTAAAGCGCTTTGAGCACGTTTAGTGGATATTGCGCTATATAAAAGCTCAAATTTAAAAGCTCAACTTTATGGACTTAATGTGATCGAGCGACTCGTTCCTTTCCATGTTGCGCTTACTCTCGTCAACTTTAATAGTGACCTAGCTATCCATTTATTTTTGGGTGAACAGTAAATAGGTTGCGATAATTATTCCTTGGTTGAAGACCATACTATTTCGAAACGGGTTCACTAACCTACCGCCACCACGCCGACCTATTTTATGCCAATGAGTGTCCATGTAGAAGGAATGAAGTTGACGTCATTCACCTCTTTGTTATTGTTTTAGCCAGCAATTTTTATGAGTAGTTCTCACTAAATTGTATCACTCAGACAATAAACGGTCAAAGTTACACACAGTTTTGTGTGTTGCTACGTTACATCCGGCTGATGGAATGTCAGTCAGTAAATTACCTAGGCGCAAAGCAAAATATAAGAAATCGTTGATGTCCATAATTTTTGTTGTTGTGATCCACCCCTCCTCAATGGGGGTTTCCACTTTATTTGAAATTCACACATTCGAACTATTTATTTAGTTTCTATCGGCGTGCATCACGGATTCTGTCCCTCAGTTGTGACCAAGTACAAGACAGTAAACGCGTATAATTTCACCATGATAATTTTAGAAGTTTTGGATACGCTGGATTTGCCATTCATGAAAATAATTTTAAAAAGTCGTTTCACTGTGTCTACCGCCCACCACCAAGCCAACAAAACAAAATATCAACAATTGATTTTTTATCTGAGTTCGGAGAATTTATGTCAATGCAATCCATTAACAAAAAGCATAATATTTTTATGGGTGATTTTAACATTGATTATTTCGGAAACAAAAATGAATCGAAAGTATTTCGGGAGATTATTGACACAAACAACAATATTCAACTTGTAAGCGGTCCTACAAACAACCATGGCCACACAATAGATCATGTCATTACAGACATTGAACATTCTCTCTCTTCATCTGTCTCAAATATTGATAAATTAATCTCTGACCATCATTTAATTGTGTTTTGCGTTTTATTTCCAATGAAGCACGAAGTAAAAAAGATGATAACATCTCGTAATTTGAAGAATATAAACATGAACATTTTTAAACAAGACCTTGACCATAACGTTAAAAATAAACATGATGCGAATGGTCTCCACGAGTCAATTGTTGGTACGGTGGACAAGCATGCTCCCTTAACAACTAGAGCAGTAAAAGTGAGACGTCAAGCACCCTGGTATAATACCGAAATAAAATTGAATGGATTAGCCAGGAGGCGGGCAGAAAGAAAATGGCTCAAGTCCAGAGATGCTGTCGATAAGAAGCGATACATCGCGGCTAGAAATGATGCAAAAGCCGTCAATTTCAGGGCCAAAAAGAAATTCTATGAAGAAAGCCTCAAAAACGTGGGACGTTCGAGACAATTCTTTGCCTTGACCAAGGAACTGCTGGGACAACAGACGCAACCAGCTCTCCCATCTTTAATCGATCGTGCAGATCTACCAACTCGCTTTGGTCAATATTTTAAAGAAAAAACGGATACCATCAGGAAGGAACTCTCGTCTGAATCGATCCCTACAACATTTGACAAGTTTCATGGTGATTCGTTAACACATTTTTCAAAGATTACTGAAGCTGACTTACGTGATTGCATTATGTCGTCTCCAACTAAAAGTTGTGATTTAGACCCCTTAAATACTGCCATTTTAAAAAAATGCATTGATGTAATTTTAACACCATTTACATGTATTGTTAATAATTCGTTGCAGTCAGGTGCTGTACCAGACATTTACAAAGTTGCTCATGTCAAACCCCTTTTGAAAAAACCTGATCTCGATAAAGAGAACTTAAAAAACTATCGCCCTGTCTCTAATCTTCCTTTTCTCTCTAAGATCTTAGAAAAGCTTGTTTTGAAACAATTACTGTCTCATCTTAAAAATAATTGTCTTGAAGAAAAATTTCAGTCTGCTTATAGGCAACATCATTCGACGGAAACCGCACTTGTTAGGGTTGTTAATGATCTCCTCTCTGTTATAGACAATGGTTCATGTTCTTTGCTGAATTTGCTTGACCTATCGTCTGCTTTTGATACTATTGATCACAATCTTCTTCTCAAACGTCTTGAAATTACTTATGGCGTGTCTGGTGCAGCGCTTGATTGGTTTAGGTCATATTTGTTTAATCGTAAACAGATTATTACGGTGGATGAATATAGATCGGAGGAAATCTTTCTTGATTGTGGGGTTCCCCAGGGTTCAGTACTTGGACCCGTTCTTTTTGTTTTGTACGTTGGCCCTCTGTCTAAAATCATCAGAAGTTTTGGTCTGTCTTACCATCAATACGCTGATGATACGCAATTGTACTGCGTTTCCAATATGAGAAATTTACAAGAAGTATCAGCCAATAGTAAAAATTGTATCCAAAGTGTTAAGAAATGGATGAATGAGAACAGATTGAAACTGAATGATGATAAGACGGAGGTGCTGTATGTGGGGAACAGGAAGTGGAAAAGTGAAACAGATTTGAAGTTGGGGGATGCCTCTATTCAAATTGTTGACAAAGTGAAAAACCTTGGCACATTCTTAGACTCTGGACTGTCGATGGAGCATCAGGTTAATAATTTGGTTAGATCTCTCTTTTTCCAACTAAAAAAGATTGCTTCCATTAGACGGTTCATATCTGAGGATGTGACCAAGCACCTGGTTGTGTCCCTCGTACTATCGAAATTGGATTATTGTAATGCTCTGTTGTTTGGCGTTTCGCAATACAATCTGAAACGTCTTCAGATTGTCCAAAACAGCGCTGCCAGACTAGTATTTATGAAGCGTAGGTGCGACTCTGCCGGACCTCTACTTCATGACCTGCATTGGCTGCCTGTTGAGAAAAGAATTAAATTCAAAGCTTGTGTTTTAGTGTATCGTTGTCTTGAAGGTACTGCCCCTTCCTACCTTTCAGAACTAATTGAAAGATATTCAAAACCCCGCCCCTTACGTTCGGCCAGTGATTCCACAAAACTAGTTGTCCCTCGAATTCGGAAAAATGCTGGAATGAGATCCTTTTCTCATTTCGGACCCTCTATTTGGAACGCCTTACCGCAGAGCATTCGTGAAAAAGAATCTTTGTCTATTTTTAAACGTTCGCTTAAAACATATTTGTTTCGATTTTAGTAGATGGTATGAGAAGCAAGATAGGTTTGGTTTGTGTTGTGTGTTGTGTTGTGTGTGTGTATGTGTGTGTGTGTGTGTGTGCTTGTGTGTGTGAATGAGTATGTTTCAGCCAAAGTAATTTGTAATTTAAGCGCTTAGAGTCTGGTGTCTCGGAGTTATAGCGCTATATAAGTTTTCAGCATTATTATTATTATTATTATAAACACTATTTTCTTTTAGGGTTCAATGGTTTCTGTGAGTGAACAAAACCTACAAAATTACACAATTCATAAAAACAACAAGCCACAACATGAAGATACAAATGCTTTGAATAGGTCTTTGAATGTGGGAGTATTATGCTTGAGTGTGTTTTATATGTGCTATTTATTAAAGGACGAAGAACACCGATGGGAAACACTATTGTATTGTTATTCATATTCTAGTCCTTCATTTTCATCCCAAGTTTTAGGAATTCTAAATGAAACAAATGAGAGTAGAAGTTAGACAACACTGAGAGACACAAACGTCTCACCCCATACAAATGAACATTATTGATA
>NC_088360.1:84947212-85072212 GCF_034508935.2 Berghia stephanieae | reverse complement strand
TTGGTCAGAAAAGTTTTACTTCATAAATTGACGGGTAAGGATAACCTCCATTTTGTCAACCAAAAAAAAAAAAATAAAAATAAAAATAAAAATTAAAATAAAAAAAAATAAATTAAAAAAAATACCCATAAGACTTCGACGAAATCTAAGGTTTAAGGTTAAAAAACGTGTTCACAGTCTCAAATTGCCAATTTATGAGGTCCAAAATGAGAAGAAAGTTTGGTTTCTTCTTTTTTATTGGGGGTGGGGGGTGGGGAGCTTGCAATTGTGCCGTTCTACGTGTTTAGAGTTGCTGTTGGATTGAGACCCCTTGTAAAGAGCTTTGAGCACGTTTAGTGGATATTGCTCTATATAAATGTTCAAGTTAATTAAGAATAAAGGGTTTTGGGAGAGCTTGTTAATGCAATTCTTATTGTACTAATGTCATATTTGGATACGCGTTCACATATTGTATTTCTGTGCCATGTTGTTGTACTGATGCTAATAACATGGGCCTATAGATAGTTCCATTTCCAGCCACATATCAATCGCATTGCCCGTCAGTCATTCATTCATTCATCGATATTGTATCATTGTCGACACCGTAAACAGGAAGGTAACTTTGAAAATCTACCGCCTATCATTTTCCATGTTAATTATGTCATGAATGTACTTGGCAAACTTGATTCAATATAATATTCACTTTTGTATGTTGTCTTGCGGTATTATAATCCTACAGAGGTCAGCGTAACAAAAACGAATAGAATATTATTAACGACACTTCCAATGAGATTGGAACCAGTTTTTTTGTCATCACACTACCCCCCCCCCCCTCCCCTTGTTAGTTGATATGCGTGAGATTTCCGTTCCGTTTCTGGAGCCCTATTTTTCTTATGCCACTAACACCCGCACCACAATCGTATGAATTTGTTGGGTTTTTTTTTTTATCTAACGACGTTGCATATCAGTTCAAAAACAACAACAAAAGCCAAAAACAAAGTTCAAACAAACAAAATGAGAATAATAATTAGTTAAGCATCATCATTTCGTAAACCGAAATGAAATGGCATATTTTTGTAAAGAAGTCCATTAACATTCTTGACAACCTTGGATTAAATGGTGTGATCATTTATGGCATTAGGTCTGTTCCTAATAATTTAACAATAAATGTAAATTGTCTTTCGCACAACCCCGAATAAACAACTTCGACCAAACCACTATGCAGCATTTGTACTTTTTATCTATCTCGTGAGTGCCTTTTTTTGATACTTAAATACCGATAAGTAATTCGATATTAACGC
Organism: Berghia stephanieae; assembly: GCF_034508935.2. Classification (NCBI taxonomy): domain Eukaryota; kingdom Metazoa; phylum Mollusca; class Gastropoda; order Nudibranchia; family Aeolidiidae; genus Berghia; species Berghia stephanieae. Next base: position 85,070,932 of record NC_088360.1, on the reverse strand, counting down.
TTTACTTTATGGCAATAGAGAGTGTCGATGTGACATATATTTTTAATAAAACCAATAGTATCGGCTTAAAATTGTATGTTAGTGACAACTTAGAGAGCAGGTACTGGTATAAGATAAAGATATGAAAAGTATGTGTGAATCTGTGTCAGAAAAAGCAAGCAAGAAAACTACAAGAAAAAAAATCTCAAAATCAGGATCCCCAGTTAAAGCAGACTAATTTTTGGAGAGTTATTTTTTCTTGTATTTCTAATTATGGCTTTGTCTGTCAGTGTTTTGTACACACTTTTCAGAATATTGTATGTCATAGAATTGTTCAACAAGACCGTAAAGGTAGTTCACATAAACAAGGAAGGGATAATTTGACATGTTAAGTCGGGTCATCTTTAAGATAAGGTGGCACGAAAATCCCTTGCAAATATCTACTAATTCCAAAGACAATTCATTTCAGTTATGAGGGGGGTCCTTATGAAATTCTATGGATTTTAATTTAACCAAAGAATGTCACATATTGATTTATTGATCAACATCATGTCACTGATATTGATGACCTCAACATATATATTTCCGCTTAGAATCGGTTGTTCTAAAACGAAAATAGTGAATATAGATATATGTAATACTGGGGTAGGGGACGGATTAGGGGTAAAATTTGCTTTATAAAAAGTTGTGACAGCGGACAACATAATATTCTCCTGGTGGACCATTTCTACTTACTTATTTGACAAAATGTTTGTCCTTTTCGATGTCCAAAAAATCGATGTCATATTTCATCATCTCACTTGCAATTAATTTTGATAATGGTGATGATGATCATGATAAAAATAAGGATGATGATGATAATAGTAATGACATTAATGATGAGGATGTTCTACTAATACTACTACTGCTAATACTACTTCTACTACTACTACTACTACTACTACTACTACTACTACTACTACTACTACTACTACTACTACTACAACTACTACTGCTAGTACTACTACTACTACTACTACTACTACTACTACTACTACTACTACTACTACATACTATTACCACCACTACTTCTAATAATAATAATAATAATAATAATAATAATAATAATAATAATAATAATAATAATATTGATGATGATGACGACGATGATGATGATGCTGATGATGATGATTATAATGATGATGATGATGATGATGATAATAGTGATAACGATGATGAGTATGATAAAAATGATAAAATTATTAGTAAAAATGATGATGATGATGATGATGATGATGATGATGATGATGATAATGATGACGATGATGATGATGATGATATTAATGATACTACTACTACTACTACTACTACTACTACTACTACTACTACTACTACTACTACTACTACTACTACTACTACTGCTACTAAAAATTATAATAACGACGATCATAAAAGAAATTAGAACAATAATAATAATAATAATAATAATAATAATAATAATAATAATAATAATAATAATAATAATAATAATAATAATATAATAATAATAATAATAATAATAATAATAATAATAATAATAATAATAATAATACAATAATAATAATAATAATAATTAAATAATAATAATAATAATAATAATAATAATAATAATAATAATAATAATTAATATATAATAATAATAATAATAATAATATAATAATAATAATAATAATAATAATAATAATAATAATAATAATAATAATAATAATAATAATAATATATAATAATAATAATAAGAAGAAGAAGAAGAAGAAGAAGAAGAAGAAGAAGAAGAAGCAAATTGTCAAATATTGCATGAAGGAAAATATAAATATGAACATGACCTCATTTTATGAATTATTTAAAGGGAAAAAAAAAAGATTTACATTGTTCAAGTTGGTTTATAAAAATCCACAAGATTCTAGAATCAACGTATATTTTCCAATATCAATACATCCAAAAAACGAAGACTTAGAAAAGTATTCACAAAGAGCCAATCCCAATCTGAAACCGAAAGACGTGAAAATTCAGTGCAGAATAAATGAAGGCCTTAGTGCCACTACAACTTATAGTAAACTACCACCCTCTCCTGTGTCAATACCTTCCGTTGGGAGGAACGGTACCGGGGGGTTGCTTATCTGCCTTTTGCTTTGTCAACCTTTGACAATTTTGGGAGTAAAAAAAAAAAAAAAAGTTGGGTTCCAGTTCCACTACCGTTTGCCAAACCGTACCAATCGAACGGGGGCTGTATCTAATCAATAGAATCGATCTAGCGAGGAGCTTCGATAATGTTGATAGAACAGCTCAAACTATTCACCAATAAGCCACCAGTCCCTTCAATAATATGTGATCAGCCCGCGCGCGGCGAAGAATAAGTTGACATATTTATGAATTTATTTCAAAGCAGTCAAAGATAATTTTGTTTAGTTTTCAATCATTAGCATAGTATACGTCTTTTGTTGGTAGAGAATGAGAAGGTGGAAAGTAAGACCGACTTATAGAACTAATTGGGACAACCTATTATAGAACGGGGTGGACTTGTATGAATACAGGTTGACGAAGAATTTGAAATATTTTCACAGCGCTTCAGTAGATCAATGATAATAATAATAATAATAATAGTAATAATAATAATAATAATAATAATATAATAATAATAATAATAATAATAATGTATAATAATAATAATAATAATAATAATAATAATAATAATAATAATAATAATAAATAATAATAATAATAATAATAATATTAATAATAATAATAATAATAATATATTATTATTATTATTATTATTATTATTATTACTGTCATTATTATTATTATTATTATTATTATTATTATTATTATTATTATTATTTATTATTATTATTTTATTATTATTTATTATTATTATTGTATTATTATTATTATTATTATTATTATTATTATTATTATTATTATTATTATTATTATCATTATTATCATTAATGTAATTAATCATTATTATTAATATTATTATTATTATTATTATTATTATTGTATTATTATTATTATTATTATTTATTATTATTATTATTATTGTATTATTATTATTATTATTATTATTATTATTATTATTATTATTATTATCATTAATGTAATTAATCATTATTATTATTAATATTAATATTATTATTATTATTATTATTATTATTATTATGATTATCATCACCATCATTATTATTTGTACAGGATTCCTGCCAAAAGGGACACGCTGAATGGTTACAAAAGACATATCATTACATACAGGCCGAAATACAATTTGATATATTTACAAAGAAAAAAAAATAATCTGTCACAATCCTGTCAGCGAAAGACACTTTATAGAGCCTCGACAAAGTAAAATGGTTACATACCGGAACATAAAGTTACATGGAATGGACAAATGATATAAGAAATAACGGTGATGACAAAGGCGGGCGCTCCTTTGCTCCCTTCCCCCTCTCTTTAGACAAGGAGGCAAATGTTTACATCGCACTGAGCGACATTCAGCCATTGCAATTACTGTTATTTTTTTAGGAAGGTACAACTTTGGAAACAATAAAAATTCACAACACGCTATATATTAGGAATTAGCAGTCCACTCCGAATCAACACCTAGGGAGGACAAGCATGTATTGACCAGGTTATCTTTATCCATTTTCATGGAAAACCGTGGGATGTTTATCAAAATAAAATTTTAAAAAGCGTTAAAACGTGCCATGGTAGATTACGTATCTCACAAATCGAGATTTCATAAGGTGTATAAGCTTATTGGTAAACTTTTAAAATATTGATGTAACCAACTGGCTTCTGTTTTTACATATATTTCTCTCTCTCTCTCTCTCTCTCTCTCTCTCTCTCTCTCTCTCTCTCTCTCTCTCTCTATCTATCTATCTATCTAACACCTGATTTGTGGAAGACCTCTGAAATTATCCCTGTTCCGAAGAAAAAGAATATTAATTCTTTAAATGACTTTAGACCAGGGGCGCTAACACCAATAGTTTTGAAATTGTTTGAGAGGTTTGTTTTACGAATTTAGTAAATTAAGTAATGGGTAAGCTAGATTAGGTTGTGTTTTGTCACAAAAACTGGTTTAAGGATAATTTTCTATTACTTAAATGCTCAAAAACAAAAGAGATGATAATTGATTTTCGACTAAACAAAAATCACACAGTGCCCTTATGAATTGAGAAACAATTTGTAGAAATTGTTGATTCCTATAAATATCTAGGATTTATCATTGACAGTAAGATGAACTGGCATTTGCAAGTATATAATATTTGTTCAAAGTTTAGTTCTAGATTATTTTTCCTTAGAAAAATACTAAATTCTTTTCATGTTACAAAAATAATTCCTTAATATGCTTTATTTGTCAATAGTTCAAAGTGTTATAACATTTGGAATCAGTTGCTGGGGTGGGGCCATCACTGCTGGGGATAGAGAAAGAATAGATAAAATTGTAAGAAGAGCTGAAAGCATTGTGCAGCCCACCCTGCCTTCACAAAATACCCTATATGAAGAATATTCCTATTAAAAATTTTTTGAACATCTTGAAAAAAAGCAACATCATCTATTTCTAGAATATAAAACGTCAGATAGATCAGGCAGGGTGATAAGTTTAAAATCCAGAACGTTTTAAAAATTCCGTTGTACCCTCTACCTCGAGGAGACTTTCTCGAAGTGGCATTAAAATGGAGATTGAGGACAGTGTGGATGGGTGAACAGTGGGTGTGAATAATGTAATTATAGAGAATAAAAAGGTACGAAATTAGGGTGATATGAGAGAAGAAAAATGTTTGCTTATTTGTGTGTGCGTATAGGAGAGAGAGAGAGAGAGAGAGAGAGAGAGAGAGAGAGAGAGAGAGAGAGAGAGAGAGAGAGGAGAGGAGAGAAGAATTTTTAATGTGTTTAGTTTTGTTAAGCTTTTTGTTGGTTTACTTCTCTGTGGTTGTATTTCCTTTTTATTATTTATTTTTAGAAATTCATTAGTCTATGGCAATACCCAATGTAAAGTTCCAGAACTGGACAAATAAAGTTAATTTTATCTTAGTGCAGCTATGTGCTCTAGTGGTATGATACTCGCTTTTGGATCGGAAGGTCCTGGGTTCCAGCCTCGCTCGGCGCAGAGTTGAGTTCCTTGCAAAAGGCTCTTTACTCACATTCTCTCACCATACCCAGGTGTAAAACGAGTACCTGACTGTTAACAGTGCCGGAAATTTTTTTTGTAAGACCACCTAACAGGTGTCATGTTTCGCTCTACATGTTACAAGTTGCTGTAGGTCAGGGACCCTTTGCAAAGCACTTTGAGCACGTTTAGTGGATATTGCGCTATATAAAAGCTCAAGTTTTTAAAGTTTTGTTTTTACTTTCATCTGCTGGTGGTGAGTAATTGACATTCACGTGCATGCATGATGCTAATAAAAATCCAGCTTAATAAGTAATCCAATCACACTGAACATGAAATTTTTACTTTATTTAAATGAAATTTCCAATGTGGTTATCATCAGAAATTTATGGAGAATTATAAATATGAGGGAATATTGTCAGCACAGTGTTGACTTAAAGCGAGAGTTGACTTCTCGTGAATCGCGCTGTGGATAGCATCTTGGAAATACTGAAGAGAGAGAGAGAGAAGAGAGAGAGAGAGAGAGAGAGGAGAGAGAGAGAGAGAGAGAGAGAGAGAGAGAGAGAGAGGATAGGAGAGAGAGAGAGAGAGAGAGAGAGAGAGAGTACACACACACAGACATAGACGCACAATACCACACAAGGAACTAAGAACCTGATAAAAGGCAAGATAAGAAAATATTCTTTATTCGTTGAAATTAAATTTAATTAAAAACAAAGACAAATATTTACTGACATTTGTGACTGACAATATGAGTATTTTTTTATCGGCACAAAGCTTTTCAAAATGATAATGCTGATATGCAATGTATATAAAAAGATGAGATGAAAGTGAGGTGATACTTGTTATGAATTGTGAGACTGATCACAGGGGTAGAATCCATCTTTAATCAAATTACGATGGCGCTGAGGATGATAATAATGACGATGATAATGGGGCGGTACGGTCTTTGCTTCGTACCCAAAAGGTAACGAGTTCGATCACCTGCCGCTGCGTTGTGTGGCCTTGAGCAAGTCACCTAGCCCTAGCTCACTTTGCGGCGCTGAACTGCGGCTGACGCCTGGGTTATTCCAGTCTTCCCTTGAAATAGACCCCTAAAGACAAATTTCCCCTTGGGGATGAATAAAGGGAATTTTATTTTTTAAATTTTATAATGATGATGATGATGATGATGCTGCTGCTGATGACGATGATGAGGATGTGGTAGTGGTCGTGGTGTTGAGGTAATTCCAACTCATAGACTTCAACAAAGTGAATACAAAGCTGCTAGAAGTTGTGAGTTGTAAAAAGTAAATGTACAAAAATGGATATAGATTCAAAAAGTGTTTTGTTCTTTTTCGAAGCTATTGGATTATTTTTTTGTACATCACTCCAACAAAATTTTAATCCGTTCTTGGTTATTTATTTTACTAGAAATGAGACTCATTCAAATATAAATTATATTTTATTTTTCTGTAGAAAACAAACAAACCCGCACCACTTTTGAAATTGTATTAGAAATAGGATCTGATGACTAGTCAAGATATACTTTATCACATTCGTCGTTCACATATTTGCAGGTCTGATAACCATACCCAATTATAGGCTTGATTTAACATTGATAAGGACAATATCTTGAATTGGTTTGGGAGTATTTCCATTACAATAATGGGCCTATAACAAGTTGGAATATCAGAGCTGCAAATATGTGCACGTCGAATAGATTAATGCATTCAAAAAAAAAACAATTGTGACACGTGTTGCCCCCCTCCCCCCCACCCCCCCCCCCCCCCCCAAAAAAAAAAAAATTGTAAAGAATCATAAAACAACCAAATGTTTATCTTTCTTGACACGCATTTGTAACCAACAGTATCAACCTTCGTTTATCAGACCTATAAATATGTGGATGACTAGTAGTATGTTGATTCTGAGGCTGAAAATTGGATTTAATATCTAAATTAAAAAGAAAATTGAGTTAGATTTAATGCTTTCATTTTTTAAAGGAGCATTAACTTAATTTCTTGAACTGCAAAAGACTTAGATTTCTATGCTTCATCCAGATGGAATAACATATTTATGCAATGTGTCGTGTTTAATGATAATAATAACAATAATAATAATAATAATAGTAGTAGTAATAGTTATAATAAAAACAACAACAACAGCAACAGAGTATTAGCTTTATGTAACTTCTGAAAGCATTTGACTGCTTAAAACAAAGAAATAATCAGCATTGTACTCAATTCATGAAACATGTTGAAATTTAGAAAAAAAAACAAAAAAAAAAACGGTTTCCAGAGATTGATAATTTAATGCACTTTTGCCCAGTAGCTAAATACATAGAGCACCAGACTCACATTCCAATGAGTGCAGTTCAACCCATGTCTGCCGTCTGCCCTGTTGGACATCAGCCTGACCAAAAAAAAAAAATCTAAATCTGTGACAGACTCGTATCCCATTCAGAGGACACCAAGAGAGTAGTGAGCAATTATCACTAATGTCAATTTCACGAAAGTGTAATTGTTAAAAATTCGACACAGGTGGGAATGAGTACTTGGCTATAGGAAGGGATGAACATTGTCATTGTAAGAGAATTTGTATAAAAATGACGCCTTCCAGGAGACTGGTACTGTATGGTATGGAAATATGAATCCATATGGCTTACTGGCGGAATTAATGAAACTGTGAAGTGCATTGAGTATGGTAAACCTGTGGAAATGCACTATATAAAAGTTCATACTATTTTTTAAAATATATACACAAACACAGAATCCATGTCTATTAGATGACTGACTAAGCAAGTGTAAATTAATATATTCTAACCTGATCTTCATTTTTTTATGCTACAAACAACACGGGTTAAGGCACTTAGTAAAATAACAATAATAATATGTCATCGATTTTTTGCTTAAATTTTCTAGGCAACCATTAAACACAATATCTCAATATTTCAAATAGGCTACCAAAAGTACAATAAATATAATGCAATCAAAAACATTGTAAAAGATTCATCTCTCAGATGAGAGTAAAAAGTCATCTTGAATATCAATTCTAATATCCTCGAGTTTGGTTCTCAATTCAACCATTGCATAAAATCCCTGAGTACTTAAACACGGACATACCAAAAATTAATAACAGGTCTGAAGTCTGAACTGAAATATATACACAGACCTACTATTACCAAAAATTCGTAGTATTACGAAATTTTGGATCCAATTTCAGAACTTCATGAGCATCTCAAATTCATTAAAACTTATTCAAAATGAAAGATGATGTCAGACTATCAAATTCAAGGAAGTTGAAGTGTTATTTGATATTTACTTGTGAGGGTAAAGTGTTGATCTTTAAAGTCAACTATAGCGACTACAATTTTTCTATCCTAAAAATTACGAATTTTTACATTTTCAAGTAGGCAGGTCTGTATACATTTAATTTTCAATAATAATCAGAATCTATTTTACTAAGAACTGTGGCATAAGATTGTGGCTGAGGTTGTATAGAATTGGTTGTGGTGAGATTTGTAGTAGAGAAGGGGGTGACAGTACTAAGATTTTGATGAGATGAGATAGCTATAGATGTTATAGGAAGTGAATTGTTTGCCAAAGGCATGCTGGGTAGAAGTGATGACTGGGAGCTTAAAGAGGCCATGGGGTTAGATGGAGGATTTAGTGATAAAGATGTGACGGGTATAGAGGATATTGAGAAAGGTGTGAATGGAGAAATAGATGATGTAGAAAAATGTTGGGATGGAAAAGAATAATTGGAACGAAGATTGTTTGTGGGGATGTAGGACATTTGCATTGTGGACACAGGAGTAGTCATTAAATGGGAGTGTCTGCTAATATGATCGTCATCTGGGCCAATCACACCGATACTTCCAGACATAGCATCTATCACAGAGGCCATTGCGGGATCTCCTAATTCTTGGGACATTTGTAAATGTTGGTTTACTTGGACTGGGAGAAGTTGCCCTTCATGTTGAAAAGGAAGTGAGATGTGATTTTGTTGTTGTTGTTGACGTTGTTGTTGCTGTTGTTGCTCTTCCTGCTGCTGTTGAATGGGCTCCTGTTGTATTTGTAGATAAGGGAGTGGTATGGTTCCTTGTCCTTGGTACTGAATTTGAAAAGACTGAGGCACTGGCCCTGACTGCAATGGCTGCTCGCATTCCTGTAATTCTTGGCAAGGTAAATCTAATGGTGTTGTATGGAAAATGGGGTTCTTAAGTTGATCAGAAGCCTGAAACTGGACTTGAACCTCTGGAATTGATAATGTGGGGAAGATTATTGTGATAAGTTGTTGTTGTTGTTGTTGTTGTAAGTGTTTGTCATGTCATGACTGTCAGTGTCTCGATCGAGCTGTTGTGAGTAATCTTCATGTTGTGTTCGTTCACTGTCTCCCGCGTAAACGTGACGTCATCATTTCTACCCTTTAAAAGCTCGCGACACCTTTCATTCTTCCTCTTGACCACAGCCTTATTCAAAGCAGACATACTATTCGCCTTTCGTTGAATCTTCCCACAGATCCGATCCGCCATACTTTTGGTATGTTATAAGAATCAGGCTAGACCGGGACGATTCCCGAAGTGCTCTAGAGCATTTTTTTAACCGCCCATATATGTCCTCTACATATATGGAGAACGCCCACTTCGGTGGAGACTTTTTCTGAACTTTTTCCTTATTTTTTACATCGTGAACGAGATTGGGAAATCCGTTCACGACAATAATAACAATTATAGTAATGGTAGAGAATTTAAAAGTAATAAATTTATACAAGAATCAAATCACTATCATGGCTTGGTTAAATAAAATCTATTATGATGGTAAGATATTTTACTAGTAAGAAAAAATATGAATTATTTAAAAACAGTAATGAATTAATTTTCATATCTAAATTTGATTGAGATTTTAAAAAAAATTGTAGTACAATGCCTGCTTGGATAAATTCAGATAATTTGAAGAATGTATTTTTGTAAGGCCAACTGCAGTTAAAAATACCACCCAGCACATGCGGGAAAAAAGACAAACAAACCAAGTGTTTCTATACAGATTCAAATCATGACTTTCTAATCAAAAGGGGGTGATTTCACGGTCACAAGTTTGACCTGTTGATGCTGACATCTTTTATCAAAAATCAACCAGCATAAATGTTTTTGAATATGCTTTGGAATTCTGAGTTGTGCGACTATGAGGTCTTGTGGTATGACACGCCGGAAGGTCCAGGGTTTGAGTCCCACTCTGAGTGGTGCATAGCTGAGCCCTTGGAAAAGACTCTTTACTAACATTATCTCACCATACTCAGGTGTAAAATGAGTATCTGGCTGATAACAGCATTATCTCTCTTACGGTTAGAAAAAAATTGTAATATCGCCTTACAGACGTCATGCTTCGTCCTACATATGAAGTGTTGCTGTTGGTTATGGAACTCTTGTAAAGCACTTTGAACATGCTAAGTGGATATTGTGCTTTGAAAACGTTACAAGTTTTTAAAAAATCAATAAATTTAACATCTTAAGGAGAAACAAAATCTGTTTTGAAAAGATCACACGCCGCATAAAGAAAGATGTTTTACAAGAAACTGCATAAAGTCAAAGACAAATAATTTCTTTAACCACATTATTTTGGTTTCTTACCTGAAACATTTTGCCTGGGTATAGAACATTTGTGTTTCTTCAGGCTAACCTTGAGTATTTTTCCACAAGAACTACACAGTTTAGTTGACTTCTCATGGACAGCTTGGTGTCTCTTTAAAGTCAACGGCACGGTGAAGCTCTTCCCACAGCCTTCGATTTTACAAATATATTTCTTCTCTGAAACAAACAGAATATTTAGATGGTCCAAATTTAAAGAGGAAAATTAAAATAAATGGGAAAAAATGACCACCTGCCTAGAAATTTTAATAGAACAAATAAAAAAATATATTAGTTTTGTATCTTGCTTCAAGATATATATATATATATATATATATATATATATATATATATATATATATATATATATATATATATATATATATATAGAGAGAGAGAGAGAGAGAGAGAGAGAGCACATTTTCACAATTTTTACTAAGCTCAATGTGTTCCACAATGCTCCCGTCATTCCACAAACAAGCCATGTATAGAATCAACAATGCTAGCCATTTGTTAGGCGTCCTTTCATATGAGCACTTCTTCATAATATACTTTAAAATTCCTAAATATTAAAAAAATTACTTATAACCTACTAGAATATTTTTCATGCACAACATTGTTGAGTTGGATTCATGTTGTTGAAGTCACACCATTTATAAACTTGATAAAAATGTTGAGATGCTGTTGATTTAGCCTCTCTCTCTCTCTCTCTCTCTCTCTCTCTCTCTCTCTCTCTCTCTCTCTCTCTCTCTTTCTCTTTACTACAGATTATGTGTATTTAATATGATTGTGTGTGTGCATGTGTGTGTGTGTGTGTGTCTGTGTGTGTATATATGTGTGTGTGCGCATGTGCGAGCACATGACTGTATAAATGAATAAAATGGTGCAACCCCTTGATTTCTCACCTCCATGCGACAACATGTGACCTTTATACCCTAATTTACTGGCGTATCCCAAACCACAAATTTCACAGGTATAAGGCTTTTCATCAGAATGCACAGGTATGTGGCGCTTCAAGTCAAACTTGGAGGCAAAGGCTTTCCCGCATTTTGAACATTTGTTCAATTTTTCAACTGAAATATAAATAAAAACACTATCTGAGAAGTTAAGGCCACTATAAACTTTTTAAAAAACACTATCTCAAAAACTTCTTTGAGAAATTGCATCCTTTCTTCTTTTTCAACAATTAGTAGGTGGCTAAAACTAGAGCCGATAGAAACTCCTTTGAGATGATATGACAATACTATCCCCATTCAAGTCCTAATAAGAGCACCCTGTGAATTACTAATTATACCTACTCCATGACTATTAAATGTAATGATAAACGACAAACGTAGAAAAGTAGTTTTACTTCATCCAACTGAAACAAAACAAACTAAAACCAAACAAATGAAACAACAAACAAAAACAAAAGAAATAGAGAGAAAAATAAACACCCCCCCCCCGCCTCCAACAAAACAAACAAATACACACACACAATAAGTGATTAAATTGCTTAAAATAACATGAAACATGAAATTTGTCTTTCCAGCCCAGGGATTAGCTTCAGCCCAGTCTGCAATTTTGGCAAAATGGTCTAAGCTTTTTGTTAAAGGATAATCAAGGTGTCCACAGCAGTGCTTGAACCATAATCATTTGTGTATTAGTGCATTGCCTAATTCCTCAAAAATCTAGACTCCTATATAAGTGTGAGTAGCTTGAGTCATTATGTTTTCTTGTTAGACTACCCCATTTCGAACAAGTCCTAATTTTTTCTTTGAATTTCAAGATTAAAAATTATTGTTTAGCATTGTTTACCAGGACACAATGACTCAGTTGGTAGAGCACTCGCCTCACAAGCAAAGGGACTGGTATCAATCTCAGGTGCAGTCTAGATTTTTTTTTCTTTCCGAAACTCATTGTCCAACGAGCAGTGATTGGTTGGCTGAGTTTGTTAGATCTAGCAAAAAGTAATTTGCTATAGACAAGTGCCCTATAACAAAGAGTTGCTACTCTCCATTTAATGCCATAAAACAGAGATAAATCCCATCTCCACTGGTCTTATGCCCCCAAATGACAAATTTTTATTTACCGAATGTCTTAGCATGTGATTGCATGGACAGTTTAGTTGTTTTTGAGAGGACCAGGCCACAAATTTATTTATTTGATCAGACTTAGATACTGCTCTTGTTGTAGAGCAGTTAAACTTCCATTCTAATAAAAACTAAGTATGCGAATCATCGCATGAATCTCGTATCACATTCGAAATTTAAGAAACAAAACTCACTCTCCTCAATACATTTACTTTAACTCAAATCTTAAAAGTTACATTTAAAATGGAATTGTAAGCATCAAATCCACTCCGACATAATAACATTTTAAGATGATGGGACTCATTTTTACCTCTTAAAGAAAAAGCAACAAAAAATAATGAATAAATAATAATATTCAATAAATATTCAATAGGAAAAATCCAATCTATTAAAGAGTATCATATATAAACAAAATGTCAACAGTGCCAGTCAACTTTTTATCACATTGAATAAACCTCAGCGTGTAGCTAGCTTAGACAAATGAGTGAGGATACGGTTAATTTAAACGGGAATGCAAGCAAGGGTTGGTGGGTGGGGGTAGGAGAGGGAGGTGAGTACCTTCTCACTACTTAGTTGGGCTAAAATATTTATATTGTCATTTGGGATAGTTAGAGCAAGTCAACAATTGGGTTAAGGAATGTGGAGGCGGGGAAAGAGTAGGGATGGTCATGAACACAATACATTGTGTTTGTGTGAGAGGGAGAGAGACTGGAGGCAGGTGTTGGTATCGGTTGTTGCAGCAGCAGCAGTTATAATATTATACTTGTACATACCTTATTTTTCAAGCCCCACCATCAGCCCCAAATCTCCTTCCTATTGTCTGCTGTGCATAAGCTATTAATAAGTTGTATTCGAATCATTCTCCAGGTCACATTTCAATATCATTAGGTTATTTCTCTTTTCCTCTTCATTCTAAATAATCACACGTGTATCACGATGCCTAAAATGCAATGTTATTATCAATATTATATTTTTGGTTGTTTTTAAACAATTAACACGCATTGGTTGCCATAATATCATGATTAACAAATTTCTAGCCAAATTATAATTTTCCTCAAGGAAATTTTGTTGGTTTGTTCAACATCATTCTCATGTGTTTTGTTATTGGTATTTTGTACCTCCCATTAGGTACATGTTAATGTTATTTAATGTCAAATTGTTAATGTCATGTTGGTTTGTTACCAATTATGTTTTGTTGTATTGTGGGATTAATGTGAATTGAATGTATCATCTTCATTATTTTGTGAGACATATTGTACAATAATAAAGATGATACACTCCTTGAGGTATTTTGCCCAAATGTACGACGGTGTTCAATAGTTGATATTATTATTATTATTATTATTATTATTATTATATGTATTGGAGTGAAAGATGCGAGAATGGAAGTTTAAAACAAGCTAATGTCATATAAAATGTAGGAATATCAATATTATGTGAATCGTAGTGTGAGTGGTCATGACTATGATGAGGATAATAAGGCGCTGTGGAAGTGAACAATAAAACAAACTGGAATTTGATGGAAGTTGATCATAATTGATAAATTTGAGTAGGTATCCCAATCCAGTCCATTTCTGTGTAACGGGTCTGAAAATCTCTAATTTTCAACCAATTTCACTTGAAGCAATTTCTATTTCTATTTAAGTTACAGGGATTAAAATTATATCACTGAAAAGCTTATCTATTCTCCTTCTAAAACATGTCAGATTTGAGGATTTTTCTCGCAAAAATAGTTTATTAGACCCTTGTAAAGAGCATGACATAATGCGTTTTTTTATTGCAGCGAATAACCGAAATTTTATGGGTAACCATTTTTTAACCGCCATCGCTACTAGTACTTTTGTTGGATCGTGTTACAAATAGCATTATCAGAAAGGGAATTAAAAGCTCTTTCTAATTATGCCAATAACAACTTGATTTATTTACATTAAAACCCGAAATATTTAAGAAAAAAACACCTAAAATCGGCAAAAATTCACAAATTTCGATTTTTTAAAGCCAAAAATAGGATCAGAAACATTTTTTCTTTATAATATCTAAATCTCGATGGTTTCCGAGATTTGTACCACCCGCGGGAGTTCCAAATATCAACAAAACGCGAGCACTCCATTTTCACTTTTGATTCCGGCGTGATAGCATCGTTGACTCAGTTGAGTCTCAGTCAAGAGAAGTGTATTTGTGTTATTCAATTCGTAAAATGGATATGAACTCAACAGATTTTTTAAAAGAATCACTAGGTAAGTTTTAATTTGGCTTTTAATATTATTTAATAATTTCTTCTGTTCTGTGCATCAATCAACACATAGTTTGAAATAAAAAGTCTTGGATTACTATTTAAAGCTATCTAAATTTTGTTCTGGAATACCTAATTTGAGCGCCAGACCGGATTTTTTTTTTCAGGTAAAAATGGGGTTTGGCATCTTTGATACTATAACTGATTCAAGCCCCATTTATTTTTCTTTACGTCAAGATTATTGATCTTTTATTTGCTCATTTGGACAGCATTGGCGAGCCCTACTGACATCAAATGTTTATTATTTGATACATCATCCAGATACCCTCAAAAAATATCAAGGCCATGACTTTTAAAAGGGTGTAACTAAACGAAAGGGCAGAATGGTTTTGCTTAACGTCAATATAAATGATGAAATGCTATTCTCACCCTTTGTACCAGTATGTTTCTTCTTGTGTCTGGACCAGATATTGTAGGTTGAGAATACAGCCCCACAGAGGCCACAAGCATATGGAGCTTCTCCTCTATGACTTGCAAGGTGGCCTCCAGCATTGTTCATACTTCGGAATTTGTCACCGCAAGTTTCCACCGGGCAAACATACAATCCATCTGTTGATTTAACATGAAGTATGGACAAAATACAAAAATAAAAAAAAAGGGATTTAGAGAGGGGGTTTGTTGGTGGCTTACACTCATCCTGGAATAAAGACTATTGAGAGAGAGAGAGTGAGAGAGAGAGAGAGAGAGAGAGAGAGAGAGAGAGAGAGAGAGAGAGAGAGAGAGAGAGACAGAGAGAGAGAGAGAGAGAGAGAGGAGAGAGAGAAGAGAGAGAGAGAGAGAGAGAGAGAGAGAGAGAGAGAAAGAGAGAGAGAGAGAGAAGGAGAGAGAGAGAGAGAGAGAGAGAGAGAGAGAGAGAGAGAGAGAGAGAGCAGATTTGTCTGGAATACCTATCAGTTCTTAGACACATAAAAACTATAGTTTTTGTGTATTTACAAATTCTCTTGTATTAGTTGAGTTGATATCCAAAAGGATAATTTCAACTAAAAGTGCCCTTAATCAAGACATTCAGCAAAGTAGTAAGAAAACTTATACAGGTAAAAGTTAAAAGAAACTTAGATTTAGAAATGGGTCTCATCATCATCATCAATGCCTTTTTCACCCTGGGTCAGGGTATAGGCCACAGACAGTTTCCATCCTTCTCTATCCTGAGCCAACTTTTTTATCTCATTCCAGGTCTTACCACTTCTCTGTATATCCGCTTCTTTAATTCTTCTCCATGTTCCTCGTGGCCTTCCCCTTGATCTTCTGCCCTGAGGGTTCCAGTCCAATACTTTCTTTGTTATAGTTGAGTCATTCTTTCTAAGCGTGTGTCCAATCCACCTCCATCGTCTTCTTCCTATATCCTCTCCCACTGGTTTCTGCTGTGTTCTTTTCCATACTTCTTCATTATAATATAATTGACAAGGAAGGAGGCACGGAAGCAGAGGTGAAAGCACGAATAGGAAAGGCACAGGCTGCATTCACATCTTTGAACAGAGTTTGGAGAACTAAAGATATCTCCCTTCAACTAAAGCTAAGACTTTTCAACTCAAACGTGAAGTCTGTCCTACTGTATGGATGTGAAACTTGGAACGCATCACAGGCATGTATAAGGAGGGTACCGATTTTCGTAAACAGGTGCATGCGTAAGCTACTCAGAATAACATGAATGGGTCTACACAAACAAAAAAAATATGAGGAAACGAAATCAAGTTTTGCATTAAAATTAATCATAAAATGATCATTTAAAAAAAAATGTCATTTTCTTTGGTCCAGTGCAGCACCTACTATTGAAATAAATTCATGTAATACCCCTACATTATTTTCACCTGAATGAACTTGACATGTACTGACCATTGTGTATCCTGCTGTGCCGCATTAAACAGAGCTGAGTAACAAAACTTTTATCACATCCGTTGACATTGCATCCAAAAGGTTTGATATTGTCGTGAACCATCATGTGGATATCTAATGTTTTCTTGAGGAGGAAAGTTTTTTGACAATTCTCTTTCAAACAACGGTGAGGTGGGTTATCTGTGGAATGATTTCTATAATTATAATACACATTTCTTATGTTTTAATATATATTATATCATATATATGCTCTTTTATTTTTATCTACTATACTGCCTCATAAATTGATGTAAAATGATATTTATAAAATTTATAAACACTAATCTATTCATTCTTGTGATTCACATTAGCAACCAAATTTCCTTATGGGTGTATCTTGTCTTGTCTTGTCATTAAGTCGCAACTCTGTGCTTCGAAGATAATCGCGACTGTTTGTATGGTGAGAACAAATGGATATGTTTAGGCTCTTATTCAATTCTGTGTCTGGATCTGACAGTAGGAGCTCACTTGTGATGTTGTTTTTAATTGCTACCATCACACCTGCTCCATTATGATTACATCTATCATTTCTGTATATGTCAAATTCTGGAGGGAAAATTTCTGAATTGTTTACACCTGGTTTAAAATAATAATAATAATAATAATCATCATAAAATAATAATAATAATAATAATAATAATAATAATAATAATAATAATAATAATAATAAAATATAATAATAATAGTAATAATAATTATAATACTAATAATAATAAATCTAAAAAATATAATAATAATAGTAGTAATAATAATAATAATAATACTAATAATACTAATAATAATAATAATAATAATCATCATCATCATCATCTTCATCATCATCATCATAATAATAATATTAATAATAATAACTGTGATAATATTCAAAACAAACCAACCAACAAACTGAATCATACCTATATGATAGGGAATGTGCGCTTTCAAGTCATCTGCATTATCAAATCTAATTCCACATAGTTCAGTCATACAGACAAATTCTCCTCGCTATGATAAAAAAAAAAAAGCACAACATGATAAAACATTCCAATAGTTAAAATGAGACAGCTCTGGGGGTAGTATTTATCTTTGAAAATAAAAAGCAGTAACCATCCAAAGATACCCTCCATTACATTCTGCCTAATACTAACTTCACAACTTTTTGTCGGGTTAGTGATTTGCTTGAAAATAATGATAATAATTTTGATGATAATGATGATGATATGATGATGATGATGATGAAGATGATTATTATTATTATCATTATGTTTTAAAAAATAAATTAATACAGTAGAACCCCTAATTGATAAATGCTGTCATGTTATGGCATCTCTCTAGATGTGTAACTTTTCCTCCGAAATCTCAAAATCAATTTTTTAAAGATTTTTCCTTATAATTAGACCCAAACTGCCCCTTAACAATGGTAAAAGAAAATATTATCTAATTCACAATCTAATGAAAAATGCTCAGGTATTACCTCTTCTTTATTAAAAATGGAGCCAAGCCCATGGTAAGTGTCCTTGTGTCGATTCATCTGTATCTTCATAACTCCCATGCCACAGTCAAGACATAAACATTCCTTGGAAGCTTTTGGAGCACCACATTCTGTGACTTTACCATGGGCTGAGGTCCTATGTTCCCGTAACAGACTATGACGATTAAACTCTTCCTTGCACCCATCCTCCTCACAGATATATTTGACCAATTTGCCATTGTGTTTGTAGTCTTCTTTGCGATGTTTCAGTGCTTTATGGCGGACCATGCAAGACTTCCACCTGTAATATAATTTAATCTAATGTTGTTTTTAGGGGTTTATGTTGCTAGTGACACTTTTAGGTCATTTCAGCGCAAGTAAAATGGTAGATGATAAGGGAAAAGTTGTAAATCTGAAGTTAAAAGCACCAAAAAAAAGTTATACAAAGGGGATTGACTCAAAAGAGAACAGTAGTTTCTGTGAGCAATGAATCATATTCAATGTGCCTATTTTGACATTACCTAAAAGTCCCATCCAGGCATAAGCAAAGGATCCCACCTTGAAGGATACACTCATTTATTCTCAAAATATTTTCAAAACTAAAAACGATAATAGTAACTAACAGAGAGATGATATACAAGGAACAAATATCATCTCTCAAAAAATAAGGAACTATACATTTAATTGTCTCCCTCTCTGCAAAAGATCCCTGTAAGGACTGGGACAAAACTGAGATATTATGTCAATCCAGAGCAAAGACGAGAGCAACATTGAAAGGGAAAACAGATATCCAGCAAAATGACCTCTTCACCCACCATGTGAGGCCAAAAGACCAATTAAAATTTCAAACATTCATGTGGATTAAGAGAAATACATAAATAAATATCTAAATGACTGCGATATCTAAAATCTGTTTACATGTAAATATAAATAAACCCTTTACAGGGTTCGATTAACCTTTAACTGACTATACTATTTTCACATCTTGCGACCCTGGATAACAGTTATCTTGATGAAACATCTGCTTGTCATGACAAGATAAATGATATCAGAAATTTGGTCTTGTCCTTAAGTGCTGGGGTATTGTGAAATGCTGAGTTCGTACAGCGTCTCATTTCATGATGAGGGGAAGCCTAACTGAACAATATCCGTGTCATATGACGACAATGATAGCAAACTTGGTCCTTGCATTGTGTCCTGAGTCAAAGAGCTTTATACACACAATCCAACCAAATCAGGATGTGGGGAAGTATGACTATGAAGAGTGATGAATATTGTGAGGTGCTTTGTTGAGCTGATGAGGCAGATACTGAAAAATTGAATTTCGAGTGTAGGCTATCAAAACATTGTAGGTTGTTTAAATTTTTTTTAAACGTTTAAAAACCATAATTCATTCTCTTCAGCACACACACATAAACACGCATATATATATATATATATATATATATATATATATGTGTGTGTATGTATATATATATATATATATATATATATATATATATATATATATAGATACATGTACATACACACAAATACTGGTTTGTGAGCACTGAGCTACCTTTGTTAAAGTGTTAGTACAAAAAACAGTGTCTGACAGATACCTGCAGCGGAAATGGAAAATTGGACTCAATGACTGAAAGAAAAAATGAGACACTGTGAAACGAATTAAGGCAAGTTTAAACCCAAAGTATATGCTATTTAAATGTGAATATTTTCTCAATTTCATTTTTAATGACACAGTATAAATGATTACTTATCAATAAATACCTGAATATCCTATTGCAACCATTTACTTCACAAACAAAAGTCTGATTTGGAGGTGTTTTTGGCTTGATTCCTTTGTGAACAAGATTTATGTGACGCTGAACATTTTGTCTTGCTGAAAACATTTTCCCACAAACCTCACATGGAATGTTCTTCTCTGGAGGTCGAATTATACGTTCTAGTCTTTCTGAATAAAAAAACCAATTGAATATACAGGACATTAATACATTTAAAAAAAATCTGAACATGATTTGACTATTTCACTCATTGGGTGGTGTTTTTATTCAGCTTCGGGAGTCCTTTGGCTGTTAGATATTTTTTTCTTCTCTTTAAAGGAGTATATTAAAAAAAAAAAACTGTATTTATCAATCATTGTTTGAATATGTTAGATAACATAAAAAAAAAGCTTTTCATATCTACACATTAGTACAGGAATCATTTATAAAAGTCGATAACATGAGATGAGCATTGTAACATCATGATTAAGCATGTTTTCTCAATAGTGCCTTTTGAAAAGTATTTCTCATTCCTTTACATTCATTCGAGTAAAAAATATGACACAAATACATTTGGAATTTTATCCATTTGAATTAAAAATATTTCTCCACAGAATAATAACATAGTGATGATAACAAATACAAAGGGGTCAGGCCCATAGAAATTACAATTACAATGAAATGACCAGTCTTATGACCAGTCTTATTTCAGCCATACTGTAACAGATTGCAATATTCCCACTCCAGAAGACTTACTTCTGTGAGATTCTTTATGCAGCTTGAAATATCGGATATGTTTGAATCCTTTGCCACATTCATCACAACAAAATGGTCGCTCAGTAGAGTGGGAGGTTTCATGGAGCCTAAGAGATTTCATCCGCATGAAAGCCCGATCACAGCCACTGTGCTGACATTTATAAGGACGTTCACCTGAAGAGTAAATTCATAATCATTACAGAATGAACCTCAATGTACAAATTCTGTGACTCTTGGTATGGTTCTTTAAATGTTGAAATACATTAATTCACCCTTCACAATTTGAATCATTGAAGATTTTCAAATGTTGAGAAAATGGAAAAATAAAGTACTTGTCTCTATATAAATAGCTGTCTCAAATAGTGTGAATGGCAACGTGTTAATTATAGTCAGAGATGAGAACTCTCTGAGCATAACCGGGATTTAAAAAATCACAGCATGGTGACAAATTATAAAAGACGCCGATGTTGCATAACTTTGCTTTCCGAATGATTCTATGGCATTTGGGATAATCATAATCAACCATCCAAAAATTATTTTACACTATTATTTTAAAATTTCATTTAAAATAGTGACTCCAGCTATTATCTAGTTCACATTTTGACTGAATTTAAATGTCAACATTCCTACTCACTTTATATAAAAATAAAAACGTTCACTTTGCTTAGTTTCCATCTAGTGGTTAGTCTCAAAATCAAGGTTTTACGTTATTGGATTAAAATAACAATTTATGAGAATAGTTTGGGCTTAGACTATCTTTTCTTACTAAAGGCTAAATATAGGAATTATCCTTTAAATGCCTTATACAATATTTTACAATTACAGAATCTCATATAGCTTGCAGTGTATCATTCACAGACAGTTTTACACAACTTTAAATGTAAGGAAAAATATATCAGTTCGGCAATGTAAAATCGAAAAATACTATCATAGAATACCGGTAAGTGAAAATTGGTCATGATCTAATGAATCATAAATATACAATGAAATATTAATGACAACAATAATCATGAAAGCAACAACGATAATAATCGTACACAAGTCTCTGATAAATTATCATGATTTAACATTCATTCAGATGTCATGCATTTAACTTGTCAATAATGGAAACAATTATATCCACATGACAATTTAAAGTTTAAAAAATAAATATATGGATAAATAACTAAATAAACAAACAAACAAATAAATGAATAGATAAATAAATAAATAATAAATTAACAAAATCAAATTGAATGAAGAAATTAATCAATCAATTACAATTTTTTTATAGTAAAATAGAATAAGACATATTAGTCATACTTAAATCTCTGAGACATTAACTCCCTAAGATTTTAAAGTGCCTCTCACTATACGTAGGCCTATAATAAATGAGTTCTGTCTTATTTTGGTCTAAAATCATAGAATATATATTCTGAGTTCTAGACTGTATTCCAAGACTAGACATTGCTTTTTGCTCTCTGTGAAAGATAAAAAAAAACGTATATATAAAATTAAAGATGTTTTTACCAGTATGTATACGTTTATGGATGGTATACTGATTTCGGAACCTGTATGCCTTAAAACAACCGGCAAATTCACACTTGAATGGCTTATCTTCAGTATGTAAAGATACATGTGCCTTCAAATCCTGATGCCTTGGAAAAGATTCACCACAATCTGTATAAGGACACAAATAAGGTAGTTTCTTCTCCTGGCTCAGATTTTCCTAGAAAATAAATTATACAAGTAGTAATCTAATTAGGTTGAAGCTCACATTTTATTTCAATTGAATAATTAAATACTAGCATCAGAAATGTCTGCTGCCAGCAAGTAATAACTGAAAGATATAGCAGTCCCTAATTACCATCTATTGCTATCCCAGATAAAATACAGAACTGCTGCAAGAAACAAACTTAATTTGTATCTTCCTCCTTCCCAACAAAATATATCACAAAAAATAAAAACAATCAAACTCTGTATTTTACGAAACAAAAATATATCTGGATCTGCCACAGCCACCAAACAAAAAATATCCAAATTTCCCGAAAGAAAACTATTCATCAAAAATGCATGCTTTCTACTCTTTATTAATATGAATTATCACTCAAAAATACTTTAAACTCAATGAAGTGTTATTAAGTTCAGTCACATATCAACTTTTGAGTAAAACCAATTAAAAAAAAACCCCAAACGTTTCCTCTAAAATGTTGGTTTAAAAAAAATCTGAATATAGAGAAAAATATGTAATCCGAATTTGGCAAAATCTGGCCTCCAAAAATCTGTGCATGCATCGATTAAATATCTATAAATGGCAAGTCAGCTGTATCATCTAAAGACGTAAGATTTTCAGAATCTGAATTTCAACTTTAGATTAGGTATCAGATTTTTGTTTTTCTGAAGGTAAATTGTAGCTGGAGCATTCATCATCATCCTCTTTTTTTTTTAAATTTGAAAACCATTAACTTTTACATAGAGTGTTCTAAAGTATTTATTCTCTATAAGTTTTGGGCAATCTAAATAATGATTAAAAGGATTACGTAAATGGCAATTGATAATCTTATTTTACAGTGTATTTTGGGATTTAGATGCCATCTCCCCTCTCCAAACTCATATAACCTTACTGATCAGAGGCAACAACAGGAAAAAAGAGATATTAAAGTCAAGTTACCTTTTCCACTTCTGATTTTTTTTCTTTCTTTCCAAGAGACTTTGTTGGCAAAAGAGTCTCGGGAAGACTGTAGTTTTGACACTTTTCTGCTGACAACTTTTTTTTCATATCTTTCTTTTCATCAGTGGGACACTCTATTTCTGACAGTTTTGTACTTTCTTTTTTATTTCGAGAACTCTTCCTGGTGACAATTTTTTCTGATTTCTCTAACTTATCTAGATGAGGATCACTTTCAAAGACTTGTATTGCAGCACTCCTTCCATTATCTGCAGCAGATTTTACAAGTTTCAAGGAGATTTTCGATGTTTCAGTAGAACATTTTGCTGATTTACTCGTCACTGACCACACTTGACGAGATGAGGTACTTGGATTCTGAATATCATGTTCTTTTTTAACCAAATCTTTTATTGTTGGCTCATCAGCGTCATAGTAGTTATCTGTTTCCTCTCCGCTATCCTGCACCTCTGTGACTTTTTTAGCTTTTTGCTTGATTTCCTGTGGAGACAGACACATTCTAACCCCAGTTACAGTTTCATTTTGAGCAGTTGCTGTGTTTTCCTCCTCCGCAGCCTTTTTGCAGTCTTTTCGTTTTCGTGTTAATGGCACTTTCTTACTAGATGTACTACTTGCTTCATAACTCTCTTGAACTTCTGGCCATTTCTCTGTCAGATCTTTAAAGAAAAGAAAAAAAAACCAAAAACAAATAACCAAACCCAAAACAAAACAAACAAAAAAAATCCAGAAAAATGTTTAAACCATTTGCCTTAAATTTAATATGAGAAAATAATAATATAGCGGAGCTGTTGTTTTGAAAATGACAATAAATATCTTTCTAAAATAGTAGCTATTATTTTACCTTAAAATTAAAAAAATTCAATTCTAAGTCTTATTTCCAAAAATGAAGTGGTCAATCATTTGTCCTGATCTATCACGGCTTTAAAAAAGCCTTAAAATGAGAAAAAGATTGTAGCGTCAAATTGTATTCAACAAAAATGCTGATTTTAAACTATACTAAATGTCCTTCTGAGCTGGCACTTTTAAACTATCTGTCATAGTCTATAGCCAGGAATTTGTTCATACTGAGGTGAGTGGTGACTGAGTACCCCAACCAAGATCACAATGTGTGTAGGTGGTGCTGGTGATGGTGTGTGTGTGTGGGGGGGGGGGGGGGGATTTATACAGTCATTGTTGATGTGAATACTCAGCTAGCTGCTAGAAAGTCTGGACTGTAAAAAGTTATATTTATGCAATGTACCAATACAAAACATATCGGGCATAAAATCATTCCTCAGCAAATAATTAACACAGCCAGACATATGGCAGAAAAGTATTTGGCACATATAGTTCGTAAATACGAAGTCAAAATGTAGACAAATAGAAGCGTTCAGTTGCCAACAATAGTATGAGGGTTGATTGAAAAGTCTTGTCTCCTCCTTCATAATTTCTAAATAAACTATTCTACAAATCAAAATAATACATGAAATATGAAAGCTTAGGGTTTCAGCTATACAGTGCTACCTTTATTTTTCCTCACAGTCAATGTCAAATATTAATATAGATGCGCTAATGACATAAAAGTTGTTGCAATGCATCAGAAAAAATTCTACTTCTGAACATCGTCCCAAAAAGATCAAAGTTGTTCTCTCTGCTGGTAAAGTGTTGCAAATCTTTTTCTGATAAGTCAAGGAATCATTTATGAAGAGGTTTTAGAAAAAGGTATCACTGTGAACCTGACCCATACATGAGGCTCCCAAAAACATGGAAACAATTATCCCACTTTAGACCAAATAGTAATGCTACACGACAATGATAAAGCATAGCCTGACACAAGTTGGATGACTCAGAATGCTCTGATTCAACTAAGATTTCAAGAGATCCTGCCTCATCCTCCCTTTATAGTCTTGACCTGGCCCCATCAGACTTCTTTCTTTTCCCAAAACTCAAACAATACTGGTGCGCACAGCAATATATGAGAGGAATAAAAGTAGATGCCAATGCTGTGTGTAGTTTATAAAATCGTAGTGTGAATTGTTTTTCCCAATGAATAACAATCTCTACACTACCTGCATACAGAAATAAAATGCAAATGTATTATATAGTTTTTTCTTTATATAAAATCCCACTGAGAAATGGCCGCAAAAATTACTTCTTGAAGCTTTAAATCACATTCCTTGGGAAAGACATTTCACACTTTGATTATATGGACTACACACAGTGTTGACACCTACTTTTAATCAACTCGTCTAATCATTATTGTACATTACTTCTTTATACAGTCATTGTTACCCATTTTTTAATTGATTGTGCACAATTCTACTTTTCTTTGCTACAAAATAAGAGCCTGTACATTTGACAGTTCTGCCGTTGTTTTTGAAAACAGTATATGGAATGCTAACCAAATAGCACATACTGCCTTTCTTGGTCTCTGTTATAATAGTTAAGTCTACAGTTGTAACTCAATACAAATGATGGGAAAAATAATTTTCTTGTGAAAGGATTAAAGCTGCTAATACATAAATCAACAAAAATGTTTTATTGAAAAAGTAAATAATTAATTTCATATTGTATGACATAAAGGCCATGTTTTCATACTTACCGCCTTCTACAGCTGATGCACAACCCAAATGAAAATTCAATTGCGATCCTGTAAAATTTTCAATTTTTACTGCATTTCTGTGGATGTTGTTAATAAGGTTGAAGCAGGATGTGCAAATTTTGGGATCTGGGAACATAGTTGAGTCATTTACATTTCTGTAATCTGCAGGACTTATGAAGGACATCAATTTCTCATTAATGGAGCTACTTTTACAAGATGTACTTTTGAGTGAGCAAATATTTCTTTTAAGCTTTCTCAAGCAGAATAAACATTCTGACTCACGTTGGACCTTTTTTCCCATATTGGCTCTGAAATGGATGAAATAAAACCTATAATAATAAAATTAGTACAGTGGAATCAACATAGTCAATGCTCTTTAAGTTAACTCCTGTTTATGGTCAACACTTCTTGTTGGTCCCAAAATTTATGTTCTTTATCTAATTGTGTTCCATTGATAATGGATAAAGTCGACCTTGCTTAAAATAAAAGTAATCCAATCTTTCTGGTCTAATTGTGTTGGCTTTATCACTGTATGACCATTCTCATCAACAAAGAAATTTTTATATTTTTCTGAAGAGATAATCTGAACCTGAATCTGAATAGATAACATGCAAAAGGTCTTTGGGTGCATATCTGAAGTAACGAAATAGCAGAACGAAATGATGAAAGCTTAGGAGATGATCTTCAATCGTCTGATGAAGCTTGTTGATGACATAACTTACAGTCCTCAGGAAGAAATTTCTCTTAATTTCTCTCCAAATGTGAAGGTTTATTAATTTGGATGTGTGGACGTTTCTAGTTGTAAATTTGTTTGATCTAGGATTAAAGTCTTCGGAAATCATGAGTGGTGTGTTATCGCTGTTGATTGTTTTGTAATGTAGCCTACAGTGAGCCTCAAAGTTTTCCACCGATATTCTAATGTAGGTAGTTGTAGGTTGTTGAGGCCATCTCTTATGCATCGTTTTTAAAATCTGTCTCAAAGGTCATATTTACAAGAACTAAGAGGTCTAAGCATTGTTTATTGGGGCACTCCTTGTGCTACAAGGCAAAGCCAATAATTAAAGAATTTGTGTGCTGCTTTTGGTAACCTGACCGATTTATAATAAAAAACAATGAAGTAAATCAGTTTCTAAAACTATGGGATAATCACAGGCAATGAGTTCAATAGTTGAAGTTAGAAATAACATGGCAATTTCTTTTATTTTACTAATTAACAGGTTTCAAAAACCATTTTCATGTTGGTTTCTAATACTATTTCTAATAAGACATCAAAATTGTTGCAATATTCCATTGTAGAATGGAAAATAATTCCCCCCCCCCCCCCTTTATCCTTTTGTTTGCTGGTATATATATATGGGGGCAGGATGGATCAGGGGTACAGTCTTCGCTTCGTACCCGAAAGGTACCGAGTTCGATCACCCACCGCTGCGCTGTGTGGCCTTGAGCAAGTTGCCTCGCCTTAGCCCAATTTGCAGCGCTGCACTGCGGATGACGCCTGGGTTATTCCAGTCTTCCCTTGGAATTGACCCTAGAGACAAATGTCCCCTTGGGGATGAATAAAGGGAATTTCATTTTGTTTTATTATATTTATATATATATATATCGACCATCCCAAAAATGAACTATAAATGAACCATATATATATATGGACCTTATATAGGTCCTATATTTATATATATATATATATATATATATATATATATATATATATATATATATATATATATATATATATATATATATGGACCTTATTCTGGTTTGCTTTCATCATTTCGGTACTAGCTCTTGGAAACAAATTGATGAATTTAAATTAAAGCGTAAAACTGAAGAGCTTTTTTTACAAAAACAAAAAAAAAAACAAACAAGCTCTTCCAGTAGTCTTCCTGTCCTGATGATCTACGCGAATGTGGTTTTAGTTGTTGTTGTTGTCTTTATGATGTTAGTTTTAGCATAGTATGATATTTTGATCTATGAGTATGAATGGCAGGTATTTTTTAAAAACCTAATTTTATTGTACATATCAATGGAACCATTAAGCTTGTTTGTTATATTAGAGTAGGTCGTTTTATTGTGGACTTCATTGTATCTAATTAGTAGTTCATTTTTGGGATGGTCGAGTACGTTAGGTTATTTATTTAATGTAGTCTCCTCCTACGAGCAGAGATAGAATCAGAAGTAAGTTGAGTATCTTTCAACATGATTGAGAAGAAATAGAAGCAGAAGAAAAAGCAGAGAAATGACTTTCCTAATTTTAACCACAAATCAATAATAGTACCTAACGACACTTATAGCCTACTTATACAGAGTATAAAGTAATAAACAAAAATGAATATAACAGCTAAAAAAAAAAGAACAAAATACCAAACATGAAACGTTTCGGGCTCGAAACCCTTCTTCAGTCAACAAAAAACAAAACAAAACAATAAAAACATTACTAAATTCCAGATCGCCTCTTTGGTGTTTCTTGATTCTTACATCTATAGTTTCTTAGGTTTGTGTTATTTCATTCATCGTTGGAGTAAATACTATCAAGATTAGTTCACATTCATGATCACTCCAATCCTTAAGGATCACTGTACATTCGTTATGCTTCTGGATCATGTTCACCTCTTTATTGGATTTATTGCAGTGTTACATTTTACACCTAGAATTTCTATTTCACCCGCGTTTCCCTCTCCTTTTTTATTTATACGCACCAATTAAATTTTTTTTTTTTTTTTATAATTCGGCTTAATTTGAAACTGCTTAGTTACATATCGAACGCTTCTTTTTGTTTACTTTCCAAGATTTCTCTTCTGTACCTTAGGTACCAAATTTCTGTGTCGTCGATTATTGTTTATAATATTACAGTCCACAGCTTCTAGCGGCTTAGTAGTCCATTGGCCATATCACAAAGAGTCTATACTATTATAATGAACTTTCTCTTTCGTACTCGGATAATCTTTAAAAAATACATAATTACTAATCATTAAAGTAAGACAATGCATTACATTGTTAGCTACCTGTAGTAAGCCATACAATTACAATAGACAATTCAATATAATGATTAAATAATGGCAACATTACATTTGTAACGCGCCCATTTGTAACCCCTATGCTGTAATTTACAGCACAGGGGCTACAAATAATCTCACTTAGTAAGTAGATCAAAAAGAATCAAAGAGATGGCCCCCTGCATGATTTGTTTCGTACTTTATCTAAAATATAGTAGAGTCTAGTCAACTGGCAAGAGCAAGCATGCTTGATTTAAAAAAAAAAAGGGTAAACATTACGTTTAGAATCTTGGCGTTTATTACTAGATTCCAACCTCTGGAAACAACAGGGGTACATTCCGTATCATAGATTCTAACTACTTTGATGAACTTTTGAACCCCGAGCATGCGTAAAGGAATAATTGTGAGGTGGGGGGAGGTCACAACTGTGGGCTCTATCGAACTATTCATTTTCTTGCTCACAGTTGTCTATGTAAATTATTCTTCGTATGCAAGATCAAGTTGATTTGTACTGAAAACAAATTATTGGAGCAATAACTCTGGTGATGGAACTTAAATAAATTTATCTGTTTAAGAAAGTATTGAGTCGTAGATTTATGCTGTTACCGCAGGTTCTTATTTTTAATTTGACGTTTCTTGGCATTCCTCTGAAAGCGTCAAAATGGACGACGATCTTGGTTTCGGTTCAGCACCTAAACGGGTATTGCTAATTTCTGTCTGTTGTACACTTTTATAAATCTCTTAAAACAAGCCCATGGGAGGCCTTCCTTAAGCTCCTAATGCTAAGGAAAACAACCCAAATATTCATTTAACTAATCCTGGGAAAATTAGTTTTATAACTATGACTAACTGTAGATTTTTTTGTTCAAAGATAAAAAATTAATAGATATATTTTTCAAAAATAAAAATCGATAATTGTCTTTTATTTTTACATAGACAGATAGGCCTTTAAAAACCATTTAATATGATACCTTACTTTTAGATCTAGGATAAACAGTTCCAAAGTTAATATGATTTTATTAATCAAAATTTACGATTGCAAGAAGCTAAAAATCTGTGACTGGGAATGTCTCGACTGAACAGTCTCTCGATAAGCTGACTAGATACTGATTGAAACGGGACTTAAGCATGGAGAAAAGAGGTTTGGTCACTGGCGGCCAAAATTTAACATACTGCTTCAGTATTTATGAAATTTGGCATAGACATAGATAAATGAATTAACTAGATGCCTTTTATTTTATTTTTGCTCTCTGTTTTGAAAAAAAATAAATTACAAAAGTTTTAAAATGACGTAATTTTTATCAAATTATAATTTTTGTCAGATACTGTGAAAAATAATGCAACAGTGATTATGTGAAATTGTCACTTGTGTTGTTATATAGAAAGTTTAACCCAAACTACTAGCGATTCACTTTAATGGCTAATTGGCACCTGTCTATAGGCTGGAATCATACTACCTATTACAGTAGAACATGAAAGTAACGTACTCGGAAATAGCGAGTAAAATCTAAATCCCCGTTTTTTCTCTCTTATTTGAGTCAATAAAATTAGCATGCAAGTAGCGAGTATGAAAAAGAGGTCAACTCGGAAATAACGAGCATTTCCTGCCCCAGCCTAGGACTTCGAATGAAGTAAAGCAAAACACCAGACAAGGGCGATTTAAATATTTTTAGCCTAGCTTCTTTTCTTTTCTTATTTTTCGTTACGAGTAATATTACATAGTAGCCTAGTCTAGAGTACATAGTAGGCGAAACAAATTTGGGTGGGGGTTGGGTGTGTGTGTTTGTGTGCGTGTGGGGGTCAATTATTCACCCAATGTGGTGACACGCGACGCGCGAGGTAAGCACTGGCAGCCAACATGTCAACCACAGCCGTTTACTGCGTTCACTTTAGTTCGACAGGTAAATGTTGCCGGACGCTAGTTCATAACAGATGGTGAGTCACGGCCTGTGCCGAAAGGGAGACTGAGCAATTTTTCCTATTTTGATGATTTTTTTCTCAAGTTCAAAGTGGCGTAGTAAAGATGCTATTAGATGTTGCAATAAGATATTTTAGAGTCATAACTAGTGATCTACATACTTTTATTTGATATAATTTTAGTAGATCATTTGGGATTAGATTTTATAGGAAATAACCATAAAAATGGGTCAGAAATTTTAATTACTTCAAACGATATAATCAAAAATTACATATTTATCTGAGTTTATACAAATAAATGAGAAATACTGCAATAATCATCAATATTCACAGAGTAGAAATATATAATCAAAGTCGTTTTGTAATGAAGCATTGTTGAGATATCCGCTCACCTGTACAGCAATATCCTTTTTTGACAGCAATAAAAAAAATGCGTAATCACCGAATTGTAGGGGTTTGTTGATCAAATGATCAAAACGAACTGGTTTTAGTAATGGCAATTGACAATTCTTAGGAAAAGATATGTCATATACATTCCTTTGACGTTTGTATAGATCTAAACTATAATAATAATAATAACAATAAATTAATATAATAATAATAATAATAATAATAAATAATAATAATAATAATAATAATAAGACGATAATAACTACAATAATAATAATAATAATAATAATAATAATAATAATAATAATAATAATAATAATAATAATAATGATGATGATGATGATAATGATCATTTTCATGAAAATAATGTAGTGGCTATCACCTAAACGCCTGCTAATTTTGGTAAAACGCAATAATTTCTCTTTAAAATATCGTTCTAAATGCCCGTTTTAAAAAACAATTGGAATTCGCCTTTATATGCCCACTCTGACAGAAAGGAAATAAAAAAATAGAAAGAAAGAAAGAATAAAGAATTTTACTGAATCATTTGCGGCCAAAGAATTGACTCATCACCTGCTTCCGAGAGTTTTATTTAACTTCCCAACGCCCCAAATTACTATCAATTCATTCAATATAATTTACTCCTCCCCACTCCACGCTCTCCGACAATTTCCTTTCAAGTCCCTCAAACTGCTTTCTTGTCATGGAGCGTCCAATCAGCTTTTTACAATTGCCCATTTCCAATTGGCTGCTGAATAAGGACAATTCTAATTTCAATTGTCCACCACTCGGTCATCAGCAAAGTCAAGAAAGCTCCTCCTACTCAAATCACACATACCCACGAATATGATAGGCCTTGTAGACCAGTCACTGGTCTTTGATGTTACACAACCATCCGCCAGCTTTGATCATATCGCTTTTGATGATGTCACTCAATATCTATCTTCTTCTCTCAACCCCGTTGACTGTACCACGAGTCAACATAAAAGAATATCGCGGTGAGGTGCGAATCGTGAAGATGAAATGACGTAGCTGTGTTAAAGTTATAGGTTCAAAGTTCAATTGTCAGAGAGAGAACTGATGAGAGATTAAAACTGAGGTGGGAAAATGAAAATTGTTTCGTGGTAAAACGTTGCATAAATTAGTTTTATGTACACCAACACACACACACACACACACAAACTTACACACACACACACACACACTCTCTCTCTCTCTCTCTCTCTCTCTCTCTCTCTCTCTCTCTCTCTCTCTCTCTCTCTCTCTCTCTCTCTCTCTC
Source organism: Berghia stephanieae (assembly GCF_034508935.2). NCBI lineage: Eukaryota > Metazoa > Mollusca > Gastropoda > Nudibranchia > Aeolidiidae > Berghia > Berghia stephanieae. The sequence continues at coordinate 85,038,195 of NC_088360.1, read as the reverse complement.
TCTCATAATAATAATAATAATAATAATAATAATAATAATAATAATAATAATAATAATATAATTATTATATTATTATTATTATTATTATTATTATTATTATTATTATTATTATTATTAATAATGATAATAGTAAAAAATAAATAATATCCATTTTTTGACAATAAAAAATTGTGATAAACGCATTGAAAAAGATGGGAAGGGGGGGGGGGGGAGGATTAATGATCAGATAATCAAAATGAACTGTTATTTTAAAATAAATTGACAATCATAGGTAAAGATAAGTTTAAGTATTCCTTTGAACTTTGTATAGACGTCTAGATCTTAACACATTTTTATACTTTTTATTAACATACGCAAAACCTCACGATTATTGTAAGGAACAGCTGATTGTTACATTTCACAGAAACAGAATCTAATTAACCAACGTTCTGTTTTCTTTTTTTCACTGGTGGAATAACTTCCTAATTCTGGAGCAGTTTGCATGAAATGTTTTTTAACCACTCTCATTTGAGCCCTTTCACAGCTTATTCGACAGAGTCCATTTGCATTGAGACAATGCTTGTTTTCAGTATGACCATTCATCTGAGTAAAGAAAAAAATCATTAGTTATTATTGATGCTGATGATGATGATGATGATGATGATGATGATGATGATGATGATGATGATGATGATGATGATGATGATGATGATGATGATGATAATAATAATAATAATAATTGTAATTATAAGAGTTATAATAATATTATTGATTGTTAGTAATAATACGATAGTGATCGCCTAGATGCCTGCTAATAATAATAACGTAATAATTTTCCTTTAAAATATAGTTCTAAATGCGCGTTATTCAAAATGGAATCCGCCTATATACCCACTCTGAAATATTTTTAGCAAAAATAAGATAGAGAAAGAAGTTTACTGTATCATTTGCGGCCAAAAAAAATGATTTATCACCGGTCTGCGAGAGTCTTATTTAACACCTAGACAACGCCCCAAATTAAGTTCAATTCATATCAAATTTATTCCATCTCTCCAGCAATTTCATCCCATGACCTCCAAACTGATTTCTATCCATGGAGCACCAATCAGATGTTTACAATTACTGAAAAAGGACAATTATAATTTCAATCGTCCACCAGTCGGTCATCGGCAAATTCAAATAAGCCCCTCACACTCAAATCACATATCCCCTCGAAACTTCGGCCTTGTAGCGCAGTCCACCGGGCTTTTGATGTTACACAATCATCCGCCATCTTTGATCACATCGCTTTTTGATGTCATAATATATCTATCTACCCTCTTTTCCCACGCCCGTTGAATGTACCAATGGGCGAGGTAGAAGAATATCGAGGGAAGGTGTGAATCGTGAAGACGGAATGGCAAATCGGTGTGAAAGTTATAGGTTCAAAGTTCAATTTTCACAGAGAAATCATGAGAACTTGACTGAACAAGCAATAAAAATCGCTCCGTGCTAAAAATGTTCGTACATGAGTTTTATACACACACACACACACACGCTCCCTCCCGCCCCCCCCCCCCCCATCTCTCTCTGAGTGTGTGTGTACTACTACTACTACTACTACTACTACTACTACTACTACTACTACTACTACTACTACTACTACTACTATTACTACTACTACTACTACTAAAACTACTACTACAACTACTACTACTACTACTACTACTACTACTACTACTACTACTACTACTACTACTACTACTACTACTACTACTACGATTACTACTATTACTGCGCTATCATCATCATCATCATCATCATCATCATCATTATCATCATCATCATCATCGCCGTAAAACAACAACAACAATAACGTTATCATCACAATTGGACTCGTGTTCTTATGTCTCAGGAGTTTGTCTGAATTCGGGACTATTTTGTTAGCCAACAAAGAATTAGACAAGATGTGATTACACATTCATTGTGCAGAAACCGGTCTTTACAAATCATTGAAATAAATGCTATATTAAAAGTAGATTATTACTCTTATATTTACTACCATGTGTTAGGGTAACAAAACTCAGATAACATCAATTTGAATTTTTTAAACAATTAAAAATATTTTTCAGGTTAATTTTAAATAGAAAAATATACATTTTTCAAGAGAGAATAAAGTATACTCACCATTTCTTGATATCAATGAAAATAATTGCGTCTTGAAGATGAAAATGTGGCCGTTATATCCATATAAAATAGAAAAATATAGAAGAAGTGTATGGTCAGCAATTGCAGTGTAAAAATGAACGATTTTACGAAATCTGTCCTATAGCCTGACTGACAATGAAATCCAAGCGGTGCATTCTACCTGCAGGGATAAATATAGGCCAGTTTTCACGTTCTGGACATCTGTTATGACGTAACCACACGGTGGTCTCCCCGTCATCGACGGTGGGTCTTTCCCATTGGGGGGTGAGGCGAAAGTGAAAGATTTCTAGTGTAATAAACGGCTGTGCAACATGCCTCACTTCGCAGCATCGATCAGCGAGAGAGGGGAGCGTGGAACCATCATTTCAGTGGGTCAGTGATTGAGTGATGCGCTTGCTAACCTCATCAAACATGCCTAGTGCATACAAACACTCGCACACACACATACACGAAATCTTGATGGAAATGGAAGGGGCGGATCAACTTCAACCTGTGGCCATCATTACGTAGTTAACGAAGGCCGTGTTCAACCCTGCCCTCACCCCACTTTATCCACACACAGTCATTTGCACGCATGCGCGGCACAAACACACACACACACACATTGTCTTTCCATATTTTTGTACGGCCCAGTGACCTTTCCTGGCAACTCGGGAATAGCGAGAACTCGGAAATAGCGAGTAATCAGGAGTGGACCCGTCGAACTCGCTATTTCCGAGTTCTACTGTACTAAGACCTATAACTAACCCTAATAGAAAAAAAAAACCCTCTTACCTCGAGCTAACCCTAATAGAAAAAAAAAAACCCAACCCTGTACTGCTTTGCACTACCTGTTAATACTTCAACAACAAAATGGTGACAGAAAACCAAAACAATGGTTATTAAATTTTACACTTTCACTAATCTATCAAATATCAAGGTTCGTTCTAGTTTTTAAAATACTACCATTTATGTATTGACAAATTAAATAAATAAACACCTGACAAAAGATCCACGCTGAAAATACTAATTGAAGAAGATGCTAGACCGAGGAGCTTACGGAATTTCTCCCAAGTCTATCATTCATTGTCTAATAGTTTTTATATTTTATTTTATGTATGTCGCTATTTGTTTTTTTAAAATTACTAATAACATATATCAAATAAATCAGGACCAGAGGTCAATGTCGCTATCCAGGGGGGTTGTTGTTATCCAGAGGTTGCACTGTATAATTTTTGTCAAATGAGAATAGTAAAAACAAATTATTCATTTTTACTTAATTTTCTAGAGAAAAATTGAAAGTGGGCCATTATCATTAAAAACCATTCAATGTGAGACATTACTTTTGGATGTAGAATGAATGGTCCAAAGTTATGTTGATTGAACTACTCAAATTTTACCATTGCAAATCAAAAGCGCAATATCTGTGTCTAAGAATTCCCCTACAGGAGAGCCTCTTGATAAGCTGACTACTGATTGAAATGAAATGAAACATTAGCATGGGAAAAAGGATAGTTGGTAACTTGCGGTCAATATTAAACTACACCGTGCGACTCCTTCAGTCTTGATGACAGTTGGCACAGATACAGAAATGAATTATCGAGATAAGCTTTCTTTTATTTTTTTCAAACTTTAAATTTTTTAAAGAAGAATTAGAATAATGTCTTTTTAAAATATCAATTTATAACTTTATAATAGGTTAAAGCTTTTAATAGATTGAAGCTTTTGAAATGTGGTGCTTGAGAAGGATGCAGAGAATATCGTATACTGCACACAAAACGAACGAAGAAGTGCTAAAACAAACATACCAACAAAGGAAACTAATGCCCTTAATAGTGGATCGACAACTATCCTTTTTCGGACACATAGTAAGGAAAGATAAGAATGAATACCTGGCAAGTTGTGGAAAAATACCTGGTAAACGCGCCCGGGGGAGACAAAGAAAAACACTCATAGACCAACTGAAGGGCTTCACCAACCTAACAATCCAAGAGCTGTTTGAAAAAGCAAGAGACAGGGAGGAATGGAGAGAGATAATTCATGCAGTATCCGAAGCCTGGACCAGGCATGGAACCTAGAAGAAGAAGAAGAATAGGTTATAATTGAGCGTATGTACTATTACAATACTGAGTTGATGTTCATCCAATGTCACACTTTCAGGGTGCAAAAACAGGAAGACGAGCAGCTCCTGTAAGTGCAACCCCTGCTGCCAATGTGGAAGAAGAGGAACTTATGCAAGAAACAGTGCAGAAAAAGAATACGGTATTGAATTTTCAATATTTTTTATTTAAAGTTTTTAAATTTAGATTTAAAATGTGCCAATTGATCATTTGGTTGTTGGTGTTATTATAATTATTATTATTATTATTATTATTATTATTATTATTATTATTATTATTATTATTATTATTATTATTTATTATTATTATTATTATTATTATTATTATTATTATTATTATTATTATTATTATTATTATTATTATATTATATTATTATTATTATTATTATTATTATTATTATTATTATTATTATTATTATTATTATTATTATTATTACAAGAAATGCTCTGATCAAGAAATAAACCAGACTTGATTAACATTAGCTCCCACTCCCACTTTAAAAAAAATAAATTCTTTTACTATTTAGCTCTCACTTTCTAAATCTAAATCGCGTTTCATTTATATTTTTGATAGTGATTTTAGTACACTTTGTTGTCATTAGAAGTAGGAATACACAATGTATCTGTTCAGTTTTCTTTGTCAATGACAATATTCTTAAATCTAGATTGTCATTTCCAAAGTGCAAAGTTTGCTCACTCTCACCTTATTAAATCATGTCCTTTCACAAAGGCACCATTAGATCCCATCGCCTTGGCATTCCATGAAGGAATAAAGATAATCCATGAAACAGGAGTCTGATGTCAACAGGAATTACCCATGTTGTCCAAGTGAGCAAATTGGGGGTTAATAACTTTTCTTGAGGAAAAAAGAGAAAGTGCCTTCTGGATCACAGTGCAATGCCTTTACCACTCATCCACTTCACCCCCTTATCTGATCAATACCTATTTCAAAATGTGTTTTCAGTCCATTGATCATTGGTGTATAGATTATATGTGAATCTGTATATGTGCCAAATATATTAAAAATATTTTGCACGTTTGTGGGTTTTTTTAAAAATCTCTCTGCAGGATGGACCTCCTGGACGCCCAAACAAAGCAGTTTCTGGATGGGGAGAAGAGGCACCAGCAAGAAAGCCTAGGTAGGTCTTAATGTATGTTTTGAATATTTGAAATTGTATAAAATTTTGCTCTCATTTTTTCTAGCAGTGTAAAAAGAAAAAGGCCCAAATCTTTTTTTTTCTTTAAATGTTTGCAATGGTTTAAAAATTATTTAAAAGGGAAGTGCCAATGAGTTCTAATTTTAGTGCTAGGTAGTCATATTTACATAATGCAATTTTAATATATATGATAAATTTTGGAGCAATGGAATTATTGTCAGTAAGTTTGTTTTTGTTGTTGTTTTTTTTTCAAAATATAAAAACGTTTTATTTCGTTAGTCATATGGATGTCATTAAAAGAATTGAAGATACATTAGTAAGATGTAATACATATAAAATATCAAGCTACATAGATCAGTAATTGGAATAAGTAAAAGATAACTGAAGTGTGCCTATTCTTCTATCTTTTTTTTGGTTAGGCAATTGATACCGGTCTTATATATTGTAGCAGTTCTTCAGAGATCAGAGCCTTTGCTCAAATATTGTCACTCTTAGTCTTAGTTTATCATGATTCTGTAGCACGAAAATAGACGGTAACATTTTTTGGCTACCCTTTAGATATGAGGGTTGACTATGAAATAACATTGTAGACCAAATGCACTTCGGACCTAGCTATCCAAATATTGATAGATGTAAAGATTGTACATGGATTTGAACCAGAACCATTTTCTTGTGCGTCAGATGCTTCAATGAACTACTGAACTGTGATTTACTGTCACTTCTCCTACTTTTCTATTGCACTGTCCAATACAGCTTACTTATATCGAAATCAATATCTACCTCAGCATGATTTTTAATAATTGATAATAATCATGCATGCATGAACTATGATGAGCTGGCTTTTTTTACAGCGTAATTACGTCACCTGTCTGAAATTTGAGGAGCATGCATTTGAAGCAAAATTATTCAATGGGCACGTTTTGGATTATCTTCAAGTCCTTAAAATTCTTTATGTTCCTTCTTAAAAAAAACCCCAACAAAATGTGGAAAATTAATAACATTAAAAATATTAATATAGCACTTGCAGTGCATCTTGAAATTTTGAACTTTCTTGTCATCGCTATTGAAGATGTTTGACGTAAATAGATAGCCAGGAAAAAAGTCCACAAAACAAGTAAACCTAAATAGTCCGGATACTATAAACATAGCAATATAACATTTGGTACGTTTACATCAATATTAAATGTGCATGTCAACAACCATATCAAAATATTGGAACATTCACAGACACTTCCACCTTTTTAGAATTGTTTTTGTATGTTTGCATGCATCATCAAAATCTGAATGACTTTTTTAGATTATTTGCTGCTTAAAGAATGTGTTTTGTTGAAATTTTATTAGCTCTTTTATATGACCATTTCTGCCATCGTTTTGCTTAATTTAAAAATGTATTTTCCCTTCCTTTATTGTATGTATTGATTAGATTATTCAATTGTAATGTCAGTGCATCTATCCTCCCAAGATGTAGCAATATCCCTTTGATTTTTTCATGTTTGTCTTTATTTGAATATTTGTGCTTAAGTTTGCATGCTATTTCAGAACCCGCCAACTAGGTGAAGGATTTGAAACTTTGGAGGAGTAAGTTTTTCTTATATTTGTTGTCTCACTAACTTTTTCTTTTAATTTGCAAAAGAAAATCATTTGTCAAATATTAATGATTGTAGCTGTCGTGCCAATATAGAAATTAACTTAACAGCTTGTTTTACTTTTTAATTGTAAGAAAAACTATGTTGATATTGTTGAAATTGCATTTTTTGTGAGAACAAAATACTTTGGTGGAGTTTGACTGAACATCAATAAATCTGTCCCTAATTAAAATTTTGTTAGGTTGTTGAATATATCTCTTCGTCCACTATTTACTTACCCTCATTTTTGGGTCTAAATAAAAAAAATTGTTCTATCATGTTTAAAGATTATGCTGGTTTGAATTTAATGATATTTTTCTGAGACACTTAACGTTTGTGTTGTAATCTTTCGACGCATGTGTTTTCAATGGAATTTTCTTTCAGAATTTGAAATTAGTTAATGCAATTAGTTCTTTTACATAATCATTTTATATATTTTGTATTCATTTAATTATTTGATTTTATCATTATTATTATTATTATTATTATTATTATTATTATTATTATTATTATTATTATTATTATTATTATTATTATTATTATTATTATGATGTTTATTTTAATGTTTTGATTTTTTGCGATTAACAATGTTTAAGTCTATAACGGATTCCTCATGTTCACATAAGGTATTGAAAGCTAACATTAATAGTGGATGATGTTTGGTGCTTGTTGACTGATGGTTAGTTCAACAATTCTAGAAAATCATTTGTAAAGCATAAATTTGATTATTAGTTATTTATAAAATAAGTATTGTAAAAGCATTTTAACAAGAAATATTCTCTCCTTCTCCCCTCTCCCCGCCCATATACAAATTCAAACAAAAAATTAATAAATAACTAAACAGACTTTATAGTCTAAATTTATATTTTCACTATATATGCTAGTGATCAGTTAGACAGAGCTAGAGGACATTAAATTTTTAATAATGTTCACTTTGTTGTATGTTTTGAGTCTGTGCTTAAAAAATATTTTCACCTCTCTCTTTTGTTAGAAATTTCAATTATTTATTTATTTATTTATTATCAACAGTCACGCCTCTATAATCTGTCATTCGGTAATATGGAAATTTCTGTTATGAGGATGATTCTTTATTTTTGCTTTGTAATTCGAAAATATTTGGACCGGAATGCCTAATTATGAAATAAGTTTGTACAAAATATAACAATAATAGTTCAATAACTTGATATCATAGTAACATGGACATGACAACATTCCACCAAGCATTTGCAAAATGACTAATAACATAAACAGTAGACCAGATTCGGAGTGGGACCAGCCCATCTGATGCCATAACTACATGGACTTACTGTCCTTCAAGGTGCAATGCCTTGCCTGTAGATAGCAGTGATGTCATGTAAGCAATATTTCTTTTGCAAACAGCAACAGTGTCTTTGGCTTATCCTTCTCTCTCATTACAATGCGAGGATGAGACAAATTGGCCTATTATTATAAGGGTAACAAATCACAAATGTGGAAACAGAGAAACAAACAAAAGAGGGATATAAAAACAAGTAAAAAAGATGAAACACGACCCCAACAAAACAGCACAAAACAACAAACATATCAGCCTGTTCTCTATTGCTTTTATTCTGAGATGAATGATTTCCTGTCCTTTTCTGTGCAAAATGCTCTTGGCATACATTACTCTAATATCTGAGAGTTTCTATGTATCTAGAATGCTCATTTTAGTTTCCAATTCTGTAGTACAAACAAATCACTTCAAACCGAGTTGTTCAGATTACAGAGACTTGATTGGGCCATTAGAAGCATTGATTTTTTGGGGGTAAAGAAACAATGATATATTTCACTGGATTTAGTTGAAAAGAATATTTGCGTAACATTAATTCCTATTTTGTTTGTATTTATCTTAGTATGTTTTCTTTAGAATCTTTTGATTGTATATTAAACAGAGACTTGTTGCTCAGTGCTAGAAAGCCTAATGAGGATAAACCGCGTGTTAAAATGCAACAAAAGTTTTTTGATGATGATGGAGATGATGAAGACAAGATGTTTCGGTAATATTTTTTTCCGAGTGGTGCTTCATTATCTACACTTGTACATATGTGTTAACCACTGTGATTTGTGGGTTGCACAGTATCATGGATTGAAGGGCGTGTGTGCATTCATATGCTGAGCACCTGTGACTCTTACAGACGCTAGTTAAGTTGTGTAAAAAATGTATGCCATCTTTCTTCACCATATCATATCCTACTATGCCTCTTGGAACTGTATCCTGGAAGAAGGCAGATTAACAGTAAATGATAAAGAATGCAGTATATGATGTGATATTTATATGGGGTGTTTGTTGTTGCTCACTGATATTTTTTTGGGAGGGGGTTTGTTTACGGTCAAGGTGTATAATAATATTTTTTTTTTTCATATTGGGCCATTATGGTTTTTAAACGTTTCAATGCTGTATAAAATATAGGTTCAATAAGTTCTGTTTATTCCTATCTTATCACACTATCATTTACCCTCAAATCTTTACTAAAACACCATTAACAAGAATTCCACAAAGTGCCATTATTCATCTTCCTGCCTGAAATCACCACGTTTCTTTAGCAGAGAGAGAGAGAGAGAGAGAGAGAGAGAGAGAGAGAGAGAGGGAGAGGGAGAGAGAGAGAGAGAGAGAGAGAGAGAGAGAGAGAGAGAGAGAGAGAGAGAGAGAGAGAGAGAGAGAGAGAGAGAGTAGTATAGTTTTGTCTTCAGGCACTTTTAATGATAATTCTTGTTAATGATATTCAAAGTAGAGGTCATTCACAGAAAAGGTTTTCAAACGAAATGGTCTCAAAAGAAAATAATTTCATTATTTTTTTACCACTTTCCTCCCTATCTCTCTACTGTGTTTTATAGACAATTAATAGTGTGACTACAAATGGTCAGTTGTAGGAGGTCATATAATTATCCTTCGCCCTCAACGTATGTTCATGATATCCTTGGGAAAGCCTTTTTTAAAAAAAGGTTTTACGGCGCTTGCAACACATTAAGGTCATATCAGCGCCAGTAAAAAGGAAGAAAATGCAATAGTAAAAAGTTCTAGAATTACAATTAAAGTAACCAAGAAAAGGTAAGACCAAGAGGAATTGGTTCAAATAAGAAACAGATGAAGATTTCAAGAGCACACCATCAAATAACTTAGTTTGAGATCAGCTAAATGTCTCATCCTGACGTTAAGAACAGGTCCCCACTAAGAAGAAGACACTCAAATGTTTACAAATCATATAAAACATGTGAACAAAACATAATACAGTGCATAACAGAGAGATGATGTTCAAGGAAAAAAAATATCATTTCCCAAAACTAACTATACATTTGACTGTTTCCCTCTCAGCCAGGATATTCGACCAGGCCAGGACAAAACCAAGTAATCTCATTCCAAGACAAAGACGGAAAGCAAGTTGGAAAACAGACATAGGGGGATAGAAGACACAGGGAAAGCCTTTTCATACATAAACCGAATTAAAAACTCTGGAATGAATACTTGCAATATATGGTGTGAATAGGTGGGTGCACGAACAAGCTTTGGTGATTGTTGTTGTTGTACATTTCTTTCACCGATTATCTATATTTCCTTTGTGGTCCACAGAGAAGGGAATCTGACTAAAACACACACACACAAAAAAGGCTGAATAAAAAAAAAATGTCTGAATATAATGGATTATTACACATAAAGGAGTGGAACACTTTAACCATAAATTTACTTTATAGATAACTTCTTACTGACTACACTATATGCTCTTTTGCAGTGAGTTGTTTCTTATTATTTATTAATGCATATTATGACGTGGCATTTGTATACTATCTTGTTTAATTGGGTTTGGTGTTTATATCGTCCAGATTGTATGGTATATTGTTGCATTATAAATTGATAATCACAAATCTTACAACAACCCAGTATTTTACCTTGCTTTCCAAAGGAAAAGCGACGTATCTGCTCTTTTTATGCATATGAGACTGTGAAAACCTTTACATTTGACATTCTCATCTCATTAGTGGTCTTAAGTGCTTTCATTATAATATAATAATAATAATCATAATAATAATAATAATAATAATAATAATGATGATGATAATAATAATAATAATAATAGATCTTTATTGTCCATAAATATGGCAATTTGTCATTTAGTTACACTTGTTATAACGTTAAGCGATAACTGTAACATTGAACAGATATTTCACTCTTACTTATTCTCTCTCTCTCTCTCATTCTCTCTCTCTCTCTCTCTCTCTCTCTCTCTGTCTCTCTCTCTCTCTCTCTTCCTCTCTTTCTTTCACACGTGCGATATACACAACATAAACATATTCATTTCGTTTTCAATTTGTTACGATTGTGGCAATTCGACACCAAAAATTATCACCATTATCAATTGGTCAGTTAATCTTACATTAAATAAATTAATCAGTTAATCAGTCAACGAATCAATCCTTGGTTTTTCTGTACCATATGAAATATTCAAAATTTTTATTGCTGATGGAACGAACGTTGATTTATACTTGTTAGTTCTACATTTAATCTGACAAAACCTTCTCCCAGATGGTAAAAGACTAAATTCATGGTATAAAATATGTTTTTTATTGTTGGTAATTGAGAATGCTTTCCTTTCTTTTGCTTTTCCATGAATTCTTTCTACTCCATCAAAATGTATGCTTCTTATATGTCACCCTGTCTTCGACTCAGATCGATCTGGGTAAAATTTTTGTATTAGAAATTTTTGGAAATTATGATTCAATCACAAACACATGGAAAGTTAGAGTGGTCCAGCATTCATTCAACTTGCTGCCAGGCCAGGCAAACATTTAGGTATTTAGGTATACGAATGTAGTGTTTGTCAAATAAATTAATAGCTGTTTTCAGTAACAGGTAAGTTAACAATACTTGCATAACATGTAATGTGTGTAGTTTATATTATGTAGTTTTTTTTTCGTCCTGCTTACGGTAAAAATTGATCCCTGGATTTTATGTGTGGCTACAGATTGATATGTGAAGGTGGGAAGACTTTTTTTTCGGTTTTGTTTAATGGTTTTTGGACAGAACAGAAAAATTTCTTCTGGTTGAACCCAAATGCTTTTTAATTAGTTTATCGAATATCCCCATAAGTGTCAGATGCCATAATAGAATGAAAATATCTAGTAATAATGAAAAAAATTCTGGACATCAGTAGAAATTGTTAACTGCAGGTATTCACTGACTTCAAGCAATTGATGAATATAAATAAGGCTGTATGTTTAGTCATGGAAAACAATATATGTTTTGGTGATAAATGTGTCATCTTACTTTTTCTAAAATGGTTGTTTTCACGTTCCATCGGTAAAATAATTTGTTGTTATTTCGTCCAATTTGCCTATATTCACTTTTCTGTTTTACCCATATTATTTCTAATCTATATTCATTACCTTTTATACCACCTAACTATGGAAGCCTCTTTTCTTTGTGATTTTGAATGACTTTTAGTGACATCTTTGACTGCTTGAAGAACCACTGATGATTTTGGATATTGTCAGCTGTTTTGCCACTAGAATTTAAAAAAAAATGATTTCATTTTCTCTAGAGGATGGGTTGGGCAAATGCAAGCATCTGTCATGAATCATGAGACGGGTTTAGTTTGTGTCTAGTGCAGATGGAAACAAGGGTTAATTAATGTACTGATCATCTGATTATAAATTCGAACGATGAATCCACCACTCCGATATAATAGGAAAATAAGGTGTGTTTCCCTCCAAAAAAAAAAAATGAAAATGAAAAGCAATATATCTTATTGCTGTTTAATTTGTCAAATTAAGGCAGTATATAAGATTATGATCTGAGCTTATAATAAGATTTATCAAAATTAAGTTTTTGTGGTACGTAATCATAGAGAACAGCAAGATTTTATCATCTTTGAATTTGATCATCTTAAGATAATTTTAAAACAACTTATCTGAATGAGAATTATCAATATGTCTGCAATTTAAAGTCAACTATAATATTCCCTTTGGCTTATAGCTCTTAAATGTTGAAATGTTATTTATATACCACGAAGAAGCCTTCATTCATTTTTATATCATGATTAGAATAAAATATAATACAACGGATAATGCAATACTACGACGAGTTCATTTCAATCATTTTAGTTCCGTGAGTGTGAAGTGATGTGGACGACTGTGGAATATAACAACTTTACTTAGAAATAAGATGAGGAACTAAATTATATGTTTATGAACCATAAAAAAGATATCATATTTAAAATGGTCGTTGTAATGTAATCCAAGCTAAATAGAAGTAGAAATGTTATCCATTCATTTAATTGAATTTGTTACTTCATCATCATCATGAGCGGTGAACTTGTTTTTGTTGTAGAGAATCAAGATTTTTTATTTTTAAAAAAATCAAGTCGATAAGTTCTTATTTCTGCTGCATGTTATGGACCCATTAATTAATGAAACAAACAATTCTTTTTAAAACTCTTTCACATTCAATTATAATTACCTCTACATTGTCCCCCTGATACAATGCTTTTTTTTCCTTACGGGATATATCTCACCTTATGTAAATAAGCTGGTCTTTGTAGTAGAAATTTCATTTATTCATTGAGATAAATGGTATTAATGTCATTTCAGTGAGAGGCTCAAGCAGACAGCTCAGTCAGATGATGACTCCGATTTGGGTAAGAACAATATTTCATTTTCATTCACAATTGAATATCTCAAAAGACTGAATGCATGGTGAAAAGTCTGGGGGGTTAAAAAGGTCATCTTTAAAACATGATAACATTTTTTTTTAATGGTGCTGTCCATCATTGATCCTCAATGTAAACATTCCAAGATCTTATTACAGAAATGACGTGCCAAATATTTATCTTCCATCTATCTGGTTTTTAAGTAATGTGTTTGTTTTCATTGTTTTTTTGTTGTTGTTGTTGGCTTAAAAAAGGTTTTGAACCCAAAACGTTTGGTGTTTGTATTATTTTGACCTTTTTTTTTTGAAGCTGTTATATTCATTTTTGTTTATTGAGAATCATTGTGGTTATTTAAACGACATAAACTGAAGTTTTCGTTGTATCGATTTTTATCATCTGGTTCATTCATCAATACCAGATTGAAGAAATCTCCAAAATTGGAAATAAATGGCACATTGTAGGGCATACTGATCATTGTATCATTGTAAAGCACTGGAAATGTCCTCCCACACAGGAGTTCAGATCATTGAATGGGGAAGCTTTTATGTCACCTGGCCACCAGGCATTTAAGTGGTCACCTCCATGATATTTACACAGCAATCGTTCAACATGTTGTTAGTAAATTTATTCAGTTTATTGTTCAGTTACATCACCAGTGAACAATAAATCATGATTCCACACGAAAATTGTTCAAACAAGTAAAAAAAAAATTCACACAGATATAAAGAGAACACATCTGAATTTTTTAAAATTTAACTGCATATATAGAGCGCCCATTCACATTAAATGCCATGTTCTATGTGCTTTATGATTAAAATCTAAAAAAAGAAGAATCTCTTGTTGATTTTCACACATAGATAGAATGAAACAGTGGAACCTCAGAATAACAGTGATGGTGGGACCAGATCAAACTCTCTGTTTTCGCCGAGTTTCAAGGGAAATAACCCAAATGGCCTAAATCACCATATAAAATGATGTAGTATAGAGTAGTAAATAGCCTATAGTCTCACACACACACACACACACACACACACACACACACACACACACACAGAGAGAGCATTCATGGACTAGGCCTAGTCTAGCTCTCAGTTTCCTTTAGTTGTAGGTTAGCTGAGCGTAATGTAGGCTAATCCATTGTACTTGGAGATATTGAGTGGGTTTTGCTCCCCTATTAAAACCGATTAGGCTCTTAAGAGTCCTGCTATAGCTGGTAAATTTTACTAAAGGCAAAGAGGGAGCAGAAACAGGGATTTTACAGACCCCTGTTATGACCAGGTGTCTGTTACTGTATATCCGGACCCGTTATACTAAGGTTCCATTGTATTAGGTTCTTATAGGATTTTTTGGTCAAAAATAAGGCTGGTGTTAACCAGAGACACCTCCAATTTTGTCAACTGTCTCAGATTGAACATTAGAATGTGAGGAAACTGCCTTTCCTTAGGGCTTATTTATGAGATGTTGTCTAATTGTGAGCTTGAACCCTTAGAACCTAGTTTAAGTCTTGTTTTGAGGCTAAGACTGAAATTCCGCACCACAACGACACCTTATTATAGGTATATTAATAATAATTTTTTTAAAATTATGCCCTTTCGCCACGACATCATAAGATATCGTCGCATAGGCATTCCACGAAGGAATATAGATAATTCATCAAACAAGATGTCTGATGTCAATGATGTCAACAGGAATCACCCATGTTGTCCCAAGTGAGCAAATTGGGGGTTAATAATCTTGCCCAAGGAAAAAAAAAACCCTTCTGGGTCACAGTGCAATGCCTTAACCACTCTGCCACTTCGTCCCCATATAATATATATATATATATATATATATATATATATATATATATATATATATATATATATATGTGTGTGTGTGTGTGTGGTGTGTGTGTGTGTATTAATAATATTTGTACAGATTATAATGACATTTTAAACTGAATCTTACAGATATCCCTGTAATTCCCGAGCTCGAAGAACAACAAGAGGATGACATGTCAGGGAAAGTGGCATCTGCTCCTAAGTAAGCAAAAGCTGATCACTTTTTAAAAATATTTGACTGAAAACGAGTACAATAGAATTGTCTATGTATATCAAGGATCAAAGTTAATCTATATTGTTCAAAAGGACAGTTCATCCCCCCCCCCCCCCCCCCATTTCCTTTCAAGAGAGCTTTTGGCGAATATCGAGCCTTATATGCTTCCTATCACTGAGAGATCAAAGTTACAGATTCAGGTTATGTTTGTAATTTGAAAATGACAACACATCATCATTGCAAGAATGGTTTCGTGCTAACAACTTATGTTTTATATGTAACGTTTAGAATTGGGTGATGCAGTTTTGAAAAAATAAATTATAAAGAAATGCTTTAATCATTCATATACAAACAGATGATCATAATGGACTTTGTTCAAATTCCTTTTGAAGAACAAAGCTTGGAAAATCAATATGATTGCTTATGTATCTTTTCTCTATGTAATGAGCGAGTGTGCTGTCTGAAGCTTTGAATCCAGGGGAAAAAATGAAATACATGAAAATTATTTTTTTTTTAAAAGCTTGGGAAAAGAAAAGTAATTTTCTAATTTATTGATCCTATTTAAATGTAAAAGGGCACTTATCCAATGAGGTAATGTATTGTAATATTTCATTTTGTTTTCTTAAATATTTTTGTTTGTTTCAAAATTACAATTAAAATGTTGTTAAATGTCTTTTCAGTGTGGCAGTGAATCGTGTTGCTACGTACAGGGAATTGGACAATGATCTTTTGAGACAGGCAGCTTTTCTCACTTTAGTGAGTTTAAAGTTTATATTATTAATCTCCATACATTAAAAAAAAAATTGTTGTTTTGTTATTCGTGCGTGTAGAAAATTGAATCAAAGGGTGAGCTTATTTGTTACAGACACATTGAATAGAAAACAAATTATGACTAGCCAATGACCTTGATCCTTGAAGAAATGCAATAATGTGCATCTGGCATTTCTGGTGTAAAACAAATGGCACGAAGTGATGGTCACCCTTTTTATTGATTGGTCATAGATAGATGCCACGTTTTACTATTGGCAGACAACGCTGTCACCAAGCGAGCAGCAGTGTTTAATGTAATGAAAGAAACCCAGTTCTTGCACGGGGGGGGGGGGGGGGGGGGGGGGGGGGCTATTTAGGGTTGGTTTGCCTAACAGAGATGATATGGTATAAGGACAATGAATATTGGAATAAAAAGAATTATTTATTTGTTGTACAATCAAAAAGTCCAGCCCCAGATTCAACAAGATATCTCTGACAAATCAAGTAAATAGTGGACGCTGGGCTCTGGTACGTCAGAATAAAGCAGGGTTCAGCCTGAAGTATGTAAATATTCTTTCACCCAATTTATAATGCGATTTGTAAGTGGAAAAAGCATGGTCACTTCAGTCTAGAGTGCTCCCAGATTTCTGATATGAGGTGAAATAAAAGACTTAAAATTTCAATTTCACAACAACTCAATGCTTCAGACTGAGCTGCATTAAAAAAAACGGTTACAACAGTTTGGGACTCTTGATTAGCACAGACACACACACAAACACACACACTCACATGCAGAGCAAAAACATGAAATAAACACACAATAAGTACCAGTTGAAACATTAGTATATATGTTGTCATTTGAAGTTATTAAATTTCAGGGAAAGTTATTTAATCATATACTTTGAATGGGTTTCACATACTGTGTGCCCAAGCACAATTCACTATCGGTCCAATGACCATGTTTGAGACTAGCTTGGACTATATTATTATATTGGATAGGAGACATATATAAGCAATATGTAGTGGCAATAACAATTGTGATGTCGTGTTAGCTCTGTGTAGAGCACTCACCTCACAAATGGATGGACTGGAATTGATCCTGGGTGCAGTAGGGATTTTATTTTGATACCTCGTCCACCCAGCAATGATTTAGTAATTGAGTTTGATCTGATGGAAAGTATTTTGCGATAAACTAATGTCCTATGTAATGGGTAGTAAGCAAACGGTACTGTCCATTTAAAATGACTAAAACTGGGATAAACTCTGGCTTCATGGGCCTTATAGCCTGAAGGACTACTTTAGTAACAGTCATTTATCCACTAAAAATTGTTGTCATTATTGCTTTTGATTTTTTCTTTTTCCCTTACTTGTTGAACATGTGTTCAAATTTTGCACTGTAAATTTTCAGGATAATGATATCGACTTAAAGCTACTGACAAAGACGTTATCACCATTAGAAGATCTGATTGAGGTAATTCTATTAATTTCCTGGTGCTCTTTGGTGTGTTGAGAAACTTTTCATAAACTGTACGTTCTAAACCCTTATACTTATATATACTCCATTTTATTAAGAACATAATGGTATATATCAAATTGAAAAGAATTCACTCTTTCAGTTTAACTTTTGTAATTTTACTTAGACTTTTGTGTCCAATTATAGATTGGATAATCTAGTTATGGTTACATGTATCTAATTTACTAATGTTACTACAAGTAATGTCTATTTATACTGCACAATTACCACTCCTCAATGGAAAGACTGAGTCTGAGGTGCCTACATTTCATACGTACAAACAAGTTTTACAACTCCCCTCTCCCCTGAAATCAAGGAAAACAATAAGTAAATGTTAAAATCTAAACTTAATCGATGTTGGGTTTTTTTTTTTGTCGCTTAAAAAAAAAATATAACTTGAACATTTCAACAAACTTGGACCAAACATATGAAAAATACGCCCCTCAATCTTCAGTCTGCTTCATGGAATAGATAGATAGAGAATGTTCTGATTTGATTGAAATGATCTATTATGTGATTGAAGAGATAGTAGATCGGGAGAATACTTTATGCATGCACTTATACATGATTTTGTAATGGATACATTGGGTTAATTGTAGTCTATGCTGTTCTTGCAGAAGTTGAGTTGCTGTCTCCCATTTTTTTTTCAATTGTGCAATTAGTGTTGCTTATTTAATACCTTGTTTTGGAGATGTTTCATATTTTCAATTGAAACACTGAACAACAAAGAATTGCAGTGGTCCAGTTTTGAAAGGACGAGTGTTATTATACTTTTCTTGCAAGCATTCTTACAATTAATAAGTTATTCTCTTCATCTAATTTTTGTTATTATATTGACAGCTTTTGAGGCCAAAACTTAAGGGACATACAAATACTCACAAAGTTAAATAAAAGTCAACAAGAAAACAAACAAAACAAAGAAAACCCCCCAAAATTGAGCTTTTAAGTAGCACAATACCCACAGAAAGTAATTTAAAAGGGGTCCAAAGCCAATAGATTAACATGGCAGCCGTGAGAAGCTATTCCATTTTTTAAAAATCAGACAACGCCGTTTACATCTGAGTGCAATGAGAGAATGTCAGTAAAGAACCTTTTCCAAAGTCTCAACTGTCAGTCCAAAGTTGAGTGTTTATAACACAAGATCCCATAGGTGTACAATTCTGAGCTTCAAGCAGTATTTCATTCTTAAGCATTTGTAGCTAAAGCACTAGCACCTGGAGCTGAAACAGAATATTTCGTGATTTGTCAATTGGGAGTTAAACAGCAAATAAGAGACTTTAATGACATTTCAGCATCTAGCAAGAATAAAGATAACTTTTTAAAGACTAGAGTACTTGTACCTATCAAGGGTGATAGGAACTTAGGAAATGGTAAGACCTCAAATGAAGAGCAAAAACGATACTGACAGCAAATTACACATGTGTAAAGTCAGATATAAGGTCAGACACAAAATTCTCATGCCATTTAACAATATATATCAACATACAATAATGATTTTCAGTAGACCCTATGGAATGGAAAATACGGCTAACAGTACAGACGTTTTCAATTTATATGAAGGGTCTTGGCAAAATCAGATATTTTCATTCCTGGACAAAAATAGAAAAACACATTGCTGTGGATAAAGGAAATGGAAGAAAGCCAACAAGGGTGAACCCTCTCTCAAGAATAAGCTGTCCCCGCGTTTTTTTGCCATTTCAAATGCCAAAATTTGCCATAAAAAATGGTAAAATTTTCCATCAAAATAGCAACATTTGCCAATAATTTTACAAAAATCAAACAATTAAAACAACATGTACGGTAAAAAAAATTGACACAAATAGGGCATTTTGGGGTTGTGGAAGAAAACCAATTGTCTTTTGTTTTTTAGCTGAAGGCCCCGTTACTTCCTCCGACTGCCTGTCCACTGCTCTTCGGTGCTTGTCTGACTTTTTGTGGACCTCCACTGAAGATTTTCTCGAGTGGTCTAAAACTAAATTGCAAGGAGTGCAAAATAATTTTTCGCTACTCACATGAGTCCATCCAGCAAACTCAGTGTGATGCTGACGGGCAGTTACATTTCTGCCAGCTTAATTTTTAATGGCCAGAAATTTATCCATTTTCTCTTGAACTAAGTTGAACCGTTAGCCAACGTCCGTTTCTGTTAGTGCGAGGTGTGAAGAGACAGGGGGTAAGATGAAAGGAAATGGAATTATGGGATGAAGGATACGAGAGCTCTTCAGGTGGGAGGCTAGGCCTAGACATGTTTGTCCATTATTTAGTGCCAATTTTGGATGCTAGCATTGAAAGTCGCTGTCTTTTCACAATTTTTCATAGCTTTTGTTTGTTTTTTAAAACAAAAAATCGTCAATTTAGCCTAAAAACGGTGAAAATTGCAGCTTTTTGCTGCCAAATAAAAATTTGCGTCATTTTGCTGTCGGGGGTGAAATTTGCGGCCGCAAAAAACTGCGGGGACAGGAATAAGTTATGACATAAAAAACCCCATCTATTATATATGTAGGCTATAAAAAAGGCCATTTCATTTATTTAGAGGTTTGTGTCAATCAATTGTTTTAATTTATTTTTCATACCCAGGATGACAAACCATGGGACTGGGATCGATTATTCACAGAAGTTTCGTCTGAGTTACGGACAGAGTGGGAGAAAAGCAATATCTTAAATGATGACGAGAAGGCTGCAGAAGCGGAACAGTGATATAGTATTTTGTGATTTTAAAAAAAATTTATTGAGTGGCTGTGTGTGGTTTCGTTATGGGTAAATTTGTTTATGTACATATGTATGCAAGAGGGTTGCAAGAGGATGAATCAAAAATGATCTGATAATGAAAGTTTTGAAAACCAGATTGATTGTGAAATATTTCTTAAACATGTTTAATAAAAGGAATTGGAAGATTTTGGATTGGAGGTTTTTCATTTATTCCTACAATTTTTAAAAAACCTATTAAATTCATGTGATGTTGATAATGCAGGTTACTTTGCAATGAAAATCACTAATTTGTTCATAAAAACAACCTCCTCCCCCCACTCTCCGAAAAAAAACGTGAGCTTTTATATATTGCAATATCCATGAAACATGCTCAAAGCGCTTTTCAATGGGTCCATGATCAATAGCAACATATAACATGTAGAACGAGACATGACACCTGTTAAGTGATATTACAATATTTTCGATAGACAACGATATTAACGGCCAGGTTCTCATTTTACACCTGAGTACGGTGAGAGAATGTGAGTAAAGAGCCTTTTCCAAAGACTTCACTATGCACCGTGCAAGGCTCGCACCCAGGACCTTCCAATCCAAAAGCGAGTGTCATACCACAAGACCACATAGCTACATATCTCAAATATTGCTACTTCCTGTGCAGCATGAATACAGTGGAATCCTGATAAAGCCAACACCATCAGATCTGAAAGATTGGTTGGCTTTATCCATTATGAGTGGAGCACTCTTATAAAGAACAGAAAATTTGGGACCAAGTGTTGAGTTTAAGCAGAAAGCATCCAATGAAAATCTTGCTTGCCGATCAATGAAATCAGTGCCTTTAAAGGCAACAGATGACAATGCACACCCATTCACCACAGTGAATATTACTTTTTTTTGCATCTGATAGCTAGTCAAAGATTAATAAGTTTTAATAACTGTCCAACGAAAAAAGAAACTGCTTACCAATATTACCAATTTACAGATCATGGAGGTTTTTCGTTGATTGATCATTTATTCCTACAATTTTTAAAACCTATTAAATTCATGAGATGATAAATGCAGGTTGCTTTTCAATGAAAACACCCCCCCCTCCCCAAAAAACCCCCAAAAAACTTGAGCTTTTATATATCGCAATATCCATGAATCATGCTCAAAGCGCTTTTCAATGTGTCCATGACCAACAGCAATATGTAACATGTAAAAAGAGACATTCTATTTTGCGACCGATGTACACACGCAAAACTTCGGTTGGTTATTTTCCTCCTTAGTTTTTTTTGTTTCCGATTGAAAGACACACACGGACAAAATAATGTGAAATATATATTTTTCTTCGAATGGTGATTGACTGCTCTCAGCAGAATTTTTCTTTCCTTACGACCATGATTGTTTAAATTTTTCTCTTTTTCTTCCTTCACACAAGACTTCACCACCTCCTCCTCCTCTTCTTTTATATTATTAATCCAAATAAATGAAAGAATCAGCTTAAAAATTTAACACAAACAGGAGCAAAGATAAAGCAGCTTCTTGTGTCAAGAACTCTAGATACACACATCCTTCAAAAAGGTAGGATTGTTCTCTCTTCCTTTCATTTTACAACCAACTTAGACCTGGAACCAGAATTGTGCGTACTCTCTCAAATAATAGGGATTTTTCTTTTGGTACCATAAAATATGGACCTGCTTATTGCATTAAAAATAAGTTGGGAAAGTGACATGATTTGACTAGTCAATTGACGTGTCATATCTGTGTTGTGTTTATTAATTAATCCATATTTTTGTCCTGTTGGTCTAGTTTCCCATGTTCAAAAAGTTCTGATAATTTTTTCACCAACCATTCACAGGCCTGCCAGCCATGGCCAAGCAGAATTAATTGAGCCTCGTTCATGGCAAGATGGAAGAAGAAGGGAATTCAAGTTAGAGAATCATATATAGGAAAAGGCAGTAAGAGTGACCTCCTTTTGACTTACAAGGTCGGTTTGTTTTGTTTGTTTTGTTTGTTTTAAAGGGTTTTACGGCACTTGCAACACATTAAAGTTATATCAGCGCCAGTAAAAAGGAAGAAAATGGGATAGTAAAAAGTTCTAGAATTACAATTGAAGCATCCAAGAGAAAGTAAGACATAGGGGAACTGGGAACAAATAGGGATCAAATGTAGATTCCAAGAGCATATCACCAATGTACTTAGTTTGAGATCACCTATAAGTCTCATCCGGACACAAGAACAAAATCCAACAAAGAGGAACACACTCAAATACTTACATTATACATTAAAAAATAACAAATATACTAATACATAACAGAGAGATGATTTGTAAATTTCCTTGTAAGGAAAAAAATATCATCTCCCAAAACAATAACTATGCATTCGACTGTTTCCCTCCCAGCCAGGACTCCGACCAGGGCCAGGAAAAAAACTAAGTAATCTCATTCCAAAACAAAGACAGAAAGCATGTTGGAAAACGGATATAAGGGGATAGAAGACACAGTGTGTACCTCCCTGCCCGCTATGGGAGGTCAGGATCCCCACCCAGTTACAAGGTCGGTCGGGGGTTTCCAAGTGGGTGAAATACTTCAGGAACACACATTTTTATCTATGTTTTACTTTTATTTTTATTTCTCGACAACAAGAAAGCATAACATAGAGAATCTACACATGCAAAACTCTGAAATTATCTTTTTAAAAAAAAGTTGACTAGTTAATGGACCCGGTGTTATCTCATTTTTAATTTGTATTTTAATGGATGGTTTAATGAGAACATCAATAGACGTCTAACTAAAAGTCATCAACAAAAAGTAACGTAAGAATATACAACTTACTCATGCACTCTAGAAACAAATAATATTAAATTAAATAATTTCTATTGAAACATTCAACAACAACAAAAATAACTTAAAATAATTATCAATAACTTCAGTCATGAAACATTCAACTGAAAAAACACCAACTATATAAGTATAAGGTGAATAAAAAATTGCAGACGATACGATACAATGGAGAAAAAAAATTGCTTCGTCAGATGTCAAAATAAGCATTTACATTGGCTTTTTTTCACTTTTTATAGAAAAGATGCATCAATGGTTGAAGAGTGATTTTGCCTAGAATTAGTAAACCTTGTATTCTTGGAGTTGAATAGTTTGTGACTGAAACAATCATTATGCAAATCTGTAATGACAATAATAAGTGTAAAAAGATAATTCCTTACTGAAAATTCAGTAACTCATTTAAAAAGAGAAAAAACAAAACAACCCCTCCACAAACAAAAAAAGCAAAACAAAAATCTTTGCTCAAAATCGCTTAAATTTATAATTATACTTTAAGAAGGAAAAATAAAATCTTGACAACAAAAGCGATGTGAGGTTGATGGTTATGGCACTTCCACTGGTCAAAGGATCATAGTTATGGCAAGGATGTAGCAATCCACTTCAAAATCTAAAACATGTAATACAAGCTGATATGATGATTGTTGCCTAGCTTTGTACAATTTAGATTTCAAGTCAAACTAAAAATAAATTTTTATACTTTCTGACAAGAAATGTTTTTTTTTTTTTTGTTTTCTGGAGATTTTACAATGCTTGCAATACTGGAGAAACATTTAACATGAGTAAAAAGTAAGTGAAAATAGTGGGGCGAGCACTGGTACAGGTACAAGAAAGAAATCTGAAAGGGTGCGAATAAGACAAAGAAAAATACCTTTAAAAAATGGATTTTAAAAAATATGTGAAAATCAGCCTCCCTTAACTGTGGATCAAACTTCAGACCTCTTGACTACTGTTCAGACATGCTATCATTATAAGATAGAGGTCACCCAACAGTTGGAGTAATTTTAATGCCTAAATTCATAAAGAATGATGAGCATATGAAGTACATTCACTCTTTTGTCTCTGACTTGTACTAACTCATTACATTTATAAACACACATGTCGACTGTAAAACAACAAAGTAATGTCAATAACATTATTTACAAAGGGCTTACAGCTTTTTAAAAAATAAGATGAAGTGCAATCCAAACGCTATGCATATATATCATCATAACATCACAAATAGCTCCCTTGATATTCATTGTTAGAGGATTAAATTATAAGACTCAATTATTGCGTGCTTGAATCACAATGTGACCATCAATATTTTCAAAATATGTATCCTAGGTTACAAACAAAACTAATTTATATAGTCTAACACATGCTAATATGATTGCCTCTACATAACATGAATGTAAATATCAATATATTAAATATAATGTATATATCACTGGTCTGTTTTGCCACTATAAAGAAATTACATGCAAAGATATACAAGCAAAATCAACAAAAAGGTAAAAATTGATGGTGGTGATCGGACACTCAGGGCAATCGAGACACCACAGCCAGGGCGATACTCATGTTTGCGTCTCCGAGGGCGGCAGAAATAACAACTGTCGAAAATAATTTTTTAAAAATTACTGTCATGGATTTATGTAAAGAAAGGAGGATGGGGAAAAGTGAGGGGGGGGGATGTTGGGGGGTGAGTTGAGTGATGGATGGAGTGGTAAGAGTGTGTGTTTAGAGGAGATTGTGCATTTTAAAGTAATCAATTTAGAGTTCTAATTCAATATTCTCTGCACCATTTTCATTGCTACAAAAAAAAAATAAAATAAAATAAAAAGAGGGAATTATTTTCAGTCACTAGTCAATAAAATACTGATGAAATCTTACTGGTCTTCACTTGACAAATCCCTTAACAATTCCTTTTGTTGATTAAATTATACAAAAGGGTTGTCTCTTCTTTACACCTCTATCTTATCTAAGAATGAATTGAATGACTTACTCGCTTGTGAGAACAGCCACCTTTAAAAATCGATCATAATACCCGTTGAAGTATGATGATATCCCCTTATAAAATAATTTCTTTGCTGTAAGAAAGTGCATTGTCTTGCCATCTGAAATTGAAAAAGAAAGAAAAAATAAAGTTGATAATGGTATTATCATAACCATCGTTATTCTATAGCAGCCCCAATTGTTTGAGGATTGATCTACAGTTTACAATTTCATCTTCTTTCTCTCCACACATTCTTACAAAAAAATAAAGTAGACACACACTTGTACATGCAGGACACAGTTGGAAATGGGGATTTTAATTATCACTGATGTAGAATTGAATCATTCCTGTCATTGTTTTGTGGCAGCTTATTTCTGCGATGTCGTCCAGGAGATTATTCCAAGGTTTAATTGTAGAAGGGAAGGTATGATTCGGTTCTTGCATATAGTGGAATTATTTTGTTATGGTCCTGTGTTTTTCTTGTTACTAGATTAATGCTCTTTGGTAAATCAATTGAAATATTTTGGTGGAAAATGTTATGGAATAATTTTGACTTATCTCTCGTTCTTCTTGTTTTAAGAGTGTCAAGTCCAAGTGTTGAGACAAGATTTGATGCACTGGTAATTCATGAGAAGTTATTTGTTTTTTGCCTTTGAAGTTATGTTTGATATGTGCCTCCCCCATTTCATGTTTCCTGTCAGTTCCACACCCGGATACTTTGCAGAATCTACTTGTTGAACAGTTTGGTTGTGCAGTTGGTAATCATGGGATATTGGCTTTCTTTTATCGATGGTTGGCATGATGTTGCATTTTGAATTCATGAACTCCATAAGCCAGTTGCATTCCCACTCTTCTAGTGACTTCAAATCATTATTGAGACACTAACCATCTTCTTCATTCTTTAGCATTGTGTTAACTGCAAAGAGACACACATTTGACAGAAGTTGATTGGGAAGGTCACTTATGTAAATCAAAAATGATGTTACTTTACCCATGTTTGATCTCGCTCCCCTGACAACAACCTGCTGTGTTCATTGGTCTAGAAAGGAGCTTAATCATTGAGTTGTTTTGGGTTTTTTGTTTTCAACCATTTCTAGTTTTGCTAGAAGATGGTGTGGCACCTTGTCAAATGCTTTGGCAAAGTCCGTAAAGACAACATCTATTTGTCCACCTTTGTCTTGTTCTGATAAGATTTTTGTTTTTTGTTTGTTTGTTGCTTTAGGTCTCTTCCAACACAATTGAGGTTATATGAGAGACCGCTGAAACAAAAAAACAAGCAATCCAACAAAAATAGTACAAATGTAAATCAAAATTATAACCTAAAGAAATCATAAGCTAAATTATAAATAACCAAGAACAAACAGGCAGAAGATTTACAGAGAAAAAAATATCCCCTGTCAAAAATACAATCACAAACCAAAGAAGCAGGATAGGCTAGTAAAGAGAAGAAACGACATCACTATCGGATCGTACACCCATGCGAACATCATAGGTATATGATTCAAGGGTGATGCTCCCATCCAACCACCCGCGTTCTGATAAGAAATTGTGCACTGTTGACAAGAGCTGTGTTTCACATGATCTGTGTCATTGGAAACCGAGTTGAGCGTTAGTCAGGATGTTGTTGTTTTCAAGATGGGTAGTTATCAGTGACATTATGATATGCTCCATAAGTTTGCAATACATACTGGTAAGTGAAATAGGGCGATAGTTGGATAGTAATTTTCGATCTCCTTTTTTGCACACTGTTTCCATGTTTTCAGTATATGCCCGGTAAGAAAGAATACTTCAAATAATTGCAGGGCTTAGTTCTGGGGTTAAATTTTCAACAGATGAGGTGGTATTCCATCAGGACCAGCTGCTTTGTGAGTTTTTCAACTACATTTTCTGTAATTATTATGTTTGGCATGATTGGTGTTGATTCATAAAGAGGTGGTACCTCCTGGTTGTTTTTGGTGAGTATTTGGTGACAAACTGAGCAGAACTGTATGTTTCAAATATTGGCTTTGTCATTATTATCTGGAAATTTTTAGTTCCTTCCGGTAGAGGTGAGACCCCAAAGGGATCACATCTTTTGTGTTTTGATAGATTTCCATAATTTTTTGTTGTTTTGTATTCTTAAAAAGTGTTTTTCAGGTGCATTTCGTATGCTAGGCAGTTTTCTTTTCTTGTTTCTTACCTTATGATCTCATAATTTATTCTCTGTTCTTGGTAATTTGATGATAAGCCTTTAATAAAACTCTATGTTTCTTCAGTGAAAGACGTTTTAATTTGGTGTTTATCGACGACCGATTGAATTTACAAATCTTTGTTGGCATATGTTCATTCATTATTTCTTTGAGATGTATTGTACAGCATTCCATATACTTTCTTTTTGACCGAGTTATGAGGGCATTGCTAAATAATAATTTTTCCTCCTTCAATGCATTGTTATTAGCTTTCTTAGAAACATTTACTTATGTGGCTGCTGCTTTATTTTTTTCTCCTCAAATAAGTCTTGGTAATGTCTGATGATCAAGGACTAGATTTTGTCAATTTGTCAGAAAAATATCAGAAATATTGTTCTCTCTGCTTGATATTGTATTAATTTGTGTGAGCCCAATGTCTAGCATTGGTTCTATAAAAACTTCATCTATTGAAACTGGATATTGATGATTCACTACTTTTTTCTGGTTTCAAGTCCATATCATGGAGATTTGTGTCACCTGCAACCCATATTATGACACTTTTTCCGAGACTATTTTTGCACTCTGTTATTTGGGACATTTGTTCTATTGTATTAACTTTGTTTGTTCCGTAGAGAGATGCCACAGTAAAGTTTTTTGCTGGACTTTATTGTTGCAAGGGCTATTCCACCATTGGTGTCAATATTTAATTCTTTGGGTTTTAATTCTCTCTTTATAGCTAGAAGCACACCACCATAGCCATCATTCTCGTGTTTGTGGTAGACTTCAAAGCCAAGCTCATCAGGAAACACAGTTTAGTAGTTATCTTTACTTTATGTCTTTATTCAGCCATGTCTGTGCCGAGTAATAATAATAATAATATTAATAATAATAATAATAATAAATAATAATATATAATAATAATAATAATAATAATAATAATAATAAAAAATAAATAATAAAAATAAATAATAATAATAATAATAATAATAATAAATAATAATAATAATAATAAAAATAATAATAATAAAATATATAATAATAATAATAATAATAATAATAATAATAATAATAATAATAATAATAATAATAATAATAATAATAATAATAATAATAATAATAATAATAATAATAATAATAATAATAATAATAATAATAATATAATAATAATAATAAAATAAATAATAATAATAAAATAATAATAATAATAATAATAATAATAATAAATAATAATAATAATAATAATAATAATAATAATAATAATAAAAATTAATAATAATCATAATCATAAAAATAATAATCATAATGATGATGATGATAATAATAATAATAATAATAATAATAATAATAATAAATAATAATAATAATAATAATAATAATAATAATAATAATAAAAAAAAAAAAAAATTATGCCCATTCCACCACAACATCATAAGATATCGTCGCCTAGGCATTCCATGAAGGAATATAGATATTTCACCAAACAAGATGTCTGATGTCAACAGGAATAACCCATATTGTCCAAGTGAGCAAATTGGGGGTTAATAATTTTGCTCAAGGAAAAAAACCAAAGTGCCTGAAGCAGGGCTCGAACCCGGGACCTTCCGGGCCACAGTACAATGCCATAACCACTCGGCCACTTCGCCCCTGATAATAATAATAATCATTATGATATAATAATAATAATAATAATAAATAATAATAATAATAATAATAATAATAATAATAATAATAAATAATAATAATAATAATAATAATAATATAATAATAAAATAATAATATAATAATAATAATAATAATAATAATAATAATAATAATAATAATAATGATAATAAATTATTTATACAGCACTCATTTCCCAAAAAGACACAGCTCTAGGCGCACATTCAAATAAATAACATTAACAATTCTGTTCATTTCCTCACTCTCACACACAAAACACACTAACTAATAGACAATAGAAAACACAAAACTATAAGATACATACTCAATAATCATTAGAGATATAACATTTAAACAAATGTGTTTTTAAATGAGTTTTAAAAGTTTCCTCAGAATCTCTTACACGTGAATATAAGACGGATCTGCAAATCGCTTGGAACTTCTTTTTGGGGCCATTTAAACAAAAGTCATGAGTGGATCTAAGTCTGCATTTAGAATATATCAGGTTTTTGCAATTTAATCAGTGGCCATAACCCCACTTTTTTGGGCAATGCACTTTGGAAATTTATAATTAAGGTATTGATTATATCTGATTTTTTGCTCGTTTTATCTTTTTGAATTTCTTAATACTTTTCGCTTTTGGCTTTTGTTGTACCATTAATATAATCAATGCCCTCAGTTTTGGCTATGTAATGATATCAGTCAGTGATTTCATCATTGTTGTTGTTGGCTTTGTTGCGGAACTTAGAAGGTTGTTTAGGATTTGAGCTGGTGTGGGGGGTGATAGGGGGAAGGGGATTTTGAGAAGTGTGTTCATCTTCATTTGTGTCCGCTTGTTTTGAATATGTTTTGTGTAGGGTGGTGTCATAAGGACATGGATTAACTGCGACTACAAATAAAAAAAGCCATGGGAGGTCAGGGGAATTGTTTGAGTTGGTGTGGGCGACGACCAAGCACTGTGGTGATTACTTTTTGCCTTCTTCATCCTCCTTGAGTTTGTTTCTGTACTTTATAATGGTCAAGTTATAAATAGATTGAAACACAGTGACTAAAACTGATAATATGTTTGCAATGAAAATAAAATGGCTAGGATTGATAGTGTTGGTGGAATCCATTTTTAAAATCTAAAAATTAACAGCTAAAATTCTTTTTAAAATGTAGAATTTTATAATCAAATGAAGCACAAGCATATCACGCAGAAATGGGTAAAAAATTCCAATAATAATACACAGCATATCCGTTAAAAAAAGCACATAAAATACAGAGCAAGTATGACATGACTTCGCTGATTAGGTGTGTTAACAAAATATGATACATGAGTTAGTCCTCATCAGCTGGGTTTACGCTAAAGCTGATGATCAATAATGTCTTCTCTAGAATCCTATATATTTTTATCAATGGGATGGTTCTTTACATTTAAGCACCCTAGCTTGAAAAGATCCTAAAAATCAACAACCGATGAAAATGAATCAAATAAAAAATAATTTTAATTCTTCATAAGATTTTGAGTAATAAATCTTTTTCTATATAATGTCATGACTTAAAATAAAATTAACTGATTTGAGGTTATAAATATAATTTTAATGTCAATGACAACAGGCACTAACCTAATACTGAAAGACGTAAGCAGAAGCGCATTCTATCCGACTCCGTGCTGGTAGATAATTGTATAAATCCCAACTTGTTCTCTTTCAAGACAGATACAATTGAACGTTCGAACTGCTGTGAACTTAAATGATCTAGGTGTCTTGAAAGCTTTATGTCAGCAAACAGGCGAGATGCTTGAATGGACGAAACATTTGGAAAATGGACAAAACCAAAATTATCAACAAATATATATTCACATTAAAATAAACCTTACTTAAAATATGGAACTACTCTGGTGCATGAACAGACATGAGTATTTAAAATGGTGACATTATATAAAAACAAATCAATATATTGATAATAGTCACGTCTCTCCAATCCGAACACATCCGTTTCAAGAATTTTGTCCGGATTACAGAAACATCCAAAAAGTGGAATCAGATCCTAATGTGTACAAAGAAAAATAAGAAAAATAAAATAGTCCCCGGGCAACCTGTCCTGATAATGGAGACATCTGTATTGTGGAGTTCTGGATTAGTTAAAAGCGAATGTATTTTTTCATAGACAATAGGCCACATTTATGACATAGAATTCTTTACTTTCCAACTCATTATTTACCATTTTTAAAAACAAAATCATGGCTCATTATAAAATCAAAATAAATATCAAATATTAACCAGGAAATAGATTAATTTATTCAATCATACACACACTATTTGTGACCACCCGTCTCAAAACTGGATTATGTCAGGATGTTGTTATGTTTTGTTTTTGAGGGTTTTACAGTGCTTGCGACACAATAAGGTCATTTCAGCACCAGAAAAAGGAAGAAAAGGGATAGTCCAAAAATTATAGATATACAAATAAAAACACACGAGGAAATGGTGTTGGTTCAAATAGGAAACATGTAGATTCCAAGAGAATTCCATCAATGTACTTAGTACTCACATAAATGTCTCATACAGAAACAATTACAGGATCCCACAAAGAGGGATACACTCAAATGTTTACAAACCATTATTTGTTTAAAAAAAAAGAAAACAAAAAAAATCAGTAGGCAAGGAAAACAATATCGTCTCCCTAAAACTATAACTCTACACATTTCACTGTTTCCCTCTCAGCTAAGGACTCTGATAAGGGTCAGAACAAAACTAAGCAATCCCATTCCAAGACAAAGACAAAAAGCAATCTTGGAAAACAGGTATAGGGGGATAGAAGACACAGCAAGTGACCGCCTGCTGATTATGGGAGGTCAAATGAATCGGACCCAGAAAAAAGAAATTAGAAATAAAATAATGGGAAAAAGGACCTTAGAACTCCTTCCAATGCAAGAAATAGTATAAATATTCATCCCCGTAACAAAAAGAAATTAATCTCAAGTTTTATATTTGAAGTAATCATTTCAATTCCCAGCATCTAGATCATCCCAAGGTAATACCGCTTTGAGACCATGACTCACATTTGTACTTTTCACTTAATGCTTACATAGAAACACAAAGCATCAAATTACTTAAACTTATGACTACTACTAAATTATTGCAGATTTTATCACTCAACAGCAACACACAATTGTTTTTTAGTAACCAGCAAGAATTATTTCATAATTTGATGATGTTGTAAATATAAGAAAAGAAATTCATTGTGAAAATATTATCCACAACAAACACCACAAAATTCGCCTTACAGAGGTGAAAAATGAAGGAAGTCAAATAACTTTGTGAAAAATGAAGCCACAGAACAATCTATGCACATCGTAACTCCCCCCCCCAAAAAAAAAAACACAAAAAAAAAACACAAAAAAAAAAAAAAAAAAAAAAAAAAAAAAAAAAAAAATCCAAAACAAAACAAAACAAAAATATAACAAAAACAAACAAACAACACAAAAATAAAACAATAAAAAACAAACCCAAACTATATGTAATTTGTCTTGACATCCCTACACAAGTCCATGGAATTATAATGCTGTATGCAAATTCTAAACATAGCCATTTAAGGTACAGTGGAATCCTAATAAAGTCAATAGTACCAGACCTGACAGATTGGTTGACTTTATCCATTATTAGTGGAACACATTTAGATAAAGAAAAGAAAATTTCAGACTAACAGAGGTGTTTTAGCAGAAGTTGACTTTTAGAGTGATGACATTATGCGAATTCCATTTTACATCAATTTATTGTTCGACTTTTTAATTTCAATTATTGAACTAGATATTCTGTTGTATTTGTAATCAGTGATAAATGATCAGAACAAAGAATTTCGTTTTACCTTTCCCAACTTCATCACCGTTGTCCTGTGACCTTACGGGCCGACTGTGGCCTATGTTTTCGCTAATGTTATACACAGGAGATGCTGTCAGTGAAGAAAGTGGTATATCTGGGATGTGAAATGATGTGCAAATCTCAAGAACTGGAGGACATTCAATAACTCCACTGAAATTGTCAATCTGAAATGTTACAAAAACAATATATAATTATAATTGTATGTATATTACATAAGAGATACTTTTGCAGAGCTTTACCCTAATTCCTAGGCGGTATCACTCATTACCAGATTTTTTTTTTAACATTTGATTTTTTTAAAAACAGGCTTTGAAGAAGTAACTATTCTTGTTTTTAAATAAATCATTAAACAAAATAAAACTATTGAAATTATTATCATAATCTATATTATTATTATGACTATTATTACTATTATTATTATTAACATTATTATTTCTTTCTGTTAGTAAAAATGGAGATATGGAATTAGTTCCCTTCTGATGTAGCTCATTGGGGTAAAATTTTAAATGGGAGTTGAGAGGTTAAGAGATGATGTCAAGAAATCGGAATATCTTGAAATAGTATTTCGTCACCACCCATTTGTCCGATGTAATAAATATTTTTATGGCATAATATCCATCACACTATAATTCCAATTAAAGAGAATCTATCAACAAACCTGTACTTTTGATCCAGGATGACATAGTGTCCATTCCCCGCTTTGGACTCGGACATAAACATTATTTGCTTCACATTTACTCTCATAGCATCTGCCAGTCATTTCCTTGGGTTTGACAATCTAGAAAGACACAATTCAGACTTACGTGAAATGGATACTCCATGAATATTACCATTATTATTATATTATTGTCACTTATATAGTAATCCACAATGAGTTTATAACATGTACTCTTCAATGAAAATCGTTTAATAAAAGAAAATATTAACTTCAATTTGTAAGTACATAAACAAATCATACACTTTTTGAATGATTGATTAAAGGAAAAAAACCCAACTCATTCCAGACCTTGTCACATCTTGGTATGTTTCATTTGTAAATACTCCCCCCCCCCCCCCTTGCCTCTTTAAAAAATAATCAACTTTGAAAACAAATCACAAATCCAAAATAAACATCGATAAAATGTATGACTTAAACACAATGTTCATTTCAACATAAAGAGAGAGACCTGTGAACTTTGAACAGGAACAAGCGATGACATGAAGCATCTACTTGTGGAGGAAAATGTTTCATCATCAGAGACTTCACTTGTTTTGTTTGTTTCAGTAAAACATGGAATCTGCAAACAGATGAAAACAAATTAATTTAAAATATATGAGAACTTGAATATGGTTCAGTTGTATTTTCGCTACTATTAAATCTAAGAAGAGAAAATATCACAGGAAATCTTATTAAAGTTACAGATGAAAAAGAAAACATGCAACATTAAGCAAGACAACCAGGAGAAAAAAAAAGAATGATTTACATTTTAAAAAGTAAAGTTTTTGTTATTTTTTTCTAAATTGCTGTGCTCATGTACTTTGATTTCTTTTCGAACAAATAAAACAGTTTGCATTTCCAATGAGAAGAAGAAAAAATTATTAAAAAACCTACAAAAAAACATATATTTAAAAATATGAAACCAGATAATACAAGTTTCTTACCTGATCAGCAGTGAAAACTCCACATCTCGATTGATGTACATTACCATTACATTTGGCCTTTGATAACCTCAAGTGATGACATCCTGTTGAGCTTATGGCAATGAAAATGATATAGCTATCAGACTTTTAATATTAAAACAGATAAAGGATTGTACGTAATACACCAGCGAGGTAATGTTCTGCGTTTTCAATTATTACATATGTCTACAGGTCTGACAGCAAGCCATAAAGGGCCTTAATTTCAGAAACAAGCAAAGTAAGTTTTTGATCAATATCCTTTAAATTTTCATCAATTATACAATAATAATAATATTCTCATAACTACAATCTGGGAAAATAAATTCGTTTATTAGTCTATTTTTTCTAAAATCAAAAGAATTTCTATAAGGACATTAAAATGCTGTTTATTTTCCTTAGGTTCTTGTTTTTTCCACTCTGTGATCTAAACCTATAAATTCGTCTGTATGGTAAAATCTAAAAACCATTTTTTGACTGAATTTTGCCTCATGCAGTTATATCAATGTTTAGGATTAAGTTGTAGTATTTTATGACATCTATTGTTAGACTATCACACATCTATGAAACTGAATTATTTCCTCCGAAAAAAGATAAAAATTATCAAACATTATAGTTATTTGATTCTGCTTATAAAATATCAATACTCTTACTTGTTTGAACAAAATCCATCATTTTTCTTGCATTTCTTTTGAATGCCAAATTGACAACCTTTTCCTAAAAAATGAAAAGATAACAAAAGCTTGATGAAATAACAGCCTATTAATCTGGAAAAGGCCTCTCTGGGGCCCTGCATCATTTATAATATCATAATTAAAGACATTAATGAGAGATTATTGACTAATAGAATTACCAATATCAAAATTGAGTGGAAAGATGCTTAACCCCCCCCCCCCCCCACAAAAAAAAATCAACAAATAAACAAACATTAACCCCCCCCCCCCTCAAAAAAACAAAGTAAAACAAACAAAAAATAAAACAACAAATAAGAAAACAACCCCCCCCCCAAAAAAAAAACAAAACAAAACAACAACAAAAAAAAAACAAACAAACAAAAAACCCCAACCAAACAAACAAATTACAGCACACTAAGAACAAATACACACACTTCAAAAGAGAAATAACAAAGAAAACAAAAAAAAAAAAAAACAATCCGAAAAGTTGTTTTCTTTAGTATCTTATTTAATGCTTATAATGCTTTTATTTTAGCATCAGTAAAAAGGAAAATGGCATTGTCAAAAGATTATATATCTAGAGTCATATGCATTTAAATACACCCAAGAAAAGGTAAGACAAAGCAGATGCTAGGAGAAATCTAAGATCTTTAAAAACTTCATACAGACACAAGTACAGATTCCCAGCCAAGCTTAAATGCTGACAAAATACATACCAATATATATAAAAACCTTAAAAAAGCAACTGATTTCCCCCTCTATCAAAGTCTCAAACCAAGTTTAAGACAAACACAAGTAGATTTCAAGACATATCTACAGGACGGAAAATGGAAGAGAAAAACGGTGATAAACTCTAGCTCCAATGGCCTAATGGCTCTGAAGGACTAATACTTTTTGTACAAAAAGGATACCTAAAAGGTTAATTTCAGGAAGTGAAATGGACTATTCTCATATACTTTGGTAGGATTAAAAAGCACCAAAAGGGCTGAATAGTTCATGCTGTAAAAATTAGGCTAAGTGTTTAAAAAAATTCTTGCAAGATAAAAAAGTAAATAATATAACCAAAAAAAAAAAAACAAAAAAAAAAAAGACAAATAAAACAAAGTGGATAGAATACATAAATATAAACATGGTTTCATATCAAAGTAAAAGTATTTGTCACCTTTCCCCCAAATAAAGGGATCTGCATGTGAATAATCCACCTTGTACCAGCCGCTGTCTTCAAATACTGCCAGAGTAATAGGATCAATCAGGGTTAAATGTGGCTGGGCAAAGAGAAAAATAAAACCTTTTTCAAACTGGGATAATTTATACGAGGGTGAGTCAACAAAGTAATGGGACTCTGCTTATTACTTTAAAACAAATTGAATCAATACATTGCATCATACCTCAAATTAAAGCTTGGCATTAGCCGAGAATAATGCTACTTCTCAACATGGTCTCCGCCTGTCTTGATCAGCACAATCCATCTTTTTGTAAGGCCATGTATTCTGTCCTTGTACAACTGAGTTGACTGAGCTTTCAGCCATTATTTCACTACTGTTTTGGCTTTTTTTATCATCTTCAAAGCAATGTCTCCTCATTGCCTCCTTCAGTGGACCAAAAAGATAGAAGCCTGAAAGTGTCAAGTCTGGTGTTGTCCATCGTTTGCCTCCCTTTTCCTGACACTTTTATGTGGTACCACATTTTCATGAAGAAACAGTACTCATTCCATCTCCAAATCCGGTCTAACTCGACAAATTCTTGCTTTCAGTTGCTTCAATGTCTATTTGTACCTGCTATCTCATCAAGAGAAGTTCTTCTATCAGATATGATCAATGCTTCTGTCTTTAATTGACTCACTGAGTTGACTCTGCTTGGGCGGTAAACATCACAAGATTTGTCAGATAAAGACATGGTTGAGGGGGTATCAGGTTAGGTGCTGGGTTGCATCTCATTTTCTTCTAAATGACGAGATTCACGTTCAACCCAACTAAAAACACTGCCCCTACAAAATGCCTGAGTTTTATCAACTTTCCCAAGATGAAAACAGCTTCCTATTGCTGTTGGACATTCGCGGGGGCAGCCATTTTGAACTTTCATAACCTTGTCAAAATTTGACAGAATTAAAATTTTCATATTTTGGTTTAAAGAGTATATGTGTAAGTTTAATTAAGCCAATTATGACATCACATGAAAAAGAAATGAACCATGTAGGACATTTGTCGCATTACTTTTTGACTCACCCTCGTACATAATTTCAAAACCATGAAATATTTTTCCATTTCTTTAAAAAACAAACAAACAAGAAACCCCCTTAAAAAACAAAAAACAAAAAAAAAACAAAAACATATAAATTTAATCCCAATTAAAAGTGAAAGTTAAAAATGTTTGGATACATTTATGATGACAATACAAGCTGTATTGGTTGATGATAACTTGAGAATACAAACAAAATAGTGGTGTTCTGCCATCCAGAGCGTAAATGCACAGTATGCAGCCTTATGCCAAGTATGAAAATATTCTTATTCATTGACACATCATCTTTTCGTCAAAGTATCAATTTTAAAGTCTCTTACCTTTTGCTCCCTGGCTGTCATAATGGATGAGTGCATCAAAGCGGAGTCCCAATGAGATGAGATTTTACCATTCTGACCAAATAATACAGATACAAAGTTATTTTTAAAAGACAAAAACAATACGGAACAACACCCCCCCCCCCCTCCCGCCCACAAAAAACCCCCCAGGATTCCTGTGATTTATTTTTATAGCATTGATGTGAATGTAAGGGAAAATAAATACTTCACCATTAATAATGATAATGAATTTTGAAAAAAAACAAAAGACTAGGGACAAACCCAAAGACTAGGGACCATAAAAGGGGAGGGAGGGAGAGAGGGAGAGAGAGAGAGAGAGAGAGAGAGAGAGAGAGAGAGAGAGAGAGAGAGAGAGAGAGAGAGAGAGAGAGAGAGAGAGAGGAGAGAGAGAGAGAGAGAGAGAGAGGAGAGAGAGAGAGAGAGAGAGAGGAAGAGAAAGAGAGAGAGAGAGAGAGAGAGAGAGAGGGGGGGGGGGCATAAAAAAACAGGTTGCATAAAATTGTCATATTCTACGAATGACACCAATATCAAAGTGATTCATAAACCATTTTAAATACTATTCTGTTATCATTGACCCATCACGAAAATCTGTCGTTATGTCAGAATTAACTAAATGTAGGGTAATTATAATAAGGAAATTCCTTTTTTTAAAAAACCTCAAATGTCATCAATAAATACAGCGGTGTTTCAACTCAATTATATAATCTAAGCTTAATAAAATTCAGTTTTAAGCATTAGGTTAATCCAAACATAGTACTCTTTAGAGATGATTGGTCACTCACATACACACATATATAAGAAATTTTATTAATCAAAACAAAAACCATTTAATATGTATAAAAGTATCATAATCCAACAGACCAAGGTTACCAATCTTGAGTCATAATACGAATGTTGCTGCTTGAAGCGCAAAGAAACAAATAACAATGGTCAAATTAATGGAGACTTCATTTTAATTAGCGAAGACACGTAATATGTATGTATTAGGATCCCCCCCCCCCCTATCAACAAAACATGATGAGTATATTAAAAAAATGCAAGAAAAATGATGAATTTTGTTTTTAAAAAATTAAGAGCATTCATCGTGTTTTGTTGAAAAGGGGAAACTTGAGACACATCCATATCATCCATCTTCATTAATCAAATTGAAGCTTCCAGTCAATTTTGACTATTGTTTTTTATTCCAATCTTGAATTGAAAATTTACAAACCACGAGTTGAAGAGGGCCACCAAAATCCATTTCACTCTCACAATTAAAATGCTTTTTCATTTCCCTTACAACTGCTGGCGTGACAAGTCTATGGACACCATTGGCAGAGCGAACCAGCGGCTGATTCAATGGATTGCACTTTCCATCTAGTGGATAAAAAATAGCCCTTCAGTGAGTGGTTGAAATATTAGATAGCCCTTTCTATTAGGTGAAAAAAAAAAAATTGCCTACAGCGGCTGATTGTGCTTTTTAACTAATGAAATAATAAGCAGTCCTCAGAAACTGGTCTACAGGATTACATTTACCATCAGTTTTTAAAAATTAAATCACCCCTTCAGATATTTAAATGCTCGACTTCCTCCTTCCCGTGTTGCTTAACAATTAAATTGTAAGGTACTTTTAAAAACA
Source organism: Berghia stephanieae (assembly GCF_034508935.2). NCBI lineage: Eukaryota > Metazoa > Mollusca > Gastropoda > Nudibranchia > Aeolidiidae > Berghia > Berghia stephanieae. The sequence continues at coordinate 84,998,479 of NC_088360.1, read as the reverse complement.
CCTCAACCCCTGCGGTGTGGACAGAAGGTTCATAAAAAAAAATATTCTGAACACATCCATTTGTTTACGAGTATGAGACAAGTGCTTCACTAATTGAGTTACTAGCGACCCCTATCCATCAAATCAATATTAATAAAGCTGAAAAAAGCAAAACTTATATAAACAAGATACCCTTATTTATTAAAAAGATAGAGCATAATCTCGCTACAAGGCATTGACCAATATTCTGTTTACATATTACTGTTTAAACTCATCATTATTTGATTAGATTTCTACAATGCTTCTTTTTATAAAGGGTCTCAAATCCAAAACTTTCATGGAATGCGCATCCTATCACAGACAATTCTGGTAAAATGTGTGTGTAATTATTAATATATACATGAACTGACACATTAAAATTGGGAAGATTATTATAGAACTAACAAATATGGATAAAACCCTTGCCACCAAATAAAATAAAATTAATGAAACCTACCTATTGACCCAGAGCAAACTCTGGACCCGCAGTGTGTTCTTGAATATGGTATTTTATAAAAACATTCAAATCATTGAGGTCTGAATGACTATCTTGTAAAGGTAATACAGCTTAATCGCACACCCTTGGGATTTTGGGTTAGTGTGTCGATTTAGCGGAGAAGCTAAAACGACACATCTAAGCACCAGCTTTCATGTGCTATTCATATAGGACCCCCCCTCACCTCTAAGTTTTCTGCTGGCTTGGGACTGTCGTTCAAGGTATGAACTCATTGGAAGGGTTTTTTATTTGTTTGTTTTATTTTGTTTCTTGTTCTTGCCTAGTTGTCCTTGATACTTTTAAAATCAGTTAACTGTGTAATTCATTTTTTAAAAGATCCTTTTTGTTCAAGCTAATTTACAACAGTGATCTAGTCAATCAATTTCTTTGTGTTTGAATCAAAATATTATATATTACCTTCATCACAACTGATAAATTTTTCAAATAGTTTGTTGGAGAAACCGAGAGCATGAAACAATTCGTGGACAGCAGTCTGTAAAATACATAAATTTAAGAAAAATATGTGAAACTTTACCCGCAATGGAAGGCATGTTATGTCTAATATAAAGGAATGTAAATAAAAAAATGAATCACTCATAGAAGCCAGTTATAAAACAACATATTCTGTGATGGTCCATGCAAACATCTAATGAAAGCAAGAAACAACACACATCAATTGGAATAATACTATCACAACACAACATTAAGTATGAGGTCAACCACAGATCTGTAAAGTGCTTGCTTGACCAAATATGCAGGGGTGTGATTGTTTTCTACATTTATTTCTCATGGTGGCTGAAAGATTTATCATTTGTTTTTAAAAAGAAATTAAATAAAAGACCCTTAATGTACAGAAAATTAAATAGAATTGTCAGCCACCACAAAAACATGGAGTGAAAAACATGACGGAAGAATTGGCATTGCTGTAGACTTTTTAAAATATCCATTCTAGTTCAAAAACATAGTGAATCCTGCAATGCATATTTAAAACCAAATGAAACCAACTTACTCAAAACATTATTATGTTGGGCGGATGAATTTTGTGTTGAAAATTGAATTTAAAGCAAAAATTTCTAAAATCATAGAACTTAAGCTCTTTGCAGTTTATGAAATGGCTTTCATTCTTCTTTTTTAAAAAAGCTAATTTATCTCAACAAAATTTCATAATTTAGACTTAAAATACAATTTTAAGTGTTGTGAATGAAAACATAATAAAATTTTGAGGAGGTGAGTCACAAATAAGTGATTTGGAAGAGTCTTTTTGCACCCCAATAATGTAGAGATAATGGCTCAAAAATCTATTAGTAACTCTAGCACATTCATTACATCACAATGCGTTTGCCAATTCAGAACATATGAGGACATAGTCACTTAAGATTTTTTTTTTAATGGAAAGAAGCTCTACATGTAAAAAATATAAGATGGAAACGAGAAAAAAAAAATAATAATATAAGAATTTTTTGAAACCCCAGAAAACAAAATAAAAATTCAACAACAACAAAAAACCAAAACAAAAAAAAAAAAACAAATCAAAAAGAAAAAGAAAAAAAATTAAAAGAGAGTAAAGAAAAAACAATGACAAAAAAATGCATGTCTCAAAGAAGTTTTATATGAAAGACAATGGACAATGTTGTAATCTGTTACTTTTACATTACAAACCTGATAGAGGGTAAAAGTAATTGCCAAGCTGTTAGTATGGGTAAAAAGAAGCAAGGCATGCTGGATCATTGATGGACATCCACCCAACAGATGAAAGCATATTATCAAGCTTGGATGGAAAACTTCTCAGTCAAGAGATAAAACACAAAATATTACATAACTTGTCAGGAACAAAACGAAATAAAATAAAACATTCTCAAATCAATGAATTATTCATAGATGACTTGTTGCCAAATAAGTGAAATTAAGGCTATCATTCGCTTAACAATGACACAAAATTAACTACTCTTGTACTTAGTATATTTAAAAAAGGGATATATCTGTCGATAAATGTCTGAGCAACAAACTCTGAATGTTTAAATGCATTGTTACCAATAACTATGGAATAAAATGATTTGATGTGACAAAATCTGCCCCAAAAATTGTGAAAAAAATCTGTCATCAACTAGCAGCTGTTCATGGTGGTCAACTAAACGATAAAGACTAAGCATTTTTAAGTCGATTAACCCGTATTTTGGTTTTGATTGTGTTGGCATAATCCAAATATCAAGTCTATTTGAATTGAATTTACATTGTATATAAATGTATGATTTATTTAGTCTTATGATTTGTCAAGTTTAGCTGGATTTGTTCAAAATCCTTCACGACATTCAACACATTTTTTGGCAAACAAGTTTATTAAAATATTAGCTTTGTTTTTATACACATGGTTCATTATGAAACAAGAAAAAAAAAATGATCTAAATATGATTTGTGAAAAGTATCCAAGACTTTGTTAGAAAACACACATCTACTACTTGGAACATGCTTTATAATATTCAAAGAGTAACATTACACTTATTATAATACAAAATATAAGTTTTAAGGTACATAAATTGTTGAATAACTAACCATTGTAATTATTCATGTAGTTTGGTACCCATTCTTTAAAAAATATATAAAGAAAAAAAAATCAGTTTCTGTGACTAAAGCAGCCCTATACGCAAAAGCAGTATTACTAAAAGCTTTACATAAAATTTTGATAAATTTTAAGAGAAATTTTTACACTAGATTTATTGGTAAATTTCAAAAAGATCCTAAATATAAAAGGGTGCAATGATATTTCATTATATGAAGATATATTAATATTCAAAATAAATCATTGTTTATACATATCCTTGGAAGAAGAAGCAACACTATTATTAGGTAAGGTAATTGATCTGGCCTTTTTATTTTGAATGTTAGACTATCACTTCGGTGGACGATGTGTTCGATAAAAACTGTAATGGTTTTCTATTATTCCTGAGTTATTATTAATACAAATATTATATCCACATGTATAATAAACTACGTTTAACCATTATATATTTCTAAATAATGTTAAAATTTATTTGATGAACATATCATATTTTTTATCATTGGTTGACATTATATTACACAATGTAAATATGTATATTTCTAAACTGCCACGTTAGATATTATCTATTATCATGCCTGTAAAATATTAATGTTGAATTTGCAATATATTATATCTTTGTCTAGCCAACAATGAATTTCTTCTCTGTTATTCTTGGTGTACACTGCCTTTGGTGCATGACAAAAAACAATAAATAATAATTATTGCAAAAATACCTTATACAATAATTCCTCATCAAATTTCGGTGCCTTTAATGTCCTTGGACAGAAATTGACCTGCCCTGCTATTGGACGTCCTGATCCATCCAGTTGACATGCAGCAGCATAGGCTAAAGCAGACGATTTCTGTTTTGAAAAGAAAGTGTTTATCAATGCAACTGGAATGGAACAAAACAAATTTCAAGTAATGAAACTGATAGCTCTTTCCATAATGTTGAAAGGGAACAAAGAAAACTCCAAAACCTCCTAATAAAGACAGTCCCTCCCCCCTTTCTTCCCCAAAGAATAATATTCATAAATAATAATTTCTTTCTACAACAAACGAAAATTTTAATAATAAAAACTCTCTCTATAAAAGCATCGAAAGCAAATAGACTTAATATTTAAGGTAAAAGTCAATACTAATGGCCACATGGAATATGGGGGATTAGACTGCAATATATAAAACATCATACTTTTACAGAACAATTACAGGACAATTTCAGAAGACCTTAGAAAGCAACTGGAGGCAGCAGAAATTTGGTTTCTTAGAAGGATGTTAATAATCTCATGAACAGAGAAGAAAACTAATGAAGTATTAGAGCAAGCTGAAACTAAAAGATTATTAATTCGTACAATAAGAAAAAGACAAATGCAATTTTTAGGGCACCAAAATCGACATTTGCTCTCACAGGAAAGATAGAAGGTAAAAAGAGTAAAGGTAGACCAAGAAAAACATATTTGAATAGTTTGAACAGTTTGAACAGCTGGGTAACAAAGAAAGAGAAGAGTAATATTAGTTTTCTGAGGTTATCTGATCAGAGAGATGAATGGCGTACCATGATCACTGATGTCTGGCACAGACTTGGTACTTGAAGAAGAAGAATATGAAACATCGTATAAAAGAACAATGTTGGCCAACTATAGTTCTTTCAAAGTATGAAACAAATTAGGTTGTTTTATAGCTTATATCTTATGAGTTCTGTGCTAAATCAGTATAACACAAAACGGATTCATGAATGAACAACATTAAAGAAATAGCTAGATCTAATTCATATTTGGCAGAAAACTGGCAGTCTATCAAATGGGAACCAGTGATTGCCTTTTATTCATTTCCCCACAAATCCAAGATAAATGTTCAAATAGATGGACAGGACTGTAATTCTCATTGATTTACAGAAAAATTCTTTACTATATCAACAGTGTGAATTGTGACATCAGGAATGCAAAATACGAACATGTGGGTTGCATAGTGGCGTTGTCTTTGATGTGACATACAACACAAAGTCAGTGTTGTTCAAACCTACTCCATCGGTCTTGTACACTTTGGCTGGTTCAGGATTTGATTTATCAAAGATTGCCAAGCCTTTCAAGTGGCTTGAAGGAATCTGAATGGAAATAAGGTAAATCTATGTAAAAATGTTACATTGGCAATGAAAATAGACTACTTGTGTAAAACTTATAATTAAAGATGAATTTCAATAAAAATCTGAAATTGCAAGTCTAATAAAACTATGGGATGCTCGTTTATACATGAAAGAAATGTAAGAGAAATTCAATTCTCAAATTTACTGAAAAGGATATGCTTCATTATCAAGCTTTTAAATTAATTAAAATTGAAATAAAAAGAAAAATATCGGAGGTTCATTCATAAATCTGAAGTCTTGGCGCAATGACTAAGTAAACAATAGGTACCTCTGTCCCTATAATAATTACTAACTAGTGTACCTATTTCCATCATTATAAGTGAAACTTACTTTGAATTTATCCAAACAATATTCTCCAGTATAGCCCTTTTGAATTCTTGAACATCTGATGAAAAGAATAGAGAACAAGTGAATGGAAACAAAATTAAGAATAGAAATCTGGAAAATCATTATTGCTAATTATTGCTATCATTAAAATAGAACGCTCATCTATTGCAAAGTAGTTTCACCAGATTAAGCTTAGCCCCAGCTATGCTGTAAAGTGGACCATGGGTTTATGAAAATTCTGACTTAGTGGATTTTAACAAAGTCTTTTTGAATTTGTGTTGGGTGCTCTATCATATTATCCACTATCCACATATTTACATATTTCCATTTTGGTTTACAACATGACCAAAGTTTGCCACATATTGTAATGATTGAGAGCAATGTTCAAGTTTTCTGTTATTAGCATTATATGATCCTGTAGAAAAGTTGGAAAGTGGATAGATATAACAAGGGTATCAGAATTGAGTCAACTTTTGTTAAAACCAAAGTTTCATTTCATGATAAAAAAGGGAAATTTCATTCTTTGTACTAAATAATAATAATAATATATACTTTATGTAATGTCGTCGCCAAGTGTATTGTATTGATATTGTTTTATCAATAATAATAATTATATTTAAGTCAAACCTCAAAGAACAACACAACAAGATTGTTAGATGATAATCGGAAAAAAGTTTCTATTCAACTCAAACCAAAAACAATGTGCAGTGTAGCCAGTTTGGCAGTTTACAACTAAACGTTAAATAAATACAACTAAACTTATTAATCGATATATTACATCCCTCCATCCTATGTTGAAGACATAAGGGGTTCATTTAAAATTGAATCAAAATCAGAAATTTGGGATTACTGATTACTGATTACAATGGTGATTTACCATACCAGTAAAAGATCAAAATTTTATTACTATTTATACAGTGTAACATTGTCCTCCATCCCTGTTAGAAGCATTTACCAGAATGGTACTCATTTACTGTGAGTGTGAGTGATACAGTAGTCATTTACTACTCATAAATATAGCGTATGCATTACAAGTCAAGTTTCTCAGGGGGTTTACGAATCCTTTCAGATCTGCGTAATGGTGGCAGATAAGGGCTGCTAAGCCTTGATTCTTTTTCAGTTGGTGTTGAAATTTGAGATGGATGGTAATCATTTGATTCTTCTACATCAACAGTTATTTTGTCACATTGATTTTCAGTAAAATCATCAGTAGGATAATTTCTAGTGATAGGTAATTCACTTTGAATGGGAATAGGAATAGGCAAGTCATGGTTCTGAATTTGAAAGTCATTTCTGATAGGCATGTATTGCTCATTTACATCAGTAGTAGTAGGACTAGAGTATCTGGCGCTATGGATTTGATCTGCGTGGAATCTCTTGAGAATTCCATTTGAAAGTACTTTATAGGACACGGGTCCTGTTTGTTCAACAATTTTGCCTGGAACATATTTTGGAACATTAGAAGAATGATTTTTAATAACTACATCTTCACCAGTGTTGAACTGTCTGAATTTTGATTTCTTATCATGGTGAACTTTTTGTGTATTTTGATTTTTAGTGACATTTGCATGTACAGAATCATGAATTAGGTCAATACGAGTCTTAATTTTTCTGTTCATAAGCAATTCGGCAGGTGTCATTTCAGTTGTAGATTGTGGTGTGGAGCGGTATTTTATGAGGAAACGATTGACACGATCTAGGAGTGTTCCACCTGTCAGTTTTTTCATTGAAGTTTTGAAAATTCCTACTGCTCTTTCAGCAAGCCCATTGGTTGCTGGATGGTACGGTGCTGTTTTGATATGTTTGATGCCATTGAGAGTAAGAAAAGTTTGGAAATCGTGTGAACAAAGGGTAGGTCCATTGTCTGAAACGATAATATCAGGAAGTCCATGAGTAGCAAAAACATTTCTCAGTTTAGAGATGGTGCTTTGAGTCGTATATGTATCCATGATATGGACGTCAATCCATTTTGAATGTGCATCAATGATTACGAGGAACATTTTTCCTAGGAATGGTCCGGCGAAATCAATGTGGATGCGGTGCCACGGTTTGCTGGGCCAGATCCATTGATGAAGAGGCGTTGATGGTGGTGCGTTGCGCATACTTAGACACTCAAAACAAGATTTTGACACGTTTTCAAGAGCTTTGTCGATATGAGGCCACCACACATAGCCACGTGCTAGTGCCTTCATACGGACGATTCCGATGTGTTCTTCGTGGAGAAGATCAAGGATGCTTTTGTGGAGTTTTGGAGGTATGATAACATGAATGCCCCAGAGGAGACACTCATTGTCGATGCTGAGTTCTGCACGACGAACGAAGTAAGGTTGAAGCTATTCATCATCTGAAGATGGATTATATGTTGAAGGCCAGCCATTTAGGCAGTAGTCGTAGACTTTGCTAAGTGTTGGATCCATCTTCGTTTCGAAGGCGATAGTTGAACTCGTCACTGGTGTTGAGTCGATTATGTTGAAGACATGTAGAACATCCTCGGGTAGTTGCGCTGGTTGCGTTTGTGTACAAGACGGTAATGGTAGTCTGATGAGACCATCTGCATTGTTTCGATGACCTGGTATGTGTTGTAGAGTGTAGTCATAGGCGCTCAATATAAGTGCCCATCGTTGTATTCTAGAAGACGAATGCTCAGGAATTGGCTTGTGTTCGCTAAACAAACCTAGCAGTGGTTTGTGGTCAGTTTTGATAATGATGTATCGACCATAGAGAAATTTGTGGAACTTTTTCAAGCCGAAAATGATACTGAGGGCTTCTTTGTCGAGTTGGGAATAATTCCTTTCTGCAGGGTCTAATGATCTCGATGCGTAGGAAATGGGTTTTTCTTCACTGTTGTCAAAAATGTGTGCGATTATTGCAGAAATACCATGCGGTGATGCATCACAAGTTAGAGTTATTTGTTTTGCAGGGTCAAAATGCACGAGAAGTTTGTCAGAAATTAGAGCTTGTTTGGAGTTTTCAAAAGCTGTTTGTTGTGATTTTTCCCAGTGCCAAGGAACGTTTTTCTTCAGGAGCTCATAGAGTGGTGTTAGTTTGTTTGCAAGGTTGGGTAGGAACTTTGAATAGTAGTTAACCATGCCCAGATAGGCTCTTAGTTCCTGTAAGTTGTTTGGAATGGGTGCATTTTTAATTGCCTCTATCTTCTCTGGTTGTGGAAGTAAACCATCCTGTGTGAGCTTGTACCCTAAAAAGTTGATTTCATTTTTCATGAACTCACATTTCTTTCTTTTGAGATTTAGTCCTTTTTCTTTGCATCTTTGAAGAACTTTCCTGAGGGTATCTAAATGTTCATCATCTGTTGAACCAGTTAAATACAAATTGTCAAAATAAATCACTGTATTGGGAATGTCTCTGAAAATGTTTTCAATTGTCCTTTGAAAAATTGCTGGGCAGGAAGAAATTCCATATGGCAATCGTAACATAGCGTACAGTCCACAGTGAGTGTTAATTGTTGTTAATTCCTGGCTAGCTTTATCCAAGACAAGATTTATAAATGTATGACTGAAATCAATTGAACTGAATTTTTGTCCATGAGACAGTTGGAAAGCTAAGTCTTCTGGTTTTGGAATTGGGTGATCTTCCTTTGCGATGACTTTATTTAAGGTCACTTTGTAATCACCACAGATTCTAAGTGTTTTGTCATTTTTAATCACTGGTACTATGGGTGTTGCCCATTCTGAATGTTCTACTTTCTTTATGATTTTCTCACGTTCTAAACGATCCAGTTCATCTTCGATTTTCTTCCTCAAGGCAAAAGGTGAGTGCCTTGCCTTTTTAAAAATAGGAGTGTTGTCCCTTAAGTTGATTTTTGTTACGTGGTCCTTGAGTGTTCCTGCATTGTCATTGAAAACTTCAGTATGTTGTTGCAGTATTTTATCGAGGTCATCCCTGGTCTTATTGATGTTGTTGATGCTGTTGTTTCGAATCAGTTGCTGCCAATCCAGTTTTAATTCCTGCAGCCAGTCTCGCCCCATCAAGGGTGGACCGTTTCCTTCAACGATGTGCAATGGTAATGTTTTGGTTTGATTTTGATATTTGATTAGCATCACACATTTCCCAAACACATGAACGTTTTCACCAGTGTAAGTTTGTAGTTGAATTTCTGAAAGGGAAAAGTTATGATCATTGAAATGTTTATCGAATTCTTGCTTCGTTATAACAGATGCTGCTGCCCCGGTGTCTAGCTGAAAGGTGATATTTTGTTCATTGCATTGTAGATCAACCGTGATTGGCTTACTGGTTTTACTTTAATAGTAAACATATCATTTGAGATTTCTGAGTCAGCTTCAGGATGCAGATAATATGATTCATTGGTATTGAGTTTTTCCAAATTGTGACATCTGTTTTGATTTTGATTAAGCTGTAGCCTACGTTGTCGATGTTGCCCTTGTTGTGTATCTTGCTGATGTTGAGGTTGCCACTGTTGCTGTTGTTGTTGACGTTGTTGTTGCCGATGTTGGCGAAATTTTTGTTGTTCAAACGGACGACGTTGCGTTTGATTTGAAGATCGATGGTTGAAGTTTTGTTGTTTTCGTTGTAAACAACATTTTGCCAAGTGTCCCATTTTATGACAGAAATGGCATTCGGCGTTGATAAATTTGCATGTTACACCTCGGTGGTCGTTACCACAACGCATGCAGTACTTGTGTTGATTTTGTTAAGCTCGCATGAGGTTTACTGTTTGTGGGAGGTTTTCGTTTAAACCCTCTGCTCCCTCGTACAATAGTTTTATGGCTTGACCGATTTCGATAGCTCGTTGCAATGTTAGATTTGGTTCAGCGAGTAGTTTTCTTTGGATTGTCTCATCGTTGATTGATCTGACTAGTTTTTCACACAGCCGGTCTTCCACCTGATCACCAAACTGACAGTATTGTGACAGCTTTCTTAGTGCGGCCACAAAATCAGCTATTGACTCCTCCTTCCTTCTAATTCTTTTGTCAAATTCTGTCCTTGCTATGAATTTCTGCGGTTTTGGCTCAAAATGATTTTGAAGTACTTGTCTTATCTCCTCGAATGTTCGGTCGGAAATGGAATTTGGTGTTACTAAATCTCTCAGTAAATTAAATGTTTTTGGGCCTATCACTGAGATAAAGACTGCTTTCTTTTTGTTTTCGTCAATAATTTCATTTGCAATAAAGAAATAGTTTAATCTCTCCAGGTACTCCTCAAAGTTACAAAGCTGAGGGTCAAACTGTTCAATCTGCCCGAAGCCGAAGGCGAAGGAATTCATGATGATAAAATTAACATAAAGTTGAGAAAGTCGGTGATTTGCAGAGTTTACCTCGTCGCCAATTGTAATGTCGTCGCCAAGTGTATTGTATTGATATTGTTTTATCAATAATAATAATTATATTTAAGTCAAACCTCAAAGAACAACACAACAAGATTGTTAGATGATAATCGGAAAAAAGTTTCTATTCAACTCAAACCAAAAACAATGTGCAGTGTAGCCAGTTTGGCAGTTTACAACTAAACGTTAAATAAATACAACAAAACTTATTAATCGATATATTACACTTTATGTATCCAAAAAGATGGAAATTCGTTTACAGACGTGGCATGCATGAAAATGTATAAACACAGTTGAGAATCTATGGCGACAATGTATACATATATATGCAAATGCACAAAAATGTAAAAATATACAACCAAGAACCAATAGCAACACTTTATATATTAATTTAATAAATACCTCTGGCCTTTAGTCCGAACTTGTGTGTGTATATTTAAAAGAGAGTATTTAAATTAAATCACAGTTGCGCGTTAAAAATTCGAACACCATGTGGCAAAAATGAATTAAGGTGACGTGTTGTTTTTGTTTTTATAGATATAAGGTGACGGCTCCTCGTGGAGAACTTAATATATTTGTGAAGGGGGTGATCGCCATATAACTTTCTCCACTTTACTTAGACAAAATCTCTTGAACAGTTCTTCCACATTGGAAATTGGGTGAGTATAACTCCTGGCTTTATCAATTATCTGATCAATTTTCATGTCGCAAATACTGGCATTTCCCCACCATGCTGTAATACAAAAAGTAATAGTGGTCTCCAAAATGGATCTATATAAAAGGGTGCATAACGTTTTGTCTATGTGAAATTCTGAAAGTTTCAGAATAAAATACATTCTTTTGTTCAATTTAGAGATAACAGCATCGGTTTGTAATTGCCACTGCAACTTATTGTCAATTAAAATACCCAAATATTTGTAAACCGAAACTTGCTCAACAGCTTGATTGTTAATTTTGAGCGGACTGATGGAATTTGTGTTCTTTCTAAAACCAAAAACCATTTCTTTTGTTTTTCCTACATTCAATTTCAGGGAGTTATCTTCACACTTCACAGCAACCAACAAATCTGTCGATCTCAGATCTGTATGCTGTTAGGTAGAACTTGATCAAAGCTTTTTGAATATGGGTGCAAAATAAGAAGTAATCATGGCAATATCAAGACCTGACTGGTGAAGTTAATAAAATGTAACATCAAATCCATGACAAAGGTCACAACAAACAGCTGTACAGAGGAAAGTCAATTCATACTTACTTCCCTTTATTAATACCCTTCCTCAGTACAATTGGGCATCCCGACTTTCGCTCCAGTAATAGAGGACCATCAATACTTTTGATCACTATGGGTGAGAGGAAAATTGCTAAATAACATGACAAATTCTTTTAAAAGGATACAAAATTATGCAAGCATTGCCATTATCAATAAAATGATAAAAATTAAGAACATAATAAAAATTACAGCAGACTAAAAACAAAGCAAGCAACATTTAACAGTGCGATGGCGATGGCAATTTGACAAAAAGGAGGAAAATGTATCGGTCCATTGGCCGAACTCAAACAAAATCATAACATAAAATATCATTGTTTTGTATATTATATTACAACTTCTTGTGTACATCCATTTTAATAGTAGAGTATGTTATGATATTGTTTACTGTTTAGAGATAGTTCTATTTGTCACTTAATGTTTGTAATTGATCTGTGTCTGTACTGTATTGTCTAACTCTTTGTGTTTTAATTTCTTTCCAGATCATGTCGATTTAAATGTTGAATAAAGCCTATATTTTGCATGGCAATCATTCGAATTACTTTCTAGCTTCATAACAATTTATTCAACATTTAACATGGAACGATTCCTTCGACCTGAGCGGTTCAGCGCTGAACCCAATACGCCTGATGCATCAAAGCAATGGAATCACTGGCTCTGTACATTTAACAACTTTCTCTCTTCGTTACCCGAACAGGCGACTGACAACAAACTCAATCTGCTCGTCAATTTCGTCGATCCTGTCGTCTACGAACACATTGCTGATTGTACTACATTCGATTCAGCTGTTGACGTTCTGAAGAACATATACGTGAAACCAAAATATTCGCGAGACACGTCTTGGCTACTACAAAGCAAGAACCAGATCAATCCCTCGATCAGTTCCTTCAAAAGTTGAAGAGACTTGCCAAAGAATGTGATTTTAAAGCTGTTACTGCTGATAAGAACAGGGATGACTTTATCCGAGATGCTTTCATCTGTGGTCTCTCTTCTAATCAGATCAGGCAGCGACTCCTCGAGAATAAGACAATCGAACTTATGGCCGCTTATGAACAGGCTCGATCCTTGGAGATGGCTGAAAAACACTCTCAGAACTACAGCACACCAACTACTGTGCCATGTGGCAGCACTGCTCCTCCGCCCTCTGAAAAGGAACTTGACTCATTCAATGCTTCAGTCACGAACTCTAAATGCTTTTTCTGCGGATACCAACGACATCCTCGATCAAAATGCCCTGCTAGAGAGGCGCTGTGTAAAAGTTGTGGAAAAAAAGGGCATTTTCAAAAGGTATGCCAGTCAAAAAGTAAAAACGAATATGCATCTGCGGCAGACCCGAATACACTCAGTTCAGCCTTTTCAGCCGCGGCTCCCGCTAGTCTCTACAGAGCTGTTATTGACGTGAAATTGTTTAACAAGCCCGTTAAAGCGTTGATAGACACCGGAAGCTCAGAGAGTTTCATTTCAACAGAGATCGCACAAAGTCTCCAATTGAAGATTTTCAAATCAAAGAAAGAAATCTCCATGGCGTCTACTAATCTTTCCAGTACAACCAAGGGTCATTGTTTTGTCTCTTTGGAATACCAGGGACGTTTCTATGAGAGTGTGAAATTTTCCATCCTGTCAGGGTTGTGTTCGGACTTGATTTTAGGCCATGACTTTCTTGAACAGCATGATGGAGTTCAAATATCCTTCAAAGGATCAAAACCTACTTTCTCCGTTTGTAGTCTCACTGCTGCAAAAATCGAACCTGTTTCTCTTTTCAAGAATCTCCTTCCAGAAGTCAGACCTATTGCAACAAAATCAAGACGATTTTCATTACCAGACAAGCAATTCATTGACTCTGAGGTTAAGAAACTTCTTGACGAGGATGTGATCGAACCATCTGATTCTCCATGGCGAGCGCAGGTATTGGTGACAACTAACGAACGACACAAGAAACGCATGGTTGTGGACTATAGTCAGACCATCAATCGCTTCACTCTACTCGATGCATATCCACTTCCAAACATCAATGAAATGATTGAAACAATTTCAAACTACAGTGTCTATAGCACCCTCGATTTGCAAAGTGCTTACCACCAGATCCCAATAAAAGACGAGGAGAAACTGTATACGGCTTTTGAGGCCAGTGGAAATCTCTACCAATTCAAGCGAATTCCCTTTGGAGTCACTAACGGAGTGGCTTGCTTTCAGCGCATCATTGATTCCATTATTCGAGATGAGAAACTGAGTGACACATTTGCTTACTTAGACAATGTGACAATCTGTGGCAGAAATCAGCAAGAGCATGATGAAAACCTTGTGAAATTTCTCAGGTGTGCCAAAGAACATAATATAACATTCAATGAAAGTAAGACTATCCAGTCTGTTAGACAAATCAAGTTACTTGGATTTCAGGTGTCCAAAGGTTGCATTCAGCCAGACCCTGACTGATTACGGCCACTGAGAGAACTTTCAGATCCTCACAATATCAAATCTCAACAGAGAGTGATTGGAATGTTTGCATACTACTCATCCTGGATACCTCATTTCTCGGATAAAATACACCCACTGGTCCAAAATACCACCTTTCCATTGTCAGGAAAAGCCAAGGACTCGTTTGATCTTTTGAAAAAGGAGATTGAAAACGCTGCTGTCGTGACAATTGACCACAACGCTCCTCTAGTTGTAGAAACCGACGCTTCTGAAATTGCAATCGCAGCAACACTAAATCAAGGTGGACGTCCTGTGGCTTTCTTTTCAAGAACTCTGAACCACAGTGAAAAGAAGCATTCTTCTGTTGAAAAAGAGGCTTACGCTATTGTGGAAGCCCTTCGAAAGTGGAGGCACTATCTTCTTGGAAAGCATTTCAAACTTGTGACAGATCAGAAAAGCGTTGCCTTTATGTACGGAAATTCTGCAAAAGGAAAAGTCAAAAATGATAAAATCAAAGGTGGAAGATTGAACTGTCAAGCTACAGTTATGACGTTGTGTATCGACCTGGAAAAGACAATGTAGCGGCTGACGCATTTTCAAGGGAGTTCTGCTCATCTACTGGTTCAGATTTAGAAACTTTAAAAGCCTTCACGACTCACTCTGCCACCCTGGAATTGCAAGGATGAACCATTTTGTCAGGTCAAAGAATCTCCCATATTCCGTGGATGAAATACGAACAATCTGCAACAACTGTAGGGTTTGTCGTGAGCTAAAACCTTCATTCTACAAACCGCAGAACCTCAAAGTGGTCAAAGCAACTCAACCATTCGAGCGTTTGAGTGTTGATTTCAAGGGTCCCTTGCCGTCATCGTCCAAAAATCGGTATCTCCTAACAGTTATTGATGAATATTCTCGCTTCCCTTTTGCGTTCCCATGCTCTGATATGAGCTCATCAACTATCATCAAGTGCTTGTGTCAATTGTTCTCATTGTTTGGAATGCCTATTTCAATACATTCTAAGACAGAGGTGCTAACTTCATGTCAAGTGAGCTTCAAGATTTCTTGTGCAAAAAGGGTATCGCCTCAAGCCGAACGACCCCATACAATCCCCGGGGAAATGGACAGGTAGAACGTCTGAATGGAACCCTTTGGAAAACTATCACGTTAGCCCTGAAATCACGTGGTTTGAATGTTAGTCAATGGGAGTCAGTGCTTCTTGACTCTCTCCATTCAATAAGATCACTCTTATGCACTGCGACAAATGAGACTCCTCATGAACGAATCTTCCGCTACAATAGAAAGTCAAGCACTGGTACAACACTTCCTAGCTGGCTGACTACTCCAGGAACTGTTTTGATGAGGCGTCATGTAAGAGCCTCTAAATACGAACCATTGGTGGACGAAGTGGAACTGTTGGACGCTAATCCGCTCTATGCCTACGTCCGACTTCCTGATGGTAAAGAAACTACTGTGGCTTTGTGTCACTTAGCCCCTGCTGGTGAAATGACTACTGCCCAACCCTCCAATGAAGAATCACCCATGGCGTTTGACAACACGAGCGTAACTCCACCTTTTCAACCTGTTCAAAAGAATGTGGGAAACGATATTTTACCTGAAACTGTTCTAGAACAGCTTGATGTACAAACTGTGGAAGCGGGTGTAGTGCAAAAATCTGCCTTGGACGAACCATCAGTCTCTGATCCTAACAATCCTAATGAGCTTTCTACTCAAAATGAATCCCGTTCAAACTCCAGAACGAGTGGCTTCATTCGGACGAGACCATACAGTTTACGAAATAGAGAAGCATAATTTGAAATCTCTTGCCACATGCAAGGGGGGAAGAATGTTATGATATTGTTTACTGTTTAGAGATAGTTCTATTTGTCACTTAATGTTTGTAATTGATCTGTGTCTGTACTGTATTGTCTAACTCTTTGTGTTTTAATTTCTTTCCAGATCATGTCGATTTAAATATTGAATAAAGCCTATATTTTGCATGGCAATCATTCGAATTACTTTCTAGCTTCATAACAATGTATAAAGTACTTTCGGGTATGTTAAGTTTTAATGAACTGTCCTTTCCTTAAAACGATTTTAAAGACATATCTACCTTACATTCAAGAGATGTAAAATTAACTTTTGGTCAAAAAGCCTGAATCTAAGTTCACCAATTGAGGAGAATGGGAATAAATTTTGCCCAAGGAAAATATAGAAAAAGTGCCTGCCATAGGGTTCAAATCCTTACATCCCAATGCCTTCACCAATAGATCACCTCGCCCTTCTCAAAATGAAAAAGCTATTTGAAAATATGAGCTGTAGCTCCATTTCATAGTCTACAGAGCATGATAATAATGGTGACGTTATAAATGCAAGAGGCCTTTATGATAATCTTATAAAGAACAAAACAATAATTTATCCCAAAAAAGTCAGTTTAAAAATATTACCTGACAACAAGCTCTCAATCTTTGTAAGAGCACGCTGTAAAACATTTTGTAAAGCCAACTTCTCTTCTTCCAGCAAATGCTTTGAGAGAAAATAAACAGGTTGAATGCGAATCGACTTTCCAATTTTTGACAAGATTGGCCTTGGTATATTATGTCTTTTGACCTTTTTGTTATAGTGCACTTTGTCAGAATATCTAATTTTTGGAAATATGTCCTTCTCTTTCAGCAAGTCATCATGTAGGCATGAATTTGTTCCACTATACTGCAGGTCACTTAAAATTAGAAGAGATGTCCAGGTGAATAAAATGCTGTTCCCTTTCATTTTAACAAGTAAAGATGCATCATCCAAACTCCAAATATTTAATCAGTTGGCACATTCTGTAAAAGAAAGAATGATAAAATCATTTAAAAAAGAAAAATACAATAAGCATAGTGAAAATACTGCAGGAGCTGAGAAAGTAGGCTAGTATGACACCAGAGCCATGCTCCTTATGTTGGGCAAATAAAGACAAAATGCTAGCTTAGGTGGTGCTGCAAGTTGCTCAACCATTCATTAGCCAGTCAACTGGAATCTTGCTCACATACCAAATGAATTATACATTCCAACACGGTTTCCTTGAACTCCACGGTACATTAAAAAAAGTTATCGGCACCTCTGGGGTCTGAGTAACGACTGCATCATAAAAGTTATTTCCTACAAGTTATTACAAGATGTTAAATGTTTTCCTTGGTGGGTTGCCACAAATTTGTCACAAAAAAAAGTGGGGCATGGCAAATAAAAGAGGTTGGGAACAATTGGCCTAACGTTTGCAAATGGCCTGGAAGCTATTGACAGATGTTTGCCAATAGTCGCATGGGCTATTCGCAACATTGTTATTATCCAAGGGTCCTAGGGTATTTTTAATTACTTCTTTCTATTAGAGTGGGAGGCCTTCCGAATGCTCCTCGCGATAGCATTTCTTTCAATTCGTATTTTCACTGTGGATCTTTTGTCATACGTTTATTTATTCGATTTAAACCTTGATAGATTAGTGAAAGTTTTCTATAAGGGTTAGTTTGAGGTCGGATGATTTTATTTTCTTTTAGGGTTACTAAGTCTTAGAAAAGATGCTAGGGTGTTTGTTTTTCCTATTAGTTGATTGAATATTTGGGTTGTTTCCTAGTTAAACCCCCTACTAGAACATTATTTAAAAAAGCAAGAATACTGGGGATGTATGAGCTTTCGGAAGGCCTCCCCAGCTTTCAACAGACGGTCTTCAGTTGTCTTCAACAAAGTTAAAGTTAACTCACTCCCGTAGTTTACCTGGGTTACTTATATCCCATGCCTACTTATTACATTTTTCTGAAACAAATTATAGATAGAATGCGCTTGGCCAAGGAGTTCACAACATTGCCATCCGGAAATATAACGGACCAACCCACAAACTCTGTGTAACCATGAACTTTTATAGTCTGATTAATACAGTTAAGTGAGAACAACTCACAAACGCGGATGGCAAAAACAATAACAAAGGCCTGAGTGACGTCATCTACCTGTTACATACTATCTATAGATAGTCGTAGTATCAAAGCTAATGTTTTTAAAAAAGTTTTTGCATGTTGATGGTAGTTGAATAAAACTATCTATGTACATGCTCATTTTTAATACATTTTTCCAATTTTGAAAAGTCTAGATATCTATCGAGATAGCAAAAATTTCTAGGATTGAGTGAGTTTAAACAAATTTGCATTTCATCTCATCGTTATCATGACTTGGCACTTGGACTCATTGAAAATCCGATGCCTATTTGGATTTCGCAACCCCGGGTTTTAATTTACATAGTACAGAGGCAAACTAGTGATTCCCCTTTAAATGTATTAATACCTTTCTTTTTCGTTGAGGTGAATGCTAAGTTAACAATCATTTTGCCCTGCGATTCATCTTCTGATAAGTAATATTGTCTATCATATCTATTTGCAGTCGATGTCAAAGGTGAAGGTCACAACTGTAGACTTTTCATTTACTCCGGGTAAAAAAGAGCAGTGCTTCCCCTTAGGAACTCAAATGTTTCAAAATGGCGGCTTGTTGTGGGAAATATGATACGACATGTTTTGCCCGTTACATTTACTAGCCATTGTCTGTAAAGATTTGAAAGCGATGGATCTTGGTCTATAATCCAAAATGTGTTCCGTTTTTTTGCCAAGTTGACAGATTTTAACCAAGCTGACATGGCTCTTAATAGTTTGTCTGAATTAGTTTCCGTAACAGACTGTGCTGTCAAATCACTGAGCAGCAACAACGATGATGGCGATAAGAATAAGAATATTTTAAACAAACATGTAGGCAGTCCTTTTGAGTCACCCAGAAGTTTACTGTCATTCTCAGATAATGGCGATCTTAAAGCTCAATCAAAATCCGAGCGATCTTTTCCCCAGGGTATCGACAGCAAAATAAAAAATAATGCGCGGAATGGAACAAATGTTGAGAAGAGTTCTGAGAAAGAAAATGTTGCCGTCAGAAATTCAGAATTTGATTCAAAATTCAAAACCTCCATGGACAGAAGCATTGAGAGAAACCATAGCCAAAGTAGTGATGGTAGTAAATGCTCAAAAGGAAGTATGCAAATACAAAATAGATCTACTAAACCATCAGACAAGAAATTTAACAATGTTTATGTTGAACGACATGGACATAGTGATAATGATGATGCGGATAAACAAAGGGATAGAGTAAAAGGAGGTTCAATAGATTTGAAATCCACTGCTTTATCAGAAAATGAAATAGACTCCAGCTCTAGTTGTTATGATCATCCTCAAATAGTTGATGTAGTTTCACGTGATTTTGAAATTGACAATCCTACTCCAAGTAATGACTCATCAGAAGAAATCATAGATAAAGTATCAGAGGTGAATAATCCAAAAGATGATCATGCTTTTGTACACAAGTCATTTGGAAAGGTAGGTTTTGTTCCGTGATCTTTGTCAAAAACAAGCTGTCTAAGGATTTTAAAGTAAATATTGTTATAAACTCAATATTCATTCAGAGAGAATACAAAATCTGAGTCTTGTGTTAAATACATAGTGAAATTAATATGGTGTATAAAAGAACTTTATGAATTTTAATACTCATTGCTTTAACTCATTTAAAAAGTGACAGGGGCTGGTAATAATGTCTTATAAGCTTTACCTTCATCTTTTTCCTACTCATTTAAAGACTGATTACATTTGTAATACTCAATCTGTTGATGCAGTCCATATTGAGAATATGCTTAATCGCTTTTCACTGTAATATATTGATTAAAAACTGAAATTGTGACTTCTAGATGGAAGGATTGGGTTAGCTGAATAGCCTCATATGATGACAATAAATGTCAGCAACAGATTCTATTATTTAATTTCCGGCATTTCTATCTTTTGTCAAATCATTGTGTACAATAATGTCCGACTTTAACAACAAATAGCTTTTCAGGACTGGCGGTTGTCAATTTATATTTTTTCCCCCAATGTTTGTATATTACAATCATGAAATTTTCATCAGTCTTTTATTTCCTCGATATTCGGCACTCAAAATTCAACTGTGTTAGTAACACTGTTACAAAACAGTTATTAGCCAAAGAATTGTGGTTTGGATATGATTTGGATATCATATGGATATGATAAAATCTCATTTCATGGCCTCAACAAAGTTAAACGATCTTTTTATTGACTTTTTAGGTACTTTTAAATTGTTACAAAAGGAGACATTGTAATTGAATTAAATTTTTGTTACCTTTTATTTCCTCAGACCTTAAATGCTAATTGTCCCTCATTAAAACAGGGAGATTTAAACAAAGGAGTCTTAGATCCAACTAAAGCAAGGGTTTTTGATGATGTTTACATATCTCAGTTTCAATTAACTGAGAAACAAAGGGACTTGAAAGAAGCTTTAGCAAAAAGGTGAGTTATTGTTATTTTGGGCATTTTATGTGAGACCGGTTTTCCTTCTGAACAAATAAAGAAATAACTGCTTTTATCACTTTTATACAGACTGACTTATGCAAAATAGTAACAGAGTTTGAAGAAAGCTCAATGATCTGAACAATCTTTTTTTTGTTGTTGTTGGAATCAGCATATTCTTTATGTGGGGGATTCGAATGCACCAAAGAGTGACCGATAAATCATATTGAGATGGGGACGAATGATAGAGGTTTTTTTTTTAAAAGCTGACTTAATGGAGCTGGCTGCATTACACTTGACATTGCCAACATGTCCAATCCTTACTGTTACAGCTTCAGTGTTGAAGATACTACATAAAGATTAGATTGTAGATATACTTCAGCTACAATACAGCACATATATATGTAATAGCATTTCTTATATCAACATCATGTTTGAATTAATATAGCACCAAAATTTGTTGTTACTATTAATCAATGAGGACAATAATATATGTATAAGATAAATTAGGCCTGTGGAGCTGGAGTTTATCCTGGTTTCTAGTGTGACACGGACAATAGCAAAATACTTTCCACCAGATTAAACAGACCCAGCTACCCAATGACTGTTCAATGAACAGGAGGGTCAGTAAAAAATCTCAAATGCACCCAGGATAGATTTTAGTCCCTTTAAGTAGTAAAATTCCCTTTATTCATCCCCAAGTGGAAATTTGTTTAAAATATGAGTGGAGCACTTATTAACTTAAGTTAAGAATAACAAGAAATGAAGGAAGTAGGGAAGTGCCAGAAGACAACTTTTGTGCGGATGAGGAGTTGAATCTGAGGCCTGACGGGTACGGAACCCTTTACCCAGCCGTGAGAGGAATGCTCTGCAATCGACACCATCCACCACTCCAAAAAAGCTGTTTTAAACCTAGCATCTATTCTTAGTCTCTCTCTTGAAGTCACTAGGTTAACAAGCAATCATTGCAAATGTTTATTGATGAGCTAGCTGTTATGAGCTCTCAACACAAAAATATAATCCAGACATAGTTGAGACATTGAGTAAGTTTCGATATTAGGTGAATGCTTATTCAGGAAAGTGTGCGTAGCAGGCCCTTATTTTAATAATAGTAATATAATAAATAAAGGGGGTAGAGAAGTATCAGAATACAATATAGAATAAAAACTTTCATGGCAGTGGAGACTTGAACCAGCTATTCCAACACAAGGAATGAAGAAAAATGAGTGCCACTGATTTTGCTAGATTGTCAATAAATGGTATTGTGCAGATGGGACCTGTGATAGAATAAGCAAGATGATTCCTTATATTATATATAGAAGCAGACTACAATCATTGATCTTCTATTCCAAGAACTAAACGTCAGGAATTTCCTCATTTCTTTCAATATTGGCCATTTAAGGGATCCCATTTGACTCATGTGGAAATCGTTTTGTAGTTAGTTTTGCATTTGCCATTGGTTTTCCTATTAAAAAAAAAAATTCCCATAGATGAACATGATGCCCATTTCAATATTTACAATTGTCTCTATGATGTTGATATATTTTTACTGCACTGTACAAGGTTGCATAACTGTTCTTAACTAGAAAAAAAGAGTGTTTTCCCATTTCTTATGCTTTCAAAATGTGAGCTTTTCAGTATCTGAATGCCAATTACCAAGCCATGCCTTATCGTGACAAAGAAATCATGAGTTATATTATATAAAACTGTATCTGAAATGCGAGTCTAAATGTATTCTAGTTTTAACTTTTTTTTATCTGGATTGATTTTAGCCCCAAGTTTTGTTTTTCGTTTTTTGTTCTCTTTGGAAATAGATGAAGGCAAAAAAAAAAAAAGTTTGTTCAACTGGTTAAAATCGGAATAGTATTATTCAAAAAGATTTAAAACTATTGCGACACATTGTCAATACAATCTTCCCTCAATGTTTATATCATTAGATCTGAGAACAATCAACCCAAGAGAAAACAAGTTCAACCACAGATAATCCAGCACAAAAATGCCCACTATGAAGACAGTGGTAGCGAGCAACATGATAGCATTTCTGATCAAGTACCTGGTGCATCAAAAAATTTTGTGACTCCTGCTACTGACTCTGCAATGACTGCTGCGGTTGCTGCCTCAGCTGCAGTTGCAGCAACTCAACCATTCTTGAAGGTTTGTAGATTTCACACTATCATAAATGATGAGTTTTAAGAATAAACATAATATCTTAATCTTAATCTTTCCAGTCGTGCTTCTGCATTGTACTGTAAAAGTAATTGTTGTGCTTTAGATATTGAGTATTGGGGTTTCATTGTAATTTGTCATAGTACAAGAATCGGATAGAGAAATGCATGTTGGTATGTAGAGGACACATAATTCATAAGGAAAATTATTTTAAAACCCCGATTTTTAGATAATTTGAATTTTTTTAAAGCCTTTAAAGAAATAATGGAGTCTTAGTCTGAGGTAATTTTATGATAGAATATTTGCCTCGTGCTATTTACATTTGATTTTAAAAGTCGAAATTATATTCAACATAGTAAAATTCAATAATTTCTGAATGACTCATTAAATATATATATATATATATATATATATATATATATATATATATATATATATATATATATATATATATATATATATATATATATATATATATTTAAATTAGAAATGAATTGAAATTGTATTTCATATCGTTTATAGATTCAACATGATTTAGAATCACAAATAAAGCAACTTGTGACTCAGCTTGCTACGATACAGCAAAATAATTCATCAACGTCTGATCCAAAAGTGGAAGCCAAGACTTCTGCTGGGAAAAGGATTTTAGATTTGGAACAGCAAGTCTCAGAGTTGAATGAAAGACGACTTGAACACATAGAATCTCTACAACAACAACAGTTACAAATGCAGGTCAGTGACCAACCTCAATATTTTGATAAATGCACCATGAAAATTTACTTTTTCTTCCTATGTATTATATTTTAACTTTCAAGAACAAAATTGCTGAATGTTTCAATCTGTTACGACTGAGTTATAAAGTGTATGGATTATGAATTCTTCTCTTTAGTCAATCTTCGATGATCTGAATTATGTCCCCTTGATCAGATGCCATGTTCATGAAATACTTGCAGATATATTGGAATGTTGTTCTGGGTGGGATTTGGTCTTGTCTTGATATGAAACAGACAGTTACAGTTGTTTGCTTTTGTTTAAATTAAACCTTGTCTACCACACTATACTTTCTGCCAGATCTAATGTTAGACTTCAATAACTTCATCATTGGCAGGTTAAAAATAATAGTCTGAAAAAATGTTGATCAAATCAGGTTCGTTAGGCTTTTAATCAATTTGCTGACCAATTTAGCTTTAAGACCCAAGATTATATGTCGAGAATGAGCATATGATGGTACACTACGAATCCATGTACAACAGCCATTATGGAGAAAAAACCCCAACATTAATAGATAGTTTTCAATACTATCTATCAATGATATTACATCACACTTGAGCAGTGCTGGTTGATTTATTGTAGCTTTGTTTTGGTCATTTGGAAGGTGTTGAAAAGCTGTTTGCTTAACGTTGTAAATAGTCATAGGTTTGAAGGTATAATTTCATGAACAAATGGCCTAGTATGTTTATTTAAAAAAATTCTTTTTGGGGAAAGAAATATGCTGTCTTGTCAACATCTGCTGAAAATGTAAAAGTTGTTCACAATGTTTCACTATAGTAAAAGAGTGAAATGTTGTATCCATTAGCCAGGCAATGAATGAATGCATGTCATCAACCAAAAGAAGGATGAATGTTTATGTTACCAACATATGACAGGATGTCCTTAAACCAATATATGGATGATTATTTGTTTAGTGATTGGTAATGTCTGTGCATTAACTAGATGGATGGGAAGTCATAGGTATTGAATTAAGGACAGATTTATATCATTATAGATATAGATGAATTCATCTACTAAAGTAAAGATGGATATCCTTAATAACAAAACATGGTAGGATGTCTTTAAACCAAAATATGAACATAAACTGAAATCAATGTATTTACAAAAGCCAAAATATGGGGAAGATGAATGTCTTAAGAATAGAAACAAAGATGGAAATCACATAGTCTAAGTCTAATGCGGTGTGTCATCATCTTATTTTTTTGTTTGTTTTGTATTCTTTTCAGGCTCAGTTGTTAATGATGTCAAGGACCAAAAGCCCTCGGACGGAACTCTACACAGCAAAACGACAAAAGTCACCTCACAGAGGCACAACCAATGGAAGTTACATCCCTCGTCCAATAGAAAGAGGAAATAAATCAATGCATATGAATGGTTATGCATCGTCTTCCCATCATTATGACTCTGCATTAGGTCAGAGTCAGTCTTCAATGTTTAATCCTAGCACGATCAGTAAGCATCATAATTACCTTAGTGAAGTGAGGGAGTTACAGGGATCCTTATTGGACACACCAGCTCCAAGGAAAAACATACCTCAGCCTACGCCATATACTCTACCAGAGGAGCAGCACAAACGTAAGCAATATTACATTGACTATGGATTAAGGTTTTTAACAATATTTTTTAAGGGTTTTATGTGAAATTTGAATCATCCCGTGTCTTCCATTTTAAATTGGAAAAAAGGTAATGTCAGACTTGAAAAAACAATAATATTTGTTTTCTAAATAAGTTGATTTATTGCCTCTTTCACACCTCACAATCAGCACATTTATTAAATCGTCTTTATTTTATTAATCTCTTTTTTGTTATAATGATAAGATAAAATGAAAATTCCACTGCACATCACAATTGTCAGTGGGGATATTTTAAACCAATATTTAAAACAAGCACAATGAGTCTCATGATGGAACAGATGTCAGGGATTTTCCTTTTGATGTACCAATGCCCTGTGTTTACGACACAAAGTGATACAGAGTCTGGTTACTTCTTGTGCCATAGTAACTTTCACCAGATTACCAGAGACTCCAGTATTAATGTTACAGTGGATGACTAGGTTCATGGTAAAATAACCTCCATGATGTGAGGGTTGAGTTCAGTCTATTCATTCTGTGATGCGAGAGCTCTGCTATTACCCTACCTCATATAACTTAAATCCGGCACATAAATAATTCAAAGAATGATATTGTATAATTTTGGTCTTGACATCAATTCCCTTTGTTGTTCAACAAAATGAAAGCTCTTACTATTGTCCCTCCAGATTTAGGTTTCCTGCAAGAGTTGATGGACAGAAAGGGAACTCCAACTCATGACACAACATTCAGTGTTGCTCCTGGATATGAACAAAACAGGTAAGACTTTATTCATATTTTCTAATCGCAAACTTTGAAAAGTGAATAATAATCACCTCCATTTGACAAACTCAACTCTTCATATACGGACTGAAGATTGAGCAAGTGAATGGCTATTTTACAAACAATCAGGAGAAAGTTTTGCTGACTTTCCTGTGCTTCCAAACCCGCTAATGGTTTCTCAGCTGTTTAAACCTAATTTATGATACAGCTGAGAGAGCAACAAGAACAAAAAAAAAAAAAAACCCAAAAAACAACACATGACATTTTTCAAAGTTTTGATATTATTTGTAATGTTGTTAACCACTTTTACACGTTCATTTTGAGACTTTTTGAATTATTGATGTATTTTTATAAATTTTGGACTAAGATATAGCAATTTGATTATCTCCCAATTTTATTTTTAAAAATGGTGAGATGGAAACTTAAGTTATCATCAATAATGTTTTGGGTGTTTACATTGTTTTTAAATTTTGGTATCTGTGTCATAGTTTTCATTAGCCCCATCATCTTTTTAAAAATGTTTGTTTGGTTTTTATTCTGATCTTAGCTTACTACAAATACTTAATACAATGAATTCTTTATCTCTGGTGCTTACTTTTCACTCTCTTCGGGTCTGTGCTATGCTAAGTCAATTGAATATTTAATTAGAATTATTTTGATTATCATATGAACGATTGTTCATTTTGTAATTGAAGGGATTTCATTCCGCATGTTGGTATTTATATGGTTTCAGGGTATTTTACAAATCCAGCCACATGATCCATTCCCCCTCCCATTGTTTTCATCTTTACTCACATATTTTCAATCCTGAAAATGTTCTTGGACTCCTAGTTCTACTAACTGAGTAATATCTATAGAAACATGCCACCACTGAATAACTCTGATCTAAGTACAATAGTTGCTGCCCAATGCCGTAGGGGTCTTTCCATCCGAGATGTTGATATTGATGACTGTCACCTTGCCTCGACTTTTCTGAGAGTCAAGTGAGGTTTAACTTCGTTAATGAATGTATTAATCTTAATGAGGGCATACTCATATCGTTCTACCCCCTAATGAGTCCTAGAGTAAGGTACGTACATACAATAAACCCACTCTAATGTGTGCATGACCACAGTAATAGATATTATAAGAAGGCGTGTACAGTTGGATGACATTAGGCTAAATTTATTGTATCAATTTCCTTTGTTGCTTGCTTATCTAACATTGTTCAATGCTTTATCGTTGTGTTAAGTGTGAAGCATTTTACTAGAAATATATAAAACACACAACTTTTTTTTTGCCTTGAGCATAAAATAGGAATAGTCTGTAATTTTCGTCACGAAAATATTGTATGCTCATTTATGTGGATTTAAGGGCTTAAAGATAATCTTACTCTTGCTTTGGTTTCAAGGAACATTTAAGAAGTTTAAGGTGATATTCCAAATGGCGACACCAAATGGGTATAATGATCATCACATTATATT
The DNA here is from genome assembly GCF_034508935.2 of Berghia stephanieae. Lineage (NCBI taxonomy): Eukaryota > Metazoa > Mollusca > Gastropoda > Nudibranchia > Aeolidiidae > Berghia > Berghia stephanieae. Next base: position 84,970,868 of record NC_088360.1, on the reverse strand, counting down.
TCGAATCTGGTTGCTTTCACTCAGCAACTATTGTCGCATTTAAAAAAAAATAGACCAATTTTCAGATCCTCTACTTACTTATTGGTCTTCATGGTGTTTCCAAATATAATAAACCATGGAGATTTAAGTTTAGGGATATGGTGTGCTCATTGTTGCTCAATCCCTATTTTCATAAATGTGGCTATAGCACTCGCATGTTACTTTTGAGCAGTCATATATTGTATAAACTGATCTCTAATACTATTATCGTTGGTGAGTCCAGTCTTCGTCGATAATACAATGTAACCGTTTCAATTTACCAGGAGACAGAGATTTAAAAAAAACAAACCCCTCCCTCATCCCACCAAAAAAAAAAAAAAAAAGACACCCTCCCTCTCCCTCTCTCTCTCTCTCTCTCTCTCTCTCTCTCTCTCTCTCTCTCTCTCTCTCTCTCTCTCTCTCTCTCTCTCTCTCTCTCTCTCTCTTTTAATTTTACAAAAACTTTCACCGCCACACCAACTTACAATGTATCCCTTTCCCAACCTATGTTAATCACAAAACTAGGTTATGGACAACTTTCTCATTTCATCGTTCAACTCCACCTTTTTTTTTTCAGTGTTAATTTTTTTTAAAAGAAGAGGAGTCCGAAGATAGAGAATGCACTGCAGTGAATGCATTATTTTGTGTTCAGTTCTACTTTGGCCATATAGGATTACTTTCAAACCACCATATTTCGCTTGAAGTGATGTTTTTCTTTATAATGATATATGATTTAATCTCCTTTCATGCATATTTCTTATGCATAGCATTTTAAAATCATAAAGTGACTTTTGAGCACTACTTTATATACTACTACTACTACTACTACTACTACTACTACTACTACTACTACTACTACTACTACTACTACCACTACTACTACTCCTACTACTCCTACTACTACTACTACTACTAACTACTACACTACTACTACTACTACTACTACTACTACTACTACTACTACTACTATTACTACTACTATTACTACTACTACTACTTCTACTACTACTACTACTACTACTACTACTACTACTACTACTACTACTACTACTACTACTGCTGCTGCTGCTGCTGCTCTACTACTACTACTACTACTACTACTACTACTACTACACTACTACTACTACTACTACTACTATACTACTACTCCTACTCCTCCTCCTCCTCCTCCTCCTCCTCCTCCTCCTCTACTATACTAACTACTACTACTACTACTACTACTACTACTACTACTACTACTACTGCAATCCCCAACATTAATGTTACTTCTTGAAGGTGTCTACTCGATCGATTTATCCCAATGAAACATTACAAAAAAAAAAAAAAAAACTCTTCAAAATCACTTCCAGCATTCTCCTAGGAGACTTAAACGGAGTGAAATATCGTCCATTTATTTACCATAAGGGTTAAACGTATTCCCACCAGTTCCCTCTCACGCCCCCTGGCGCATGTACGTGCATATTGTGATAGTCATTTGCTTGCCATTGCTCTCGCACTCATGACATAACCGTGACAGAGAAACGTGCCCCTGCCTTTATTAAACAGGGCCGTTAAACCGTCCTCAGCTTGCGGGGTCATGTCCCAGGGTTTGAGGAACATACCCAGTTGATTACACCTATCAACACCCACCCCGTGACAATGCATTGGTTTGCCGCGTAATGATATTACAAGAACCATGCCTATCATTCAAATCGGGATTTGATATATACATATTTTTTTTCCGATCAAAGGCTATCTCTGGTTATTATTATTATTATTATTATTATTATTATTATTATTATTATTATTATTATTATTATTATTATTATTATTATTATTATTATTATTATTTATATTATTATTATTATTATTATTATTATTATTATTTATTATTGTTATTATCTCATTTCGTGTCTTATGATTTTATCAGGTACATTATGAACAAAATTTGTAGCAATTTCTGTACCCGTGGTCGCATTTATCACCGTCTTATCATCATTATCATCATCATTACCATCATCATCATCATCGTCATCGTCGTCATCATCATCACTAGCACAGACACCACCACCACCAACACACAGTGAAAGGCACACATTGCATAGAACCCCGCTGTCCCTTTGTCCAAATCTAATCACGCACACCCGACACCAGTCATGTTCTCACCTCGACCATCATCCTCCCCCCCCCCCCCCTCTCACCCCAAACTTTTCCAATCTCTTTCAAGCACCCCCCCCCCCCCCCCCACCATCCCTACCCTGCAGCACAACAGCAAAGAATCCCCCTATAGTTCCAAGAATAGCCGACAGAGCAAGATTTATGAGGAGCTATCACGAAATCTCCAGTAATTAGCGCCTTGATTAAACGGTCGCTAAGCCTGCTTGGCTGTGACCCCGCATCCCCCGGAATCTGGAAGTAGCGGGATGCAACCCCCTCGATACGACAGTCATCGCAATCCTGCACGGAAAGAAGCCACTAGTATTGGCGACTTGACGTGGCCTCACCTCATTAGGCTAGATATACTGAGAATCAGTTTGAAATAATTATTGTGACTGACTCTACTGCTGCTGTTCATTGATAAAACACACACACACACACATACACACACACACACACACACACACACACACTATATATATATATATATATATATATATATATATATATATATATATATATATATATATATATAAAATATTATTTATATACCCTTTTCAATTTGGTCAATCTTTTCTTCTAATATCACTTGGAATTCACTCCCACTGTCAGTCAGACTTGAAAGCAGCGTTGATAAATTGAAAAATAAAACTGAAAACCTATCTCTTTGGGAAGTATTTAAATTAGATTATGCCAGGAATTATTGCAAAGCGCATTCCTCCGTGTGTGTGTGTGTGTGTGTGTGTGTGTGTGAGTAATATATATTTATGTGCATTGTGTGTGTGTGTGTGTGTGTATGTTTGTGTGTAATTGGATGCGTGTGAGCTTTTGTTCGTACGGTATGTCCGAATCTGCAGTATGTAATGTTTTTTTTTACTGATGGCCAATGTGAAGCGCTTCGAAGCTTCGGCATAAGCGCTATATAAATGTACATTTATTCATTTATTATCAATCGATAATATACCCCCCCCTCCCCCTAATAATAGTAATGATAATAATAATAATAATAATAATAATAATAATAATAATAATAATAATAATAGTAATAGATGCCATTTGTATAGCGTATTTAAAGCACTCCATTTCGCTCCCAGATTGAGACAAATGTTATAAATATAGTTTATAAATCTAAAAAGAAAGAAAAATTCTGATCCATGTTTTCACTCAACCAGGATTGGTACGCTGGATGCTGCTAGGAAAATTCTGCAATCAATTTTCACTATGTTTAACACTACATAATCTTGACCCTTGGGCCTATTGCTGTAACGTACTTCTACTTGATTCATATATTTACGGACCTAATTCGAATGCACGCAATTTCGTGTTTTGTTTCTTTTTTTTTGTATTTGTTTCCACCCCCCTCCCTTCTTTTGGTTTGTCGTCCACATATATTAGATCTATTAAAAAAACAAAAACAAAACAAAAAAAAAAAACAATCCCCGCCCCCCCCCCCCCCCCCAAAAAAAAAAAAAAAAACCAAAAAAAAAAATAAACAAAAGAAAAACAAAAACAAACAAAAACAAAAACAATAAAAAACAGAAAACAAACAAACAAAACAAACAAAAAAAACCCAACAAAAAACAAAAATCAAAACAAAAACCCAAAAGACTGGAAATCTCAATTGGTAGAGCACTCACTTCACACGTAAAGGGACCGAGATGGATCTCGGGTGAAGTCGCGATTTTTATTGTCTCTCCACCCAGGAGTGATTGGGTAGCTGGGTATGTTAGATTTTTTCGGAAAGTACTTCGCGATAGACCAGCGTCCTATCAAATGGGTAGCATGTTATTGATCGTTTCACGCTATAACAGGATAAACTCCAGCTCAATGGGCCTAATGACTCTGAAGGACTACTTTAAGTAAAGACTATGCGTATATATGTGTAATGCTCGACGAGCTCTGCCTGCCAACAATCGTATTAAATTTTACCACACAAATGTATAGTGTAATGTGACCCCATATATGCTCGTCATTACTATTTTGGGACTATTTCATGTTGTGCATGTCGCCAAATAATCTAGTATACATTTTTCTTCTATGTTCTGTCTTTATTTTAATTCTTATTTTATAATATAATCTTTAAAAAAAAAAAAAACCTCTATAATCTCACTTATTTAGACATGAGAAATGGGACTATCATTTCTCTAAATGGATATTTTCCATGTCTTTAGCTTTTTAAAAAATCCTCAAATCTATTCCTCCTCAATCTTAGACCGTTCCTTGATATCCATTTTGCGTGCAGTCTTCTCAGATTTTCGTATTCCAGAGGAAGGAAATTCATAATTCAGCCAAAATGGCATCTCTGATGTTTTTGTAACTGCGTGGTTGACACCAGGGTATTAGAAAAATGTACACTTTGTTTTGTTTTTGTTTTTGTTAGTTTTCTTTTTTCTTTTTAAATCACACGAAAGGAGTTTTCTCTTAAAATACAAAACAAAAAAAAATATATTGTAAGATTGTATCCATCAGTCAGCGTTTTTTCTTATCATCATTCTGTCCTATCCTTCGACATCGAATTTATGTCAAACAGTTATATTATTATTATTATTATACACGACCAATTCCTAACCTATTCGTTTTGCCATTTTCTATTCAAGGATTAGACAAGCGAGTTCCCGTTAAGTCCTTTAATCTTCCATCGCGATTCATCCCCATGGGAGGTCAAAAAACGAAGCTTCGAGGATTGGCTAGCATGCTAACAACCTTTTCTCAGACACAAACAACTAGCTCATAATACCGTGCCTCGCGTGCGTCAGATGTAGGTTTGGCTATCTCGTAAGAGGGGCGAAAGGATCGATCGTTCCTCTACCAATAATAATTATTAATCAAGCATTTGGAATTGGTATCACCTTTCTTGAGTTGAAGTTAACGGTGAACACGACATGAGACTATGTAATGATTTTCAAAACCACTTCATCGTTCAAATCGTTCAATATTTTTTTTCTTCTCTTCTTCCCATTCGAAACGGTAGAATGATATTGGTAGATAAACGAAATGGGATGTGCTCATTTATTTCTTGGCAACGTTTCCTTGTTCACTTCTTTCGGTTCACAATACTACTTTTCATCATACTATTTAGGTAGAAACTTTTTATTCCAGCACTCGACAACGGGAACGGACTCTTACTGCCTGAAACATAATCGAAGAACTTACTTTGTCCTCTGTAGATATTTAGCACCTGGGAGACTTTATTGTCACTAATTGGCCACTGATCACACGCAAGAAAAGGGGTTCCCAAAAGTTGACCCAATCGACGTATTAAAAAAAGATCGACGACTTTTTAAATTAAAAAAAAAAAAATTAAAAAGACACCAACAACCCAAAACAAAAAGCTATTTTAGAATATTGTTTTGATCTCAAAATTAAGTCAATTCACCATTCTTTTGGTGGCCAATCAAAACTAAGCAACATTTTTCGTGACTCCCAACAACCGGGGGAGAGAAAGTAACTTGGGGAAGTCGAATGTCCATGCACGAAGAACGCAACGTTCCGTGCGTGTTGCGCTCTTACTACGTCTGGCATTTGCCTCCCCAGTCCCAGACCGATGGGCCTTTATCGTGATCAGTTTGCGTGCCGTAGTTCCGTTACCCAGCAAGTTTGATTAAATCGTGTTCATTTACATGGCCAGCCCGCGATGGTACTGTGCGTGACCGGAGTGCGAGATGAGCGAAAAATTGCCGGATGCCGTCTGCCTTTAGCCTTGACTGAATACATCAATATCACGCACGGGACCACCACGAGATAAACTATTTCAGTGGCGACAGCACGAAGTTTTATTTGTCTCGGATTCCAAGGGGGGAAACAAGAAAATTTGATCACGCGTTTATCGCATTCTTCCTCCCTGTCCGTTTGAGTCGTCAGGTCACGCACTAGAAATAGTCGACTGGCTGGTTTGGTATGGTTGTCAGGCACCGTGGCTGGGGTATAGGATGAAGTCTACTCATGACGCACGCATATACCGGACGTGCATGCTAACAAGTCTGTGGTCCATTGAACGGGGAGCTCGGATGATGGAGGGCATTTAGGCTTGTGGTGCTGGATTTGATATTTCCTTTAAAAACGAGTATTTTTTTTCATAATTTATCTCGTGGCCAAGTAGGCAACTTTTAAGAACGGCGAATAAAATAAAAGAAAAGATAATCCATATTTGTATGTGATTGTAAGACTTGCATAACACATTGTATATAAAAGCTCAATTTTTTTTTTTGTCACAACTCCCGCCATTCAATGAAAGAAACATTTTTATTGCAAATTTATTTCAAATTGGATGAATAAAATTTGAACAAAGACCATACGCGTAATGGTTTGGATGAAAAAGAATTGAACATATCTCCTAGGACTTTGAGAAGATCATAATACACTTGAATACAAGCTTCTATCCGAATTAGCGTGTGTATTTTCTAGCAAGCAACATTGTGTGCTCCACATCATCAACTAATAGACCCGTTGTCAATAATGCAGAAAACAAACAACCCCACTCAACAAACAAACCGAAAAAAAAAGAAATAATTAAAAAAAACAAAAAAAAAAACAAAACAAAAAAAAAAACAAAAAAAAAACAACATAAAAACAAACATAGCAAAGTAAAAACCAAAACAAGCAAAGTAAAAAAAAAAAACAAACAAAAATTTCTCCGACGACGAACAACAAAGAGAAAACAAGCAATGCTGGGAAAGAGGAGGAGAGGGGGGGGGGGGGTGATGTAGAAGAGTACAGGTGGGAAAGAGAGGGATCAAGGTGAGGGGGATAAAGATAGTGTAAAATAAAAGAATTAATTACTAGCAGACTAGAGTGCTTGCTAAGATAGTAAGATCGTCATATGTTGTCAACACACACGACAAAATTTTAAAAATCATTTGGTAATTGGATTCAATAGTCTGATGTCACGTCGCCCAGCAACGCGGCTATCGTGGTTCTAAACAAAGAAAATCGGTACTTTTTATTCTTCATGATGACTTGAACTTTTCATATGTCTTGTGATCAGAATGTGTAAAAGTCAAAACATGATCAGATTTATAATGTTTTTTTTTTACCTCTGGATACGCTTTTATGCTCGTCGGAGAAATATTTCATAAGGGCGACCGCCATTGTTCCGATAGTTTAGAGCCAGTTACTAAGTTACGACTGTTGAAGCGCATTACATACAAGATCATAATTTGCTAGAACTAGTCACACTGCTTTGTGACTGGCTTGGGCTTGCTCCATTTATCCAGTTCTCATACAGTGCAGTGGTTTTCATAGAACGTCTTAAGGCATTTTTTTCTTCCAATTATTTATTGCTATACGTATTCCAGTTTTATAGTATTTTTGTGTCGCTTTTTTCTTCTTCTTGTATCTGATTATATATTATACTCTTTTTATTGTGCAATTACACTTGTGTGTGTGTGTGTGTGTGTGTGTTTGTGTGTATGTGAGCACGCGCGTGCACGTGTGTGCAAATGAAAACATGCTAATGCGTGTGTTACTATAATGAATTATCATCATCATCATCATCATCATCATCATCATCATCATCATCATCATCGTCGTCGTCATTATTATTATTATTTATTATTATATATTATTATTATTATATTATTATTATTATTTATTATTATTATTATTATTATTATTATTATTATTATTATTATTAATGATATAAAGGACCACCACCAACGGCAATTCGCGCTGTGCTGAGCAGTGACCTCAAACACATCCGAAATCAATTTACAATAGATTCGGAAGAAGGCCTTTTCTCTTAAGATTTATTACAGAAGACCGTTCTAGGTGGAGGGATATCATACAGAGGATAGAAGAGGTGGCCGAGTCGTTCCAGTTGTATGATTAGGAGGCGAAAGGCACTTACTCTTAGCCTTAGAAGGTTACATTAATTTTATAAGCAAATTACTTTTTTTTTACCTTTCCGTTTTTTTAGATGACAGTGTTAAAACATGATATGCGATAGATGCAGATTATTTGTAGTGGTGGTAAACGAAAACATTTTATTCCACCCTTCTCATTGGAAAACCCTATCATTTCTTAGTAAATACGTAGATCTAATAGAGACTCGTTGAATAGTGCTTTGAACGCGTTGAACAAAAACTTTATTCAGCGATTGCAGAATATTTTCGCACAATTTATTGGTGTTAAATCTAATTGTAAAAGACAGCTTTTTAAAAATCGAACAAGAAACAGCAACAACGATAACAACAGACAAGCAATGATGATTATTGGGGCAAAAAGGGAAAAAAAAAATCAACCAGTCTATAATCTGAACTTCGAACTTCATGTCTAACAAATGTTGTGTATGGTAGTAGTCTGTCATTCACACATTTTCAAATTTTTATCTTGCAACAGTACCGTCTGCACACCTATTTTTTTTTTTTTTTTTTTTTACTTTCATGACTTCTAATCATAAACATTCATCAAATTGTAATCAACTTTTTATGTTCAACGTTCTATGTTATTACGACGACGACTACTACTACTACTACTACTACTACTACTACTACTACTACTACTACTACTACTACTACTACTACTACTACTACTACTACTACTACTACTACCACTACCACTACCACTACCTACTACTACTACTACTACTACTACTACTACTACTACTACTACTACTACTACTAAATACTACTACTACTGTTACTGCTGCTGCTGCTGCTGCTACTACTACCACTACTACTACTACTACTACTACTACTACTACTACTACTACTACTACTACTACTACTACTACTACTACTACTACTACTACTACCACTACCACTACCTCTACTACTACTACTACTACTACTACTACTACTACTACTACTACTACTACTACTACTACTACTACTACTACTACGACTACTACTACTATTACTACTACTACTACTACTACTACTACTACTACTACTACTACTACTACTAAAACAACTACAACTAACTACTACTACTACTACATACTACTACTACTACTACTACTACTACTACTACTACTACTACTACTACTACTACTACTACTACTACTAACTACTACTACTACTACTACTACTACTACTATACTACTACTACTAACTACTACTACTACTACTACTAATAATAATAATAATAATATTTTTAAAAAAATGATAATAATAATAATGATGATGATGATGATGATGATGATGATGATGATGATGATGATGATGATGATGATGATGATGATGATGAGCATTATAGCTCTATGCGCATTGCATTGGCAATAATATCATGACATAAAATCAAATAATCTAATGACATACATACTATATAAATGATGTTTTAATCTAGATTTTAATATGGTGATGTTTTTTGCTGCATCTCTTACAGTTTTAGAGAGATAATTCCAAGGTTCATAGGGCACACGGGCCTATCCGGACTTAATCCAAATTATTGTAGTCGTAAATGGGCAGTTAAAAAAACAAATAACCAAAAAACAAAGAAACAAACAAAAACATCAAACTTTTCTGAACTCTTGATTGTTCCTTGTTTGTGACTGTCAGTCGATTTGCTTTTACTAATTGTGCTATTAGGACCCGGCAATAGTCTATGTGATTTTAATACATTTCTAAGAATTATTTCAAATTCTTGTAAGTTGTAACACACGTCAGTATAGAAGGAACGATATTGACGGATCGGAGCTCTTTGTTTTAGACAGCCATTTTGGTAATAGGTTCTCACTATATTATATTAACCATACTATGTCCCGTCCTACATGTTGAATGTTGCTGTTGACCAGGGACCCCTTGTAAAGCGCTTTGAGCACATTTAGTGGATATTGCGCTATATAAAGTTCATTTAAAGCTCATTTTAAAAAAAATACTATAAACGTTCGAGGTTACTCATGTTTTGTGCGTTGGTACGTTATTGATGCAATGCGTTTATATATATGTATATATATATATATATATATATATATATATATATATATATATATATATATATATATATATAAAACCCAAACAAAATCACAAAAAAACTCATAACTCATAACTTCTGCCACTCAGATATAACGCACCAACACACAAAACTATGTGTAACCTAGTCTGATTGATATAATTCAGTGAAAACTAATCATAAAATGACTGGCTAAAAACAATAACAAAGAGTTCAGTGACGTCAATCTCATTCCTTATCCATATCCTGTGATGTTGTGGGTGTTTTACCTAAACGCATAGTATCAATAAGTGGAGTTAAAAGATCTTTTTTTTTTTAACATATTTTTTTTACTACATTACATCGTTTGGTGTGTACTGTGTGTGTGTGTGTGTGTGTGTGTGTGTGAACGTGTGTCTGTTTGTTTATGTGTGTATTTGTGTGTGATATTTTTTGTTTGTTTTGTACCTACACTATAGTTCCGAGAATTCCCCGTTAAAATTTTTAAGTCGACTCAATATAGAAAGTTGGCCCCGACCGTGCTGCTTGTGTCTTGAAATGATTCGTTACTTGTAAAGGATTCCTGGAAATCTCGAACATGTTATGCAGTATGTCCTGTGGCTCCTAACCCATTGAACTAAAGTTAAAGATTAACCAATACCTGACACCTCTGATATCCCACTGTAATATTGTAATCGATTTACCTTCTGAATTGTCGTGTGTGTGTGTGTGTGTGTGTGTGTGTATGTATTGTTACATGTCTGTTGCTGTATTGGAAATATTAACAAACCAACACAAAATGTTGTCCATTGCAGCAATATTAATAAATCAAGTCCATAATTTCGTTTGGTATCTCAGTCATGGAAATATCATGTACACGACGTTGTCAGGTGACCTCTCCGATGTTTAATTCATTTAAATTAATTAGTTTATTTATTTATTTATTTAGTTATTTATTTATTTATTTATATATTTATTTGTTTATTTATTTATTTATTTATTTATTTATTTATTTCTCCTTTTTTTCAATGATGAAATCCCTCATGGATGGAGGGCACCCACCCTCTAGTGTCATTTGCCACGTATTTGTTACCGGCATTATGCCATTGTTATGAATTGAGGCTCCCCCCCCCCCCAGGCTTTTCCTGGGGTCCTTTATTGTGAGAATTACATTGAGATGGATACTTCTTTTGGTGGCTGATGATATTTTTTTCCTCACAAAAAATCTCTGTTTAAAAAAATACTCACCGATCTAATTGTACAATGTTTACCACGCATTTCTTATTCCATTCGTATCAGCATAGCTTGACAGATCATCTTTAATTCTGACATTTAAATTTCTTAAATTTATAACATTAAATTTTCTTAAAATTCCCTTGTCAACTATGTCCTGCTCAATAGATTATATAATAATAATAATAATAATAATAATAATAATAATAATAATAATAATAATAATAATAATAATAATAATAAAATAATAATAATAATAATAATAATAATAATAATAAATAATAATAATAATAATAATAATAATAATAATAATAATAATAATAATAATAATATAATAATAATAATAATAATAATAATAATAATAATAATATTATATAATTATTATTATTATTATTATATTATTATTATATTATTATTATTATTATTTATTATTATTATTATTATTATTATTATTATTATTATTATTATTATTATTATTATTATTATTATATTATTATTATTATTATTATTTATTATTATTATTATTATTATTATTATTATTATTATTTATTATTATTTTTATTATATTAATCTTATTATTATTTTATTATTATTAATCTTATTATTATTATTATTATTATATTATTATTATTATTATTATTATTATTATTATTATTATTATTATTATTATTATTATTATTATTATTATTTTATTATCATTATTGTATATTATTATATATTTATTTAAACCTATATAAAAGTTATTGTACACTCATAGCAATCCATCAGGAACAACACCATATAGAAGGAATGAAACTGACGTCACTCAGCTCTTTGTTATTGTTTATAGACAGCCATTTAAAAAAACCAGTTCTTACTTAATTATATTAATCAGATAACAAAGAGCTGAGTGACATCAGTCTCATTCCTTCTATATGGTGTTGTTCCTGATGGATTGTCTATTAGTGTACAATAACTTTTATATAGGTTTGCTACTCACTCTATTATTACCTCGCCTCCTCCTTCCTCTCTCTCACCCTATTCCCCAATCCTTCTCCTGATATTTATTAGAAGATGGATGAATCACCTCCTTTCTTACTTTCTCGTCATTTTGGTTTATTAGAGTGTATCCAAAGAAAACTTGTGGCCGTGGCGTGCTGCATGCTATTTGGAAATTCGATCACGCGATATTGAACTGAGTAGACTTGGTTTGAATTCCAGTCAGGATTTGATCTAACGACGATGTGCATGACATCACGCACTCACTCTACCCGATGGAAGAATATGAATGAGATGCTGACGCTGATGGTGCCCATTATGCCGAAAACGACTATTATTGCCTACCAATATTATAAGCCCATCTATTTTTTCTTTTATCGTTCATTAGCATGTTTACTTCCAATCAGCCCTTCAAAGAAGGTCATGTCTCATCCAACTTCACAATTATTTCTACACCACCATCTCTTTACCTCAACCATTCAATTCTTTCCTTCTTCTCATATTTCTTTTTTTTTTTCTACCTGTGGTTAGTGAGGCTTGAATTATTTTACCTTGAGCAAATTTTGTAATTTATAATATGTGAGAGTCTTTCGTCCTTCTGCCACACTTACAAGCGCATGCGTTGTAGCCTACTTTATCGCAATTCAGTTACTGTCTGGTCGCCCGCCTCCCTTCTCCTCAAACACAAAATAAACTTGGAAGTTGGAAGCCAGAAAGCAGCGGCGTATTGTTATTGAGTAGTGTTTGGCGGCAAGCGAAGCTAGGGGACTGCGCCACTGGCAATTTCCATTGTGAATAGCGGGCATCCTGCCAGACAGTGTAGCATAGCTAAGAAGAAAAAATTGTCATTTCTTAGTTTTTGCGATAATCTTTAACTTCAAAAGTTTGGTTGGATAAATGGACATTGCCCATAAGATTAACAAGCATTCGTTATATTACCATACTTGTGTTCAATTTGTGACTTAGTCGGCTGTTATGTGAATTCGGTCAACATATTTCAGATAATGTGTATAACTGTCATACACCGTGACGGACAGGATCGTTTTGATTTTGGAGTTGGAGGAGGGGAATGCAAGGAGATTCAATCAAGGTATCGATTGGTATTAGCAGTGAGATTGACATTGCGTTTGTGATATTACATCACTCTCAACATCGTGTGGATATGTCGAATGTTTAACGTGTCTTTTTCATTTTCGTGTTCATTTATGATGGTGAGAGACTCGCGCTTGTTTTTGTTCACGACAGACATTTCAGTTATCGGAGACGACAGCTGCTGTTTCTCTGTGCTGTGAACGCGTGTTGAAAATAAACTTTTTAAAAAAGAAAGTATTTATTTAGCATCTGAAATGCGGTTTACACAAGTTGATATACTCGGATTAAAATATAACAGTATGATAGACAACGATACCAAAGTTTTCATAACAATAACGGATTTAGTGAATGACTTCTATTCCTATTTATCGTGATTATAGGCTTACAGCCATCTATTATTAAGAAAAGACGTGTTTAAAATACACTGTTTAAAATTTGAACTTCCCTGTATATTATCTTTTATTTTAGGTATTGCAATTATTAATAAATCTTTGACACAAGCACTATGCAGAGGATGCTTCCTTCCTATATACTTTTGATGTGGCTTATAAATATTTCTTCAAATCCGTGCTAATAAGAACTTGTCCACCTACGTCTGTAATTTCTCATTCAATATTATAGTAATTCAGACCTACTGAATCATGGATACTAATTTCGATATAACTTCATGTTTTTAAGCTTTGCTGTGACTACCTTGCTATTTAAGAATATGTTTCAAGGAAACTTTTTCACCCCTACCCTCGCCCCTCCAATTTTTTTTATTGTGATCATAATATACTTCTGCACAGCAAACTTTGAATCTGAGATATAAAAATAGCTGAAAGGTTTTTGTGAGATAAATAATGTCAATGCCTCACCGCACCCACCGTCAACATTGCTACTTGTGTGACCTACCGCGCACACCGTGGGCCATGCTTCACGACTTCTCAGAACCTGTGTGTAGGGGTTGCGTCAATTACGAGGGCCCAGATCGTATTGAAATGATCATCGAGGCAGCCAGACAGATGAAACGTGTTCATGCGTTCCAGGAATCATCCAGGTCAGTGTCAAATGGTCTCAAATCGTCACCCCACGGTGTTCCACCAAACGCTCCCCCTCCCCGCATCCCTCATCCCCCCAACGTCAGCACAGGTCCATCTGAGTGCCCACCTCACTCATCCATGCCAATTGATATCGTCAGACCACCGGGCCCACCCCTCCCCATCAACGGACCTAGTCATCCCGCCGCCCCTCATAGTCATCACCATCCACCTCCACCAGAGCGACTGCTGGAAGTCCGGAGAAATATCATGGACTTCAATGCGATGGTTCGCCTACCCAACGGCCTTCCTGTTGGTCACCTTCATGGCCCGGTTAGATCTTCAGAAGAACATTTTCATGAACTTCATGGTAGAGGCAGCCCTCCACGTCTCGCTCTACACCTTATTCCTCCAATGAGCCGACACAGTGCTCCTCCCCAACCCCCTCTTATGGTCACCAAACGAAGGGATGACGACGAGGCGACCACTCATTCGGGAGAGGAGATAGCCAAATACGCATCCGTGGAAGAAGCGGTGCAGAAAAACAGTTTGGTAAGAGACACACTGAATACTTTAGCTGCGTGTGTACCTTTTCAGATCAGGTTGAAAAAAGATCACTTGTTAATTGGACGGATGTTTGCATTTGACGTGAGTTTTAGATCGTCACATGATTTGGAATTGAAATATTTTGTTGAGTATCCAATAGGCTCAGGCACTGTTCATAATTCTATATCCAGTCTAGTGAAGATCATGTGCCACGATTTTGTGAAAGACATTGGTAAGGGCACGTCATCGGGTCTCGTGTACTTGGAATATGAGATGAAACATAATAGTGGCCAGTGGAATAATGCCCTCGATTTGTTTTCTGACACGGTGAGACATTTTAAAGAACCTTTAAAAAGAGAATTGTTACCTACTCCATTTGTCGACAGCTGTCTTCCCCCGCTACCAGGTCACCTCGGTCGCATTGTCCCACTGACAAAACCAGATACACACATTAGGTCATACTTTGAGACGGCAAGCAGTAGCGGAGGGCTAAGCAGAAAGCGGAAAGGGTCGCCAGTGGCTTGTACAGAGGAAGACGACCAAGGGTCATCTAGTAAAATAGGAGAAGAGCATTTGAAGCGTCAACAGTGGATGCAAAGTCAAGCTGAAGTTCTAAAATTATCTTTACCTTCTGGCGCGGTGTACGGACCTGGTCTGCCGAGCTCGACGTCCATGTCTCCCTTAGGCAATAATCCACACACTCCCTCTCCACCAGACGCCGCTGGTCCTCAAAATAGTGGCCCTTCCCCAATGGCGGCTCTCATAAACGTCACCGACAATCTCGTATCCCCTACCGGCCAGGCAGAATTACAACGCCCTGTCCATATGCCCCACCATTCATCCAGCAGCCGGCGACTACTATTGCCTTACGCATCAAGACCGGTTTCCGATGCCGGTGTAGGTAGTACAATGCCAGAATCCACCAGCGGCTCTCAGTGTTCTAGCAACGAACTCTTAAAATGCACGCTCTGCCAAGAGCGATTGGAAGATACCCACTTCGTACAGTGTCCTTCCGTACCCGAACATAAATTTTGCTTCCCTTGCTCCAAGGAGAGCATTAAACGTCAAGGGGCCGGCTCTGAGGTATATTGTCCTAGCGGGAACAAATGCCCCCTTGCAGGCTCTAACGTGCCATGGGCTTTTATGCAGGCGGAAATAAGTACTATTCTAGGAGGAGATCACTATCGACGAAGTTCTGGTGGCGGTGGTGCAAATGATGCCGGCAATAGCGGCAATGTCTCCGACAACAACGGTAGCAACAACAATAACAATAATAGTAACACTAACAATAATAATAACACTACCAACAACAATAGTGTTACATGTCCTGGTATTAGTCCGGGTCCTGGAGCCAAAGACATTAAAAAGGAAAGAGATTAATCACCGTATTTATAAGTTAACCTTTAGTTTTAATGATATCATATAGGGTTTAATGTGGTAACTCATCCTTTGAACACCAGAATCACAAGCAAATCTTCGGTTCGATATATATTACACCACCATTTTTTACTGGCTTTCCTTTCCCCATACGATGATTGTAATTACATCTATTGCTATATCTGGCAGAGGTATATACCTCCTCCGTGTTTTAAGTGAAAGAGCTATACAGGTTCAGACCCCACTATACCTCTGTTTTGTCGACTACAAAAAAGCTTTTGATAGAGTACGCCACGAAGAAATACTAAAACAACTGCACTCCATTGGCGCTGATGAGAAAGACCTCAGACTCATGCAAACATTATACTCCACCCAGCAGGCATCTATCAAAATCGGAAACTCTACAGGAAATTCCATTCCTATTAAGAAAGGAGTCCGTCAAGGGTGTGTTGCCTCACCAGATCTGTTTAATCTATACCAAGAAACAATCATGAGGGGCATAAATAATATGGAGGGAATAAAAGTGGGAGGTCACAACATAAATAATATAAGATACGCAGACGATACGGTACTCATTGCAACATCAGAAATCCAACTTCAAAAGATTGTTGACAAAGTGGTAGTAGATAGTGAAGCCAAGGGAATGGAAGTGAATATCACCAAAACGGAATGCATGGTAATACAGAAAAACCCCGAAAACAACAACACCTGCAATATAACGATTCACGGCGAGCAACTTACCAACGTAGAAAGTTTTAAATACCTAGGTTCAATAGTGACAACAGATGGAAGATGTAACCGAGACATACGAGCAAGAATAGCTCAAGCCAAACAGGCCTTCATGGACCTGGGAAACATTTTGAAAAACAAACAGATGTCGTTCGGGATTAGATTCCGAGTCTTGAAGTGCTACGTGTGGCCAATCTTGTTATACGGATGCGAAAGCTGGACTACAAATGCAGAAACACAAAAGAACATTGAAGCTTTTGAAATGTGGTGCTTGAGAAGGATGCAGAGAATATCGTATACTGCACACAAAACGAACGAAGAAGTGCTAAAACAAACATACCAACAAAGGAAACTAATGCCCTTAATAGTGGATCGACAACTATCCTTTTTCGGACACATAGTAAGGAAAGATAAGAATGAATACCTGGCAAGTTGTGGAAAAATACCTGGTAAACGCGCCCGGGGGAGACAAAGAAAAACACTCATAGACCAACTGAAGGGCTTCACCAGCCTAACAATCCAAGAGCTGTTTGAAAAGGCAAGAGACAGGGAGGAATGGAGAGAGATAATTCATGCAGTATCCGAAGCCTGGACCAGGCATGGAACCTAGAAGAAGAAGATATCTGGCAGAGGAAATACGATAGAAAATAGCCCGATCGAAAGAGAAGCAAGTAATTTTTATCAACGCTTCCACACTACAGATTCACGGATTAATTCTAGAGTACTGTTGTTGCTTTTCACTTCTTGTATTTTTGTTTTCAAAATTTTAGACATATACATTCACACCAATTGATTACATTTATTTATTGTTTTAGATTATTTGACCAATCTTAAATACTGTAGCGGGCATCTCACAATAGTTGATCTACTTAAGAATCTCGCCGAATCCACTCAGTCCTTCTAAATATTTTTTTCTTCTTACCATAACGTGAAGTAACACTGTCTAGAATAAGATATCAGTTGCCGCTAAGAAACATATATTTATGTTTCGGATATCCCCTTTATCAACAAGACGAGCGATGATATTGAGATGATGGAAATTTCCTCCATCCTAATTTCATATGAGTACCTATGGGTTATTTCTTTCAGCGTCTACTTTTTATATTGGAGAAATGCGAAACATCCGTATCACGTGTCTTCACAAAATTGGAGCATCAAGTCAAATTCATCATTGTTTGTTTTTTTTCTCTGTTTTGAACAATTCATTGAAAAATTATTTGTTTTTCACTTCTGATTTTTTTTCGAATCAAGTAACATTGCATATAAGTCATTTACGGGTATTGTTATGAAAAGCAAACAAGATCAAGTGGTTGGGCTGCCTGTGTGTCTTCTAAGATGAGATGCAATAAAACACTTAACTGACTTATTGGGATGCGATTTTTATGTTATTAGGGCAATTTTTTTTTAAACGAATGAAAACCATATTATTTGATTCAAAAGCCTGTAAACTGTAAACTGTAAGTTCCCGTCGATGATAACCGTTTTCAATCCAATTATCTTGCAGTGAACTATGAATACACCTCGAAATGGTTTTAAATGACGATAGATTCCTATAGATTTTGAACAGAAAATTTCCACTTTAATGACATGCTTAAATTCTATGTCACATCCAGAAATCTGAGACCAAAGTCTGTTAATCACATACTTGTGAAGCCAAAAATGTCTCGCAAATTGGCGAGCATGCGTTTGAATATTAGGCACCCCTTATCTGGAACTCCCTCCCAAGATATATCAGAGACAGTAATGATGTAGATTTCTTTTAAAAATATCTTAAAAGGTTTCTTTTTAATATGTAGCACTGTTGAATTATATTGCTTTTTTTCATATTGCATGTTTAAGTGGTTTGAGTGAAAGTAGCCACGTTACTTTTAAGCGCTTTGAGCTTGTTGATATGCGGGGAAGGCATAAAAACCATACATTACTATTATTATTATTATTATTATTATTATTATTATTATTATTATTATTATTATTATTATTATTATTATTATTATTATTATTATTACTTTGATTGAGAAAAAGTTGTGACCCAAGTCATAAAATAAAAATGATAGGTCTAAACTTGAGATTTCTTTTAAGAGTGCTCAAGCGCTGACGAGATTTGAATCTATGTTGTAATGTCTTAATGCCCTGTAATATTCCTAAGTCATTGTAATGCCAAAGCACATAATATACGACCTCAAAGTGTCGCAGTGCCGTTCGACTCCTAAGAGAGTTCACGAAAACACTAGCCTCACACAGTGCTGTTATTCACGATCTATACGGTATCTTGTCAATTTTCATAAATGAATTAACACAATGATTTCACTTTATTTTTAAATTTGAGATCACTATAATGGGATTGAGAAAGTCTGAATGTTATTATCAGCTTAGACAAAATACCAAATTTGAGCATCAAGCTAACTCTTTTGTAGTTTCTTAGTTTCATCTTTTCTAATTTTTTGTTTTGTTTTGTTTTGTTTTGTTTCTCTATGATGTATTTTCAAAACGGATCATTCTGCTCATACTCATAGCGTTTTTGATATGTTTAAAAAAAATGTATCCGAAGAAGCCCTAAGCTATTGCTACCAATTCCTATTTTGTCGTTCACTGACAGAGAGCTTTTATTTAACGTTAGCCAGAATTATTAACTTCAAACATTGATGAATTCATGACTCAACTCGTCAAGTCCGAAAAACTTTAATTCCAACGAAGTTTCAGGTTTAAGAATAAAAACTTTTCAGATTCAATATTTTTTTTAGAACTTGAGGTTCATTTTAATTAATCGAGATTTTAAGTAAACCATTTCTGGCCAAATTTAAATATAAGATTTTCGTCATTAGGAGAATAATATATCCTACTATAATTGCTGGGAAGGTTGAACTTTTCTATGTATATTTAGTTGTTTTCCACGAAATGTATCTCCTCCCAAGTGGCATAAAACATCATCACTTGCTCAATCATTGCTTTGTGTCATATGTCTAGTAAATACTATGTTTTTTGTGTGCATTTCTTCATCGAAAAATCACCACAACTACTAACACCATCATCATCATCAACCTCATCATCGTCATCATAATAGTCAACGCCACTACGACCCTCACCACCACCATCATCATCATCATCATCATCATCTCATCATCATCATCATCATCATCATCCATAGTCATCTTCACTACCATACTATGTTTCCAAAGCTGTGAGTGATTATAATGTTTTTATGATGATATTTCAGTTGTGAAAATCGAACTGTTGCACTGACTTATTGCATTATTTTATTACGAAGTCAAAGAGTAGCTGATAGAGTTTGTTTTATTTTGAGAAAGTAGAAATAGCCACTATATAAAATGACAATACTTAGACAAATAATTGTTCTTCCATTACGTTCAGTTTTTCTTCTCTCTTTCTCTGATGTGTCAAAGGTTTGATGCCAAATTGCCCTTCGAAAAATTGCTGCTTGTGCTTGCGTGGGTGTGTTTTTGTGTGTGTATGTGTACGCCCGTGTGCGTTTGTGTGTGAACGTACTGGTGCGTGTGTTGTATGACTTTGGAGTGTGCGCTCGCGTGTGTGTAAAATGTGTGTGTGTGTGTGTGTGTGTGTGTGTGTGTGTGCTTTAAACTCTGCGTGCTACATAAAAAATAATAAGTCTACTATTTTTAGAGATAAGAAAAGAACACGAATGTCGTATGTTCATCGATCTAATCTGTCAAGTCATGCATAGAATAATGTCTAAACGCAATCACTAGTGGATTTCTTCCTTTTTATGTTTTATCCCCCCCCCCCCCCCCTTCTTTTCTTCCGAATGCCAAAGACTACACAAAGAAAATGTTTGAATCACGTAGTACTTTCCTTGAAACACCTATTCAAATACACGTGTTTGGTTGCCAAATTAAACACTTCAATTTTACCCTTTAAGATTTAGAAACCTACATAGTGTACTGTATTCATGCCCTCAAGAGAGAAAATTCAGTTATAATAAGATTGTCTGGATAGGGGCGAGATGAAAACGCCCACTTAATGAAATGTAGGCCTTTTTACTGTTTTCTTAACTGATATGCATCGTCATGTAATATTTGACTTTTCTTGTTTGTATGTCTGTATTATAGAGCTTTTTCGCCTCAATTTCAGCTCACAATATTTTTCAGAACATTTTGTGAGCAAATCACATCCAAATTAACTAAATAAATTTGTTTACATAGACATATGTTCTGTCTGACAGATGTAAATATAAATTGAGATTATAAACTCTTCTATAATCTCTCTTATAATCTCTTATAATATTCTAAATAAAGCTCACTTCTAATTTTATGTCAATTCCGACAGACTCCAAAATATCTGTCAAAATAGGGCACCAGATACTGTTTGTTGTGCACCACACCGTGAATCGGTCAGATATCACTTTTTATTAGACCCTTATTGTAATAGATACAGAGGAATGATTTGTTATAGTAGATGTTACAAACAAGAGTTTTTAGCAGTTGGTTTCACTTAAACTATTGTCTTAATTGCCACATTCTTGTTATGATGTCATACAAATGCCCATAATATTACAGACAGATTATGGGTCAACAACACTTAAAATAATTTGCTATTTTCTGCTAAAACACCGTAAGTTTCCAGTATTTAAAGAATACTTTTTGCAATTCAAATTCTTAATGTTTCAACAATGAAAGACACATTAAAGGTCTTTGATATCATGGACCTTATATCATCTGAATATTAAAATTTTGAACCTTTTAATTTGCTATTATGTGCTATTTTAACTATTTTCATGATCCCTCAACAGTTCTAAGTCTCAATTTCATATACAATTTATTATCATTATTTTTTGCAATGCTTTATTACTGATTCTCTTGATTTAATTTATTTATTGCAATGAATTTGTTATGTTTACTTACATTGTCAAATGAAGTTGAAATGTCCATAATGTTGGAATTAATTTATGTTCAAAATATTATAAAATTCACCGAACTGTAAAGGGGCCTGTGTCAATACTGTCATGCAATGATTAAACACATTGATTCACACTTTTTTAAAACCAGAAAACTTATTTTACATCATGCCCGATAAAGATAAACTCCACTTGTCAACAAGTCTTAGACACACGAATTCAGTCTTAGGTTTAGACTTTTTGACAATTAGGGAGTTGTCTTAATTCATTGATGTTTTAATTCAAATTTTTGAGACCCAAAGAAATAAAGGGGTCATGTCATTAAAGATAAAAATAGATAATTTCCTGTCGCGAGTGAAGCGGGGACAAAGTTGTTCATAAAAAATATGATGAAAATATTTATCTATAAACTGTAGATGCAAAATATATAAAATATTATTTTGAATTTGGTTTTCTTCAAGTTTTAAATTATTTCTCCATTCTTGCTATTCTGTCGACCATAATATACGACCACAGCGACACGAACATATTTACAGATCTGATATCCGGACACAATTATGAGTTCGTTTTAACATTGTTGTCATTGAAAATAGTTTGCTGTGGTTTGAGAGGATTTCCAATACAACAATGTGACCATAGCAATTTGGGATATCAGACCAGCAAATAAGTACAGGTCAGGTCGAATCAGACACGAGCCAGGCTCTGCTTTTGGTGTCAGGCTCTAAGTCAATGGAGTTATTTTCATATTCGAAATCTAGTTTAAAAATAAAGAAAACAAATTATTTTGTTATTTTTGCCATACATTTTTTAAAGCAATTAATAATCTTTGTCTTTTCGTCACATGCGACATAAAACATAATTTGACACAGCCTCAAATATGTAAATTATGCTGAGAATTGTTTTAATTCTAAAGGATATTTGCGATTATTCTCTGTTTGATAGACGAATACTATTATATTACTCGTATAATATTAATTCCTCTATAAGTTTTTATTTATGACTCTAATTTTTTATAATACTTTGATGTCTTTTTGATTGTTAAGACTTTGCTGTGATAGTTGAGAATGAGATGTTTGAGTTTGATGGCTGTTAATATTTTACCAAGGTTAAGGCGGTGTTGGTAATTTATTATTATGATTCGATGAATGATTTTAAATGGTGATTTTATGGCGCAAACAAGGAATATTATAAAACTAATTCTTGGTCTACATTGATTTTTTGAAAATTTGAAGAAGAAAAAAATTATCTTCTTGTGTGAAATCCAGTCCCCACCCTACTTATTTGCAGGTCTGATAACCCAACTTGTTATGGTCTCATTGTTGTAATGGAAATACTCTCAGACCAACGCAAAATATTGCCCATTTCAACATTTTTAAAATAGGCCCATAATTGCTTTCAAATTTCAAACCTGAAAATATGTTCATGTCCTCCTCACTCCAACTCCTTGTGATGTGTGTTAATGTCATCGATATTAGCGGTCTAAAAGGTAAATAAAAACAACCTAATAATTTTTGCACCAGATTGACTTTTTCTACCAAAAAATAATTATATATTAGTTGTGCAGAATAATACGCATCATCGTTTTTTTTTTTCGGGATGGGAGACTACTGTTTGCTAAAGGAGGAAAAAATGAAAAGAGAAAGTTGAAAATCACTGGCCAGGCCGAAAAGAATACTTACCTCTCACACCCGCCACCCCAATTTTTCTCTTGCTAGTTAATTTTTCACTCACTGGTTTGCTGCACCATCAGCTGTAGACTAGATGTGGCACAGTGTTTTTGTTTCTTTCG
>NC_088360.1:84937212-84942212 GCF_034508935.2 Berghia stephanieae | reverse complement strand
AGATATAATAATACCGCCTTCAGGCATCACGTCTCATCCTATATAAGAATCAATGTTGCTCTTGGCTTAGAATCCTTTGTAAAATACAAAGCATGAAGTGATTATTGTTTTTTAAAAAAAAACAAACAATAATGGTGATGATGATGATGATGATGATGATGATGATGATGATGATGATATTATTATTATTATTATTATTATTATTATTATTATTATTATTATTATTATTATTATTATTACTCCAGTTTCGTCAATGTCCTGTACATGATCGGAAAAAGAACTGAAAAAAAATCAACATAACACACACGCTCGCGCCACACACACACACACACACACCCACACACCCACACACACTAACACACACACACACACACACACAACCGCGCGCGCGCACAATGTCAGGCAACACAGCCAACCAATGTCAAACACTAAATCATCACATCCATAGATACTCCTCTTTTCTTGTTTGAAATAAAATACAGGTATCATATTGTAGGCGGCAATGTTGTTTATTCGTTTGTTGTTGCTTTTTTTCCCCTTTAAATTTTTGGAAAACAGTTGGGCAAATTAAATGTTTGAACGGATGAAGTAACGTAAGCGTCACACTCCTATTTCCTGGAACTATGAATTAAAAAGAAATTGTACAAGTGAGACGAATTTCTCATTTTTTCCAAGAAACAAACTTGAGTCGGTGTCTACAATATTTGTCACAGTAAAACCTCATGATATCGCGAGTTTAGAGACAAGGGCATATAAATAGTTGATGGTGTGGTGAGTTGGTGATACCTAATCAGAACGTAGCCGTCGTCAATTTACAGCCTGACACTGGCCAGAAAATTACGCAACAATACAAGGCGACGATCTCCAAATAATAAATTATTATCCCAGTGGTTGAACTATTAACCATTAACTGCCGTGATCTGGAAAAACACGTATTTTAAAATCTGGCCAGAATACTCGTCCTTCAAATATCTATCGATTTAAATGACCCACATCTTGGCAAAAGATATCAAACCCGGGACCTTTTGATGTTCGTGGATTTGAAACAGGTTTCGGACACCAGAATAATAATATTATCAACAGTAGAAGACATAAACTTCTAATTCAGGCTAAGATCTTTTTCTATAAGAAATTGTTTTATCAATCCGTTCCATATTAAATTCGCGTCAAAACTCACGTACCTCAGATACTCTTGAAAGGGAAAGACTATATCCAACACTTTCTAGTGACAATTTTGAGATATACTGTACAATGGCAAAACGCCTTTTCACATTTTAGTCGTAAAATGAATTCATATTGAACGTATGCATCTCCCCGCCAGTTGGATCATGCCAACACACAAAAATTTGGAAAACCTTAAACATTTATCGTCTGATTAATATGAATGATTATAGATCATAAGCTGTTTGACAATGACGCAAGCGACTGCAGTAATTATCATAAATAAACACTAAACAAATGCAAATTGCCGATGAGTAAAAACTCATTCAGGCTCATTACATGCACACGCTTCCCTTTTTGTAAGTGGGCTTTTTATGGATAGATTTGTGTTCTCAACGCTGCTGAACACACGATATCGGAATGTATATTTATTATATTCGTTGTTTGCCTTGCTTTATTATTGATTTTACTTATTTGATTTGTTGAAAAAATATATTCTTGTATGAGTTACATTGGCAATTGCCTAAAATAAACTTTTTTAGAACTTTGAACTTTATAATGTGTGTGTGTGTGTGTGTGTGTGTGTGTGTGTTTGTGTGTGTGTATCATATGATATAATCTGTTTCACGCAGGCATTCTGAGACACGTTTCGGGCGGTTTTGGCTCTCATCATTTAATTTGCGTGTGGGAAGCCACTTGTTTCGAAACGTATTGGATTGCGTATCACACAGGTACATTAAAAATTAACGGAGCGAAACGGTTTCCTTCATTTTCAATCGAGTTTTACTTGTCATTTCTGTCACCACCTCCCCCTTCCCCTCTTTCTTTTTTTCTTTCCTTGCGATGAAGTGAAGTAGAGAGAGAATAATTACAAAGGCAACGGAGCACAAAAACACAGACTTTGTATGGCTTACAATGACAAGACTTTTTATTTATTCATTTTGGCCAGAAATCTATTTCCTCAAAAATCGATAGATTTTGACGGCCACCACCTCTGATCTGCAACTTGTGAAAAAGTCTCAAACGAACCATTAGTTTTGAGACACTTTTTTTCTCCCGATAATCTGTGGGTTATTTTAATCTTAACCTATCGATGTGTGAAAAACTTCTATGGCAAAAATTGATTTTTTTTTAAAATGGCGTTTTGTTGATGAATAGTCAGGTGTGTGTGTGTGTGCTGACATCTTGGTACTATCACCTGTTATTGAAATGGGACGAGCATTTGCAGCGGTTAAATTCAAACAAGGCAAATCCGCAACAGGGCCATTAATAACTGAGCAGGTGGTGGTTGACTGACTGGCCTTCATGTTGAGTCTCTCTAGTCTCTGCTTATTATGACAGTGATATTATGGGCATTAATATCCTGTGACATTATTGACATCATCTCTATGCATTTTGATTTTTAAATACATAATATACTACGAAACCGTTTGATACTTGGATTTTAAGACGTCAATGCTCTGGGGGTAGTATCTATTGGTAATAATTTTGTATTTTATCGTAATTTCCATTGTTTAAAAACATGTTTTCTTTGTGGTTTTTTGTTGTTGGTTTTTTTTTTTTTTATTAATTTATTTATATATTTCATTATTTATCTCCCAAATACCACTTCAAAGGTACATCTTCGTTTTAATGTCCTCTCCGAAAAACTATTATTAATGCTCACTACCTCTTGGATAATCTTTAGGAAATGTTTTTGTTTATTCTATTCTTTTGTCTTTGAATTGTATTCGAGTGGAAGTTTGTTTGACTTGTTTTGTTCTAGCCGGTAAACTTTTGCTCGAAATATCGATGACTTTAAGATGATCCCAACTTGCCACTTTTTCTTAAACCTAAGAATCCTTAAAATTGCGTGTACGGCGTTCTTAAGATACGGTCAAAGAAGCTAACATGAATCGCATAATATGGTTTTACTTTTGCTGAGTTAATATATTTATGTTTTATCGAGTAGATCCCTCGTCCATTTAGAGAGTTATTTCCTCGTTTATATTTGGAACATCCAATTCATCGAAATATTTTTGATCAACCTTCGAATTTACCCCGGTCCTAAAGAAATTACGTTTTACATAAGTTGGGGGGGGGGGGGGGGGGGGGGGGGTATCCCAAACATAAGATTATTTTAGTAAGTGCTAAAACTTGAGAGCGAAACTAATATACGGATCTCTTAATCCATATCATATTTTATTTTAGACAGTCTTAACTTAATAAGGGTAAGAGAGTTGAAGGCCTCAAAAGGTAGGCGTGAAGTGAATTTAATCGAATGTGTTTTGGGGGAAGTGAAACATACGGCGTGTTGTTTTGATCAAAGCCGGCTGACTATGATACGAATACCTCCGAACTCGAGCCATTTGCATACAATCTAAAATGAAACGTGCCTTCGCAAAGTGTTACCGAGGCTTAGAAAAGCATACGAAACACTTAACGCTATTTATTTTTGTCATCGACTGCGGTTAGATATAAACGCTCTTTTCAAGATGTCTGAAAACTGTCATGTACGTAAACCCTGTATAGTGAACGATCCTTGTCCTGAAATTCAACGTTGTACTGATCTTATCCTTTGATCTCTTGGTCGTAACCGGTTGTATATTTGATAATGATAACGACGTGGTTCTTGTTCATACCTTTTATTTGAAGTATACCATGACCATCATTGGGACCTTCAATGCATCAGCCAATGAAAGAATATATTTAAAAAAAACAACTTTCCCTCCATCAAAATTTAGACTATGTTTACTTCTTTGTCTTCATCCTCCTTCTATAACATATAATATCTCAAGATATTAAATGGCTCCAATGGAAAACATCTGAACGGTATCCAAAACTTGTCAAGATTGTGGCGCACCCAGTTCTCATAACCCTGTAATTATTGTGTGCCGAGAAATTGCAAGAGCATCGGTCTGGGATGCGCTGTCAAGTGTCAAGTAGGTGAATTGGAAGATACACGAGAGATTTATTGATTTTAGTTTAACTCTTGCCACGCAGCTTTCAATTTCACTCTAAAAAATATTTTTAAAAAAATTGAGCTTTTATATAGCGCAATATCCACTAAACGTGCTCAAAGCGCTTTACAAACGGTCTCTGACCAACAGCAACCCGTAACATAAAGAACGAGACATGATGCCTGTTCGGCGATAATACCATTTTTTTTCCG
Source organism: Berghia stephanieae (assembly GCF_034508935.2). Lineage (NCBI taxonomy): Eukaryota > Metazoa > Mollusca > Gastropoda > Nudibranchia > Aeolidiidae > Berghia > Berghia stephanieae. The sequence continues at coordinate 84,937,900 of NC_088360.1, read as the reverse complement.
ACAGAGACAACGCTGTTAACGGCCAGGTACTCATTTTGCACCTGAGTAATGAGATGAGAGAATGTGAGTAAAGAGTCTTTCCAAGGACTCAACTATGCGCTGAGCGAGGCTCGAACCCAGGTCCTTCCGATCCGAATGCGAGTGTCATACCACAAGACCACCGCACTCTAAACTTACATCTGCTGGTATCTTGTGAATTTTCACCAAGGGGCGGTACCAGCAATCCAACTCGGGTTTAACAGATTCGGTGAAGTCCGAGTGACGTCGCTGTTACTGCCTTCTCGGTGAAAACGAAAAATATGACATGCAAGAGTGGAATTGAATCACATCTCTGTATAGAAGGAACGGAATTGACGTCACTCAGCGCTCTGTTATTGTTTTTAGTCAATCATTTTTTATGAGTAGTTCTCACTATATATTCTACCAATAAGACTGTAGATACTGTGCGATTGGCTAAGAAATTCACAACATTGCCAAGCGGGAATAGAACGGACCAACAGACAAAGCTGTGTGACCTTAAACGTTTATAGATAGAAGGAAGATGACGTCACTCAAGCTTTGTTATTGTATTTTGCCATCCGCTTTTGTGAGTGATTCTCACTAAACTGTATTAACCAGACTATAAACGTTTAAGATTGCACACAGTTGTGTGTGTTGGTCCGTTATACTTCCGGATGGCAATGTTATG
>NC_088360.1:84919712-84929712 GCF_034508935.2 Berghia stephanieae | reverse complement strand
GACGGGCAAGTACGGAATCTGCCCACCCTTCCTTTAAACGTCTTTATTTCCTCTATAACTTAGTTAGAATTCAACTCTCTCCTTTCTCAGAAGAGTATTTCTCGTATACTAATTCAATTGTTGAGTAAACCAAAATGGTGGTTGTATTTTATATATTTATTTAGTCGTGACTTCTGAATAAAAGTGTTTTGATTTATTAGAGGGAATGCAATAGAAAATACATTGTTTTGCAAAAATATTTAGTCTGGCAATAAAAATACAGCGGTAATTATTTTAAGAATTAAAAAAAAAGGAACAAATTAATTTGTTTAAAAAAAAAACAAAAAAAAAAAAAAAAAAACCAAAAAAAAAACCAAACAAATAAGACAACAATTTAAATAAATGAATTTTGAGAAGCACTAAAGAAAACGAGAAAAAAAAAAGAAATAATTTAAATGGATAAACAAATATATTAAAACAACACAAGTTAATACTAACTTGATATATAATATTAGTAAATTGATAAATTTAATTCAATACTGGAACCTTCCCAATGTTATTACATCAATGGTACCAGCACAAGTAAGGCAATAAAGAAGAAAAAGTTCGTTTGCCAAAATCTCTATTTAGTGCTCACTGGTTTATAAGGTGGGCTCATTTGAATTAGCCCGACCTAGAACTAGAGAGGCCAGACAGCAAAATCACCGTCAGGCGACGTGACGATGAGATGACGATGTGGGCGGAGTGGAGTCTTTGGGAAAGGGGGGGGGGGGGGGGGGGGGTGATAAAAAAGAACGAACAGGAGCGTATCCTGGTTAATGCATTACGGGGTGCATGGTGATTCGCAATCTATCAAATATACATACAAATTGATTTCAGTACGAAGTATCAAGTTTAAGTACTAACTTTTAAAATTATCTAATTTAAACTAGATTATTTCGGACATGGTAATACAGCTTATAACTTGAAAAAACAGGCTGGTATTTGCCCACCCTGCCCATTATTACCAGCCGTCCCTGTATATATATATATATATATATATATATATATATATATATATATATATATATATATATATATATATATATATAATATATATATGTATATATATATATGTTTGTCGGGAATATGTCCAACGGTTAATTATTGCTGTTGGCCAGGGACACCTTGTAAAGCGCTTTGAGCACGTTTAGTGGATATTGCGCTATATAAAATGCTAGTGGTCTTTCAGAGGTATCCATTAGTAAAGTCTTGCCATTGGAATTTGACCCCACCTCAATGGGCACGATCTTTATTAATTTTCCATGTGCTCGAGATTATTGGTCATATTGCAAAATGTGCTCAAAGTGACCTACATAGTGAACAGTGTTCACAGATTTGAACTATCTTACATTACGATTGGTCATTTGATTCAGCTTGACACCTGGGTATCTTTATAACATTTGTAAACAAAGCAGCGTGTTTACATTTGTTAAGAAATATCCAATCGTTGGACAGCAACAAAGAATGTGATTGATAACCTGGCTAAGAAGCTCATAACATTGCCATCCGGAAGTATAACGGACCAACACACAAAACAGTGTGCAACCATGGAAGTTTATAGGCAGGTTAATACAGTTTAGTGAGAACTACTCATAAACGCGGATGGCAAAAAACAATAACAAAGACCTGAGTGACGTCAACTTCGAACTATCTATAGATAGTATGCGCTTGGCTAAGAAGCTCATAACACTGCCATCCGGAAGTATAACGGACCAACGCACAAAACTGTGTGTACCATGAACGTTTATAGTCAGGTAAATACAGTTCAGTGAGCATTACTCATAAACGCGGATGGCAAAAAACAATAACAAAGACCAGAGTGACGTCGCTTCGAACTATCTATAGATAGAATGCGCTTGGCCAAGGAGTTCACAACATTGCCATCCGGAAGTATAACGGACCAACACACAAACTCTGTGTAACCATGAACTTTTATAGTCTGGTTAATACAGTTTAGTGAGAACAACTCATAAACGCGGATGGCAAAAAACAATAACAAAGACCAGAGTGACGTCGCTTCGAACTATCTATAGATCGCTCCCATAGAAGCTATGCCTTTATGTAAAATACTTACAACATCATCCAGTTACATAAAACGTACCATCAAACACAATACCATCTTCTTCTGTCATGTCGATAATGATTCTAATTCTAATAATTTCATTTTCAAAATTACCATCATCAAAACGTGCGTAAAAATTATTTAATTCATTTGCGTCAACGCACTCAATGAGTTGGATTTACTTTTATTGTTGTTATGGTTGACGAACGTCTTCATTCCCCTCCATGTATCCTTAATATTCCCAAGTCTTAAATCATCCTCTAATTATGACTTATAACTAACTAGCCTTGCATTTCTTTCTTTCTTTATTTTCTGATGTTTCATTTTCAAGCCTTTCTTATCTCTCTTTGTGTATAAATATCTCTTTCCATTCAAAAATAAGTTCATCCTTTTTGTGACCCAGTATTTCTTTCTTTTCAAATACCTTCTGCACACAAAACTCAGTATATTCTGATACACAGTCATTCAACCCATTCATGTCACAGTACGTATCAACAAACACACCCCAATCAGTACATTCAAAACACCCCTTTAATTCCAAGTAGGCCTTGCTATTAAACACGGCAATAGTCTTTTTTTCTCAGGTAAAAACTGTTTGTATACAGGCCTATAAAATGGCAGCAACAATAACGTATCATGGTACGAGTTGATTTGAAAAAAAATAGGGGAAAACAAACCGCAATTCCGCACGCACGACTCGTTTGATGATGTGGTCTAGGCATTCCACGAAGGAATATATCTAGATTATCCATCAAAGAAACGTCTGATGTCAGCAGGAATAATCCTTGTCCAAAATGAGCAAATTGGGGGTTAATAATCTTGCCCTAGGAAAAACACCCGAAAGAACCAAAAGCTGAACTTGAACCCGGGTCATAGTGCAATGGCAATGCCAGAACTAATCACTCCGGCAACCCCCCTCCCTCAAATTGACAAATAAAGGCAGACCTTTTCCTCCAGCTGTTTACATATGCTAAGATAATTTAAATCAACGGAAAAGGGAAACTTAAATGCAAAGTAATAAGGCAGAGAAGTCGTGAAGTCGCGCCTTCTCTTCCGGTTCCAAACTCATTGGAAGTGTGTATGTTGCCAGTCCCTCGGATGACTAATAATGAAAAGGTTACACATTGAATCATAAGCTGGCATTACTATTTTAGTAGCCGTGTGTATATGCAGATTCTCAAGGCTACGGGATGTAAAGAGCGAGGATGGATGATCTCCCGTTTATACGAGCTTTAGACTAGAAAATAAGATGTCAAATTAAAACCACAAGGTATGTATCCAGTACTCCGGAAGAGTGGGTTTACACATCAAATGAGATTGGAAACAGTTCTTTTTTTTGGTGACATCCCACTTTTCCCCCCTATTCATTATGGAAACTACTCATAACTGATGTATGGTAAATGTCAAATTGTTTTTTGAAATATTTTAGATATAATTTTTTGAAATCCTATTTTATGACCAGAGAGAGTCTTTAAATCTTGTTTGTAGCTAATTACGACTCTGCGACTAAATTTCATTAAAATGAAAAATAAAATTTCAATTCCTAATTCCTGCTTAATTTAAATCATTAAGGCCAATACAAATATTCCTCATGATTGTAATGGAAATGTTAATTTGAGCCTGAAAAATAAGAAAAATGAGGATATTTGTGAAAAAAAAGTTTTATTTTCTATTTTTCTTTACTTTGTATTAAATGGAAATAAGAATTATGAGTATTATTGTGAGAAAAGCTTTTTAAATGTAATTAATTAATTTTGTTATTTATTTATTATTTTTATTTATTTATATTTCCTTTGTGAGTAATTCCTGGCAACTGTGGGCATTGTATTTTATAGTGACGCTTACCATGCCTGCAATTTTGATGCTTACAGGCATACTTGGATTAAAAAAAAAAGACATTGTATTTTAATAATGGTCTGTAAGTTCGAATATAGGGGTGGGGGTGGGGGTGGGGGGGGGGGGGTGAAAATTGTACAAAGGAGAAATATTGAATCAATTTTGTAAGTTTTCAGAAGACATCTAAGGATAATTACAACACCCATCAAATGTGTAGGCACGCACCTCTGTGTTCTTTACTGTCTCGGAAGAGACGACTTTATTTGTATTAAAACATGCCTCGTTGACGCAGACGATGGAACTTCCTCTAAGGGGAAAGACAGAAGAAAAAAAGAAAAAGCATGAAAACAAAATGTGTAAGCCAACGACTGTTAGATAAAGACAGAAGTCGCTTCTGGTAAAGCAACAACAAATACGATAATGACGATGGTGCCAGGATAATGAATGCCAGGTCATGCCCTTCGCCAGTCACCAGAGAGGGGTGCCTTTCAGCTCCCGATGGACGTGCATGAGGAAGCATTCCTGGGGACGCTGGCTTTTCCCCGTCGCCAAATATTGGCCCATTCTCGTGTGCGTGACGAGACTGCTCTCACAGCGATCTCCAGACGATGATCAGCTGTTGACATGAATATTCTCCCCTTGATTACGATGTCTGCCCGAGGCCACATAGTGTTTTAATAATGACTGGGATTTTAACTCATCATCCCGGTTGCCTGCCAGCCCCTAATAATAATAAGAACAACAATATTAATAATGTGAGTTTGAATATGTGAGTTTGAATTTGTGGCCCTATTTTGTCATGACAAAAACGTAATAAATGCAGGGAGAGAGGAAAGAGTCAACTCCATCTAGAGGCTAATGTTTTGTCTCGTGAGATGGGAAGACTTGAGGTCTTTGGCTCACGTACACAGTTATGGTATTTGTTGGCGTGTCTTAGCAAGAACGGTGGACCTCATTGTAGTTTATAGTACTTGATTAAAACAACCAGTTGTGAATATTTTAGTTCCCTTTCATCCCCTCCCCGATTGTGACTTTCACCATAAGATTGTTTTCTTGAAAGATTAATTCTAAATGCACAAAATCCCGCTTGCTATGATTTTGTAAATTGTCGTCTACATTTAGAGTTATTGACCTTTTAATGTCACAAGTTGGTTTTTAAAAAATCACGACTTTTTAGAAATTTAGAAATATGTATTACGGTATAGCCAAAATGCGTTTTACCGTACTCAAGTCAGGTAGAGTAACAGAAATATTCATCAACAGTTTGTTAAATCAAATTTAAAAACAACAGTTCCTTATCCTGGTCGTTTTTTGTTGTAAAACATTTTACCTTGCTCAATTTACATATTTCCGACTGTCTCTCCTCTATTTTACCCCAATATAATCCCGTTTTGAGACGACTGGTAACAAACAACACCTAACTTACCTACCTGCCAATTTAAACATTTTTAAAAATTCGTGATTTTTAGGAAATAAAAATTGCAGCCGTTGTAATTAACTTAATAATCATCATTTACCCTCACAAGGATTGAATAACACTTAAGAAACCTTAACATTGTGTGGCCTGGCTTCAATATTCATTTTCAATAAGTTTTTGTGACTTAGAGATGCTCAGAAACGTCTGAACTTCTACGAATTTTTCATAGAAATAGGCAGGTCTGCAATAACAAACATGCATGTTGCAACACCCCCCTCCCCAATGTCAGTAGTTGTTTAATTGTATTTAATAACAAAGTGTTTGTGGTTCCCATGTCACGTTGTTTTTTTTTCTTGTCATCTTTCTATTCTTTCCCCTCTTTTAAAAAAAATGCTATACGTATCCTAGTTACTATGCTCACGAGTAAGTTGTAACACGTATGTATCGATTTTCTTTTCCTAAAATGACAATCCGTGATGCAAAGTATTTTCTAAAATGGGAAATGAATATTGACTGTTATCTATAAAAGTAGTTGTTGTGATAAACTAATAGCTACAATTTATTTTATCGCGTCACTCGTTCAAGTCATCACCATAAATATCTAAAGAGAGTTAATATTTCTCACGATAGTCGACGAGAAATTAAGGGAATGAAGAAGTGTTAGAGGAAATAGAGAATGGAAATATCACGTCGTCTGGGAGATAAAACCGAGAAACAACGTGGTGAGATACTCTCCCTTTGCTAGATTTTAATTCATTCACATCTGAGTCGAGTGGAATGGAGTTAGATATACTTTTGGATCCTAATAAAGTCAACTCCACCGGACCAGAAGGATTGGTTGACTTTAAGCAAAGTTGACTTTATCCATTTTCAATGGAACGCACTTAGATACCCCCCCCCCCCCCCCGAAAATTTGGTACCAATATGAGGTATTGACCTTCAGCAGAAGTTGACTTTAAGTGTTCACTTTTTGCTGATTCCACCGTATGTCATAATTGCCCTAGCCAAGGACACAGTCGTTTTAAGAACATAGTCGCCCATCCTGTCACTGACTACGATCGACAAAGCTTTAATCTGACATCGGTTGATACACTGTAACGATCAGGTACAGAAGTCATGAGCTGAGACATTTAATTTTGCTTTGCTTTTATTCATATAATTTTTTTTACTGGCAAAGTTGTCCCAGTTTCTCCCTATTTGAAATACATTATTATATATATATATATATATATATATATATATATATATATATATATATATATATATATATATATATATATCCTTTCTTTAAAAAATATAGCATTGTGGAGAACATTGTGCTTATTTGAGTCAATAAAAAAATTGATACGGCGCACAACTCTACTGAAAGATTTGAAAATTAGAAATGTATTTTTTTACAGATAGATAAACAGATAACTTGATTTCTTTTTATAATTTAAAGTCAGTTTGAAAGTTCGTTGAGTCAAACAGATAATATCATAAAATATGTACCGACGACACTTGGCTCCCAAAATCAACTAATTTTGACACTGTAAAAAGTTGTCAATTTGCGTCATCTATTTATGACATCAAGTATTATTATTACTTCCGTTGTGTTGTTGATTAAGCGGTGATCAGTTTTGTTATGTAGTATTATGTTTTAATTGCGTGTATATTTGTGTGTGTGTGTGTGTGTGTGTGTGTATACATGTGTGTGTGTGTATGTTTGTGTGTGTGTGTTGGCATTTTTCAGCAAATCGTGGCATTCATAGTGATATTATTCACTTGACCACATGAAGGTATTTCAGTCGCCATTTTGATTCTTTTTTTACTATTAGGGTTAGATCGAGAGGTTAGTCATAAGTGTTATTAAAGGTGCTAGGGTGTTTGTTTTTCCATAAGTTAAGTAAAGGGGAGACATTCCGAAAGCTCCTACATCCCCATATTCTTTAAATTTGTATTTTCACCGTTGATATTTTGTCAGGCATTTATTTATTCAGTTTGTCATATAGAAGTATTTTAAAAACTCTAGAACAAACCTTGATAGATTTGTGAAAGTTTAAAATTTCCTAATTTGACCATTGTTTTGATTTTCGACCGCCATTGTAATTTGTTAAGTATTGAAAGGTAGCTCGAGAGGTTAGTCATAAGTGTTATTAAAGGTGCTAGGGTGTTTGTTTTTCCATAAGTTAAGTAAAGGGGAGACATTCCGAAAGCTCCTTCATCCCCAGTATTCTTTAAATTTGTATTTTCACCTTTGATCTTTTGTCAGCACGGTGGTAGAACAGCACATTCAACGTTCAAAATTCCAATTCCAATAACGGATAACAGCACCTGTAGCATCAGTCGCCAATCAGACAGAGCTAAGTTACTGAAGAGTAGTTCTCTCATAATTTGGGATGAAGCACCTATGATGGACAGGCGTGTGTTTGAATGTGTGAGCAGGACATTTTGTGACATAACAGGCAGTTCAAAACCTTTTGGGGGCAAAGTGGTTGTACTTGGATGAGATTTTCGGCAAATTCTACCTGTTGTTAACAAAGGAAGTGAAGCCGATATATTAAGTGTCACACTTAACAAGTCAATTATTTGGAATTTTGTCACCATTTTTCACATGAACAGGAACATGAGGGTTACTGATGACAATAACTGTTTTGCAAATTGGCTTCTCCGCATCGGAAATGGTACAGAGCCGATTTTCAGCGAAATAGGAAAGTATTCTGTTAAATTACCGACAGCGCTATGCCTTCCTGAAAATGACCCAGAATGCTTGATAAATGCTGTATACAATGATTTGAATCTGAACTTTGCGTATGAACGTTATCTATCAGAGAGAGCAATTTTGACTACAACCCGTGAAAATGTTGACAAAATAAATGCAGCCGTTCTGTCCAGGTTGACCTCATCAACTGAACAAATTTACCGCAGTGCTGATTCCATTCAAAGTGACTCTGACATCAACTTATACCCGATTGAATTCTTGAACGAACTTACACCTCCCGGACTTCCTCCACATGCATTACATTTCAAAGCCAACACGTCAGTCATGCTGCTTAGAAATATAAATCCTAAATCAGGCCTCCTAAATGGCACCCGTTTGTTAATAATTAAATTAGGTTCAAAAGTATTAGAAGCCAAGATAATTACCGGTAGTAGAGCTGGCGACATAGTGTTTATCCCGAGAATCAATCTGACAACTACGGATTGAGGCTTACCATTTATTCTAAATAGAAGACAGTTTCCGGTAAAATTGTCATATGCAATGACAATTAACAAGTCTCAGGGGCAGACATTAAGCAAGGTGGGGATTTTCTTACCACAACCGGTATTCACACACGGACAATTGTATGTTGCTGTGTCACGGGTCAGAGGTTATAGTGGCCTACACTTCATGTTGGGCCACACAGAAAAATCAACCGAAGATATACCAAATTACATAGACAACGTTGTTTACCAATCTGCCCTCATTAAATGATGGCGAGTACAGTATCGAATGAAAATAGTTCTTTCCCCGCGAAATTGCGGGCTTTTTACTAGTATATATATATATATATATATATATATATATATATATATATATATATATATATATATATATATATATATTATATACATATATATATATATATATATATATATATATATATATATATATATATATATATATATATATATATATATATTATATATATATAAACAATCCACGATCTGAACTTAGTGAGAAGGTAGGATGATAATTTGATAAAATATCTTATTTAACACTTCATGTTATAACGTTCGGGTAACTGGATTTCATCCATCAAGAGAATAGCAGTGCGACGCGATGCTTCAGTGAATCCTAAGTGACCGCATTCTTGATGGAAAGGGTGAGATGATATTATGAAATGATGTCCTGGCAGTCTAAAATCGTACCCGGCTTGCGAACGGTTCAATAATATTGTGTCTTCTTGTCTTGCTTTGTTTTGTTCTATTGGGGTCCCCCCCCCCCCCCCGCCCACCGTTGTTTTTCTCTTCTTTTTATTTCTTCTCCCTTTCAATTTTTCCTTGTCGCTCAGTGGCGTGATGAGATACATTTATTTTTATTTTTTTTTAAAGCCACGAAATGTCTACAGTAGTTATTTTTTATATCTAATTATCTCTGTGGTTTTAATCAGTCATCGGGGGAGCGTAAATAGGCCCAGCTCGCGTGTAACAAGCAATTAATTTTCATAGGAACTGTTTGTACTTTGCATGTGATGATGATGATGCGAGACTCTCTCACTTCTGAAAAATCATCGAAGTCTTACGTGCTTGGCACCCATTCTTCTTCTCATCCTTTCTCCCATCTGCATCCCTCCGCCCCATGCATCGGATAGTAAGGGCATTACTCCAAGGGGCTATCGGCTTCAAGTCTTGCATTGTTTCTAGAACATTCATCAGAGAGGCAGTAGCCATATATCGCTCATAATGCGCACGTAAAGACGTGTGATGATGATGATGATGATGGTGATAACAATAACAATAATAATAATAATAATAATAATAATAATAATAATAATAATAATAATAATAATAATAATAATAATAATAACAACAACAATAATAATAATAAGGAATGCGTTCTTGATAGCACGGAAATCCTCTTTGTTTTACAAATGTATAATATAAAGATTATAACATTTCAATCCTTCTTGGTTTAAATATTG